>NC_050575.1:391574037-391891845 GCF_011100635.1 Trichosurus vulpecula
CCCTACAAAAAATGGCTGGAAAAAGAGAAAAAACTGAAAAGATGAGTGGACATGATGGGCTTAAGGAAAGATCAGTTTCAAAACACCCCTACTCCTCCTGGCCAAAGCTGTGTTGGTCCAAACCTGTGATTTCATGGTGTCAGGAATTCCAAAGGAGGAAGCTCCTACCAATGTAGATCGGTAATTGTTATACCCCTAAGTCTAAGAGAGTGGCCTACTGTACCAAGAGGTTAAGTGATGCATTAGCTCAAGGTTACAAAGGTGTCAGAGATAGGACTTGAAAACGGGCCTGACTGGGACGCTACTGGGCTGCTTCAGAGCCATGTTACCATGGGGGAATTAACTTCACAATCATCTTTTATATATATATGAATGGCCCTAAATAATCTACAGTGAAGTATTTTCAAACTAGCAGCCCAAAGATGGAGCTATCAGCAGGACCTGTCAAAAAATATCCTTAGCCCAGTCCCAAAATGACTGGTCGCATCATGTAGGGGAAGCCCCTCCCAGGTCTCAAGTAGTCTAATGAAAGGTTAAAAACCAGAGATTCATGCACTGACCTTAGAAATAAATCCCTGTTCTTAATGCCCTTTAGTTATTACCGACAGGACCGTACCCACAACTATTCCAACTGCTACTGAGCGGCAGACACAGAAAAGGGTCGTAGTCATTTTTGCAATACATCGGCCTTTCTAGCTCTCTGGCTCATTCCAACCCCACACCACAAACAGCCTCTTCCTTGCCTCAGGAAAGGGTTGGACCCTAAATCAAGAATGTTCTTTCAGCAATTAATAAACAAGTAAAGACTGATTTAATTTTCTGGAGGATTGGGAGGTTTCACTTAAGATGCCTCACAAACTTTGGCACTTGGCACTTTGTTATAAAAACGTTGGGACTCCAAAGAACATAAATAAGCTTGAAGACTTTGTGGTTCCTTGGCAGTCTCATCCTAACAGGATACTGAAGAGAGAACTGCTGGAAATAAGACTGACAGTTTTACTGAAGCTTCCCAAGAAAGTACTAAACTGCTATTCAAGTATTTGGAAAACATTAAGGAGAACTGGAAAACAAAGGATTATTTCCATTATCTTTTAGAATCAATGGACAGAGCGATGGACTTGGAGTCAGGAAGATCTGTGTTTAAATCCTGCCAAAGACACTAGCTATGTGACCTTCACAAGTCACTTAACCTAAGCCTCAGTTTCCTCATTTGTAAAACGGGAATAATAACAACTGGCTCATAGAGTCAGGGGAATCCGATGAGATAATGTAGATAGGACAAGCCCTCTGTAAACTATAAAGTACCATATAAATGTTAGCTATTTATTATCCTAACAAAACAAGTCATCAAGTGCTCAGGCTGCCCATTAAATTGGTTCAGAACTTAAGAGAAAGTAGCATATTTACCTATCAGGTGGATTGAATCTAGAAGAAGCCATTAGGTTTTGGCAAAAAGATGTCAGCAGAAGATCAGTGACCTAAGACAAAAATATATTTGCATTTGTTTTGGGGAGTGCAGGTTCCATGCATTGTGATAACATTACATCATAGATAATACTGTAGTGCTTACACCTACACAAAACTTTGAAATGCAACCCTGAATACAAAATGTGCTAGTGGGAGATACAGAGAAAACAGGTTTCAAGGAAATCTGTTTTCAAATCCCAGGAATCCTCTATGTCCAGGAATGGACAAGACACATGCTTATGAACATCCATTAACTGAGTTAAATAGTATTTGCTCCAGTCTAATATAAAAATCCTTAACCCAGCAAAATACAAGTTCAGGAGAAGCCTAACCCCCTGAATGCCCTTTATAAACACAGAGAAGTTCAAATTGCCTTATCCCAGCGTCTACCCTCTTTACTCTGAGCTAGTTCACACTCACTTTCTGTTCCCGTGGCCCAAGTTTTAGAGAATGGACGTCAAGGTGAATCCCGGATGTCTCAGTTCCACTGTCACCACTGTCTCCCAGAACAACTTTCAGTTTCTCAGAGATCACTGCAATCTGAGCAGACAAAGCTGCAAGTGGAAGGAAAGGGAGAAAGAGTCGGGATTGGGGTGATTAGCAGAAAGGTGAAGCAAGAGAAAAAAGAATATAATTAGTACTTACATCAATTTACTTTTCTAGTTAACATATAATTTTACTTATCTAGAGGTAAGGAAAAGGGGGTAGATAGAATGGGTCAGCTAAGTATGACTACGAGGTCCAGTTCAAACTGCTCTCAACATGTTCCCAGTTAAATATACTGTGGTGATCACTCCAGAAGTTCATAGCTAGTCTAGAATGGATTATTTTTCCTCTTCTGATGTTTGCGAGAACCAAAGGCCTTAACCAGTGAAAGATGTGAGAACTTATTTCAAACTGCAAAACATAGGTTCAGAGCAATGGAAAGAGCTCTGGACTTGTAATCAGAAGACTTATAAGACTGGGGCCAAATCACTTAATGCCTCTGAGCCTCAGTTTCCTCATCTGTAAAATGGGGATGATAACATTTGCAATACCTATTGAAAAATATTAATGCTTGTTTGAGACAAGCATTTAGTTTACAGACATGTGTGATATCTATTTTGAGTATGTATTTTGTTGGCACCAACTAAGGATCAAAATTGCAATGTTTGGCGCATACATGAATTCTCAAACACCCTGCAACTCTAAAGTCTCAAGCCTCAGCCACAGGTTAGAAAAAACTGCAAATATAAGTTATCATCATACCACTGAAAGGTTTATTTAAAAGGCAAAAAAATTTGGAGTCATGAGGAAAGCATTATATAAAATCTGTACAGCACTCAAAAAAAAAAAGACGTAACGATGCAGGCACAAGAGTTATACATGTTTGAACTTGACACTGAGGGGAAGTAGTAGGCTAAATCTGAAATAAGAATAAGAATAGCATTTGTATAGAGCTTTAAGGTTTGCAAAGCACATCAGGTGCCATAATATCTCCATTTTACAGATGAGGAAACTGAAGCTGACAGGTTATTTGCCCAGGGTCAGACAGTGAATAAATGCCTAAGGCAGGATTTGAATTTAGATTTTTTTAACTTTATCCCCTCTACAAAGTTGCTGACCTATTCATTAGAGTCTGAAATAATTCATTATCTTTTAATGAAATAGCCTACCTGGATGAAACACATGAAAAAATAAACCCTTTCATTTTTTATCTGAAATAGTAAACCAACCATCCGTTCCCCTTAAAGATTTTAAACCTTAGCCATTAGCTAACTACACATACTGAGCAGGTGGCAAAGGTCCTATCAATGTGAAATTTTGCAAGCACTAAGCCCCAGAAGTCTCTTCTAATGACCAGTTCCAACTCAGGCATGCTTTTAAACAAGGGCTAATCTGAGGTGTAAACATATTTTTGGCTTTAACACAGTCTGACTTCAATCCTAAAATACAAGGTGCAGTTTTGTACACATACTATTTTAAAAGCTAAAAATTCCATTTCAAAGGTTATTAGGATACAATGCAGAGCAACGAATATGAGAATATTTAGAGTGATATGATAAATCCTCAAAAGTCATTGAATGAACTCACAACTTTATTAGAGACTCTTTGAGAGCAATCTCATACTAAAAACCTGTTTAATTCTCTCAACAAAAAATCCTGTTTCTTTGCTTTAGAAACTCAATTTCACATTTAGAGCACTTCAAAATACACTCCCTATAACATATATCTAAGAACTCCCAGTTGACTTTGATGGAATATCTTGCAAACACTGAGTTCTTTACAATTTATTTGGAATATATACGGCCTAAGTTAGTGTTTTTATTAAGCTTTTATAGAAAGTTAAGCAATATATAGGGACAAAGCAGCCTTCACCATCATCAACAGACTTAGTGGTAGTTGTGGTTGAAATTTCTAGAAACTGAGGCTCTATTTTTGACAGACCACAACGCCGCTTGGTGTACTTGGGAAGGTTTATCATAAGCATCTCATGAAAGTTCTTTGATGTTTCTGGCCGATAGGACCTTTTTGACTAGAATGTCACGGTAACTCTAAAAAATTTTCCACCAGAGACTTGTGACAGCTTGAAGAGAACTCAGCTTTTATCACTTATGTGGAAGACGGTATCCCTAACATGCTCTAGTCCTAGAATCAGATTTTATCACTAAACCAAGGGAAAAGAGAATTGAATTATAAGCTTAAAAGAAGTGGAAAGATAGTGTGCTTAAGGGTAAAAGAACTGGCCCAAAATTTGGAGGGGGGAATCTCTGGAGAATTAAATTAATTTATTCAAAATCATTTATCCCAGAAGATTACATTAAAAAGATATAAAACCACCAATTTCCAGTTATAGTTGATACAGCCTCTTCAAATACCTTCACGTTTAAAGACAGATTTCTAAAGGAATTAATTACCACCATCTCACCATCATAATTGGCAGGCTCGATTATTAAGGTTCTCAGATCTTCTAATTCACCTTTTAACTGCTCCAGTGGCTCTCCAGCATTACCAGTCTCCATTTTTATTACTTGGTCTGTATAAAATGAAATTTGTTATGTATCCTTAATTGCTAATTTATTTTAAATATCCCAAACATCTCTATATCAACAAGGCTCATTTTTCTATATGTGAATCCAGCAGCTTTACAAGGACTTTTACATAGAATTTAACATATATTCCATGGTTAAAATCAAGAATTACTGACTACTATAACCTAAGACACAAAGTAATATAGGAAAAAATATAAAATATAGCAATGACAGGCTTCTGGCCAAGAAGAGAGTGTTTTAACAAGAGTTGATAAGAATCTATTTGCTTAGGGTCTTAAAAATCCAATCAAAAGAGCTTTCAGCTGAAAAGAGAAAGGGAAAAACTACTGATACACACCAAATTTGATATCAGAGAATGGCTCCAGTGTAGAAAGAATAGAGGTAGTGAAGCCCAAAAGTTCACAGGAAATTAAAAACAAGACAGAAGCCAGCAACAGAACTCATGGTCTTAAATTTCTACACACTATGCACAAAGAATGGATAAAATGCACATTATATGAGAAATCCTAAACTTAGGAGGTAAATTTGACTCACAGGTATAACAGATGTGGTAGGATAAGACTCATAACTGGAATATGGCTTTGGAAAGTTATTATACCTTATTCAAAAGAAACACGATGAAGAAAGAGTTAAGGGAGAGTAGCATTATATATTAAAGATCTATACTCATGAGAAGAAATCCTTGAAAAAAGGATGGGAGGGGTACATTTTGATGAAGATCAACAGAGGAAGAAACAGAAGTGACATTGTCATCAGCACACATGACTGATCATCTCAAGAGAAAGAAAAGGTGAGTAATTTGGGAAACAGATGCAGGGGATTTCAATTATCAAGACATCTGATTGTCAGTGCTAAAGCTCAGAAGGAGCTGAGGCAGCTAGGAGAGCAAAAGACAGCAAAAACTTGTTTTAAAGCCATATGGGGTAAAGAGGTAACAGGATTAATGAAAACAGATGGAGAGACAGCAGAACCTATTCTACTGAGTAATCTGGCTTTTTTTGCTTTACTCTGCAAAGGAACATGGCCTTCCAACTGAAAAGGACAAAATACAAATGGCTAATTGGAAGCTAAGGCTCCAGATGAGGAGAGGACTGAGATACCTTTGATGTTTGTATGTCTCCGGTCTCTATGATGCCCATCCCAGGTTCTTGAAGACTGGGTGGTGTGATTCCTTAGCCACTGTCAATGATCTAAGGAGACAGACCACACAACTGGGCAAATAATCACTTAACCTCTTTGTGCCTCAGTCTCCCTATCTGTAACCAGGGGATAATAATAACACCTACCTCAGAGACTTGTTGTGAGGGTCAAATGCAAACTTTAAAGTGCTATGTAAATCCAGTTATTATTTTCAAAAATAGGAAAGAATGGAATTTAGAAATTACAAGCTGGTGAGTTTGACTTCGATTCCTAGCAACCTTGTGAAATTTTTAGGACAGATAGAGAACATACAGAAGAATAAGCTGTGACGATAAAGGTCCAGCATGGCTTCAGTGAGAGCAAGCCATGTCAGGATAACTTCATTTCTGTTTTGACAGGTTACTAAATGGACAGATCATGGGACTGCAGAGGACAGGAGTTTATTTATATTTTAGCAAAGCATTTTACAAAGTCTCTTAGGTTATTCTTGTGGGAAAGATGGAAATAAGAGATCAGTGGTATCAAACTCAAACAGCGATGGGGGCCACTAATTCATGCATCAGGTCACCTGCAGGCTTCATATGGACAGTTTTAAAATGTAACACAATCTTTGCTTTATTGTATTTTTGTTTTGTTAAATATTTCACAATTACATTTTAATCTGTCTTTGGCGGCTGCGTGCCACGTGCTTAACAACACTCTGGCTTAGACAACAGTACAATTAGGAACATGTTTCACTTTTTGAAAGGCTAGATCCAAAGATGAAGGGTTCAATATTAACTTGAGGGGAGGTCTCTACTAGAGTGCCCCAGGGATCTGTGCTTGGTACTATGAGATTTAACATTTTCCAAGGACTTCCATCAGGTATGGATGTAATGTTTATTAAACTGGCAAATGAAAAAAGCAAGGAGGGACAATTAACATGTCAAATGACAGAATTAGTATCCAAAAATAGCATGACTAGCTATAATGTTGGGCTGAATCTGGCAAAATAAAATATAATATGTATGGATAAATGTAAAAAGTTTCACACTTGGGTTCAAAGAAATCAATTTTATAAGTATAACCTAAGAGAGGGAAGGCAAGGCAAAAATTGACATGGAGGAAACCTAACAAGTTACATTCAAAGAAGCTAATGTGATTTCAGGCTACATTGAAAGAGATATAGTGTCCAAAACAGGGGCAGCTAGTTTAGTGCAGTGGATAGAGCACCAGGCCTGGAATCGGGAAGACCTAAATTCAAATCTGACCTCAGACACTTCCTAGCTATGTGACTCTGGGCAAGTCACTTCACCCTGCTTGCCTCAGTTTCCTCATCTGTAAAATGACCTGGAGAAGGAAATGGCAAACCACTCTAGTGTTTCTGCCAAGAAAACCCCAAATGGGGTCATGAAGAGTTCGAATACAATGACTGAATAACAAAACTGTCCAGAACAAAGGAGATCCAATATGGAACACTCATTTGGTTCTGGGATCAGTATTTTAAGGGTACTGATAAACTGGAGAGTGGCAAGAAGAAGGTGACCAGGACAGTAAAGACCTTGAGATTGTTCCATATGAGGAATGGTTGAAGGAACTGGAGATATTTAGCTCAAAGAAGATACTTAGGGAGCAAACATGGCTGCTGTATCCAAGTATCTGAAGGGCTCTCACATGGTTTGTTCTGCTCGGCTCCAAAGCACAGAGCTAGGAGCCAGGACTGAAAGCTGCAAAGAGATAAATTTAGAACGGATTTAAGGAAAAGCTTCCTAACAATCAGAAATATCCAAACATGGTGCCAGCTACTCCAGGAGTTAACGACTTCCCTTCTCAAGTGAAGTCATGGGATCACAGATTTAGAACTTGGGGACAATTCTGATGTGCTCATTTCACAGAGAGGGAGCTAGGGTGCACAGAGCTGAAGTGATTTGTCCTGAATCACACAGCCGGCAGCACTAGAAGCCAAATTCAAATCCAGGGTGTCCTGACTCCACTACACCAAGCAGACCCTTTAAGTAAAGGCTGAACAATTACTTCTTAAGTAAGCTACAGAGTTGATTCTTAGATTAAAACACCCTCTAAGGGTCCTTCAGACTTTCAGAGTCTGTGAAAATTAGCTAGACAATATTAACGTCCAAAAAATAATATGACATTAGCACTTACGGTGTCAACGATCATTTCAAATCAGATGACTTCTCTATACCTCCAACCCAACCCAAGTGTCTCTCTTGAGCTCCCACCATAAAACACCTACTGCTTATTGGACATTTCCATCTGGAAGTCCTAGAGACATCTCAAACTCACTATCTTTCCCCAAAAACCTACCTCAACTTCCTTATTACTGTCACGGGCGCCACCATTTGGCCAACACAAAGGATGCTGCCCCCCCCTTCACATCACCTCTGACATCTGACTTGCTCAATCTGCGCTAAATCATATTGCCTCCACAACATCTCCTGTATCCATGGCCTTTGCTCCACTCACGAAACATTCACACTAGTTCAGGCCCTCTTGCCTAGACTCCTGCACCTGGTCTAATTCCAGCTGATGTCTTTGCCTCTAGTTTCTTCCCATCACTATCCATCCTCCACATACCTGCCAAAGGATTTCCCTAAAGGGCAGCTCTGACTACATCACCCCTACTGCCCTTTGTTTGGCAGTAGAATATAAATTCTTTGAGGGCAAGGACTGTTTCTGACTCTTCAAACACTCAGCATTTAGCACAGGGTCTGGCACAGAGTAAGGACTTCAGACTTTGCAGAATGACTATACCAAATCTCAGCTCTACCAACAACGCATCACTAGGCTTGTCTCTCAAAAACCTCTCCAACATTAACTATCACTATCTTTTGTCATCTTTTCCGTTTTGCTAGATGTGGGGTTGTTTTGGCTTACAATTCCCTTATTTTCTTACATGGTTAATAGTTTGTAATTCTTTTAGAATGTTTGTTCACATCCTATTACTGTTATTACTATTATTTTGTTTGATTACTTATCTATTGAGGCATGGATTTTGGTTTTACGTATTTGTTAGTTTTCTATATAGCTTGAAGACCAGGAACAATATAAACACAATTAAAAAATACTTTTCATACAAATAAAAATGGATCTAAACAACTAGAAAAATATTACTTGCTCATGGGCAGGCTAAGCCAATATAAGAAAAATGAGAATTCTCCCTAAATTACTTATTCAGTGGCACACCAATCAAATTACTAAAGAATTATTTTATAGAGCTAGAAAAAATGACAAAATTCATCTGGAATACAAAAGCTTAAGAATATCAGGAAAATCAATTTAAAAAATGTGAAAGATAGGTCCAGTAGGAGATTTCAAACTATATTATGAAGCAGTAATCATGAAAACAATCTGGCAATAGCTAAAAACTAGAATGGTGGATTAATGGAATAGATATGGGACACAATATATAGAAGTAAATGACCACAGTAATCTAGTATTTGATAAACCCAAAGATCCAAGCTATTGGGGGAAGAATTTGCTATTTAACAAAAACTGCTGGAAAAACTGGCAGAACCTAGGCATAGACCAATATCTCACACTGTATACCAATACAAGGTCAAAATGAGTATATGATTTTAGACATAAAGGGTGATATCATAAGTGAATTAGGGGAATATGGAAAAATATTTATCAGATATAAAGACAACTGAAGATTTTATGACCAAACAAGTGACCGAGCCAATCGTGGATGTAAAGTGGATAATTCTGACTACATAAAATTAAATTAAAAAGTTTTTTCACAAACAAAACCGATGCACCAAAATTAGAAGAAAATCAGGAAACTGTGGGAGAAATGTATAACAAGTTTTCTCTGATAAAAACCTCATTTCTGAAATGTAGACAACAGAGTCAAATTTATAAAATAAGAGCCATTCCCCAAATAATAAATGGTTGAAGGATATGAACAGGAAGTTTTCTGAAGAAATCAAAGCTATCAATCATCATATAGAAAAAATGTTCAGTCACTAACAATAAGACAACTCTGAGATGCCAACTCATACCTATCAAATTGGCTAACGTGACAGAGGAGGAAAATGGCAAATGCTAGAGATGATGTGCACAAATAGATATACTAATACACAGTTAGCAGAGTTGTAGAGTGGTCCAACTATTCTGAAGAATAATTTGGAACTATGCACATAGACCTATAGAATTGGGCATGCCCTTTGATCAGCAATACCACCACTAGGTCTGTATCCCCAAGACATCAAAGAAAAGGGAAAAGGACTTATTTATACAAAAATATTTATAGCAGAATTTTTTGCAGTGGCAACGAATTAGAAATTGAGGGGATGCCCACCAACTGGGGAATCGCTGAACAAGTTGCAGCATATGACTGATGGAATACTACTGTGCTATAAGAAACGATGAGGGGGATAGTTTCAGAAAAACTTTCATACAAGGAAGACTTATATGAATTGAAACAGAGTGAAGTGAGCAGAACCAGGAGAATATTGCACACAGTAACAGCAATACTGTAATGATGATCAATTGTGAAAGACTTAGTTACTCTGATCAGTACAATGATCTACAACAATTCCAAAGGACCCATGATGAAAAATGTCATCCACCTCCAGAGAGATAACTGATGAACTATGAGTGCAAACTGAAGCATACTTTTTTCATTTTACTTTTTCTTGCTTTTTTTTCAACATGGCTAATATGGAAATAAGTTTGCATGACTTCACATGTATAACGGGTATCATATTGCTTGCCTTCTCAATGGGTGGGGAAGGGCTGGAAGGAAAGAATTTGGAACTCAAAATTTGAAAACGAATTTTAAAATTTATATATGTGTATGTATAAATAAAAATAACATAAATATGCACATATATGTGTATGTATGTATATGTACACACACACACACATACACCCTTATTACAGCTATCAGATTTTTTTTCCTCAGGCAATTGCTTCCTTTCTTATCCTTGACACATTAACTCTTGTATAAAATCTCTTCAACTTCATGTAACCAAAGCTTATCTACTTTTAAAAAAATTCTTCTAGCCTTTGTTTAGTTAAGAATTTTTCCCTAAGCCATAACTGTGAAAGGTATATAGTACTCATCTTTTTTTTTATACTATAATCTTTAATATTCAGTTCATATATGTTTTAAATCATTGCCTTAAGTCTAATTTCTGCCAGACTGCTTTCCGGTTTTTCCAAAAGTTATCAAATAGGGAATTCTTTCCTAGGAAACTTACAATTTGGTTAGTTACTGAGTTCAAATATTTCTGTTTTTTTCCTAATCTTTTCCATTGTTCTAATTTTTTATTTTTCAACTAATAGCAAATAATTCTGATGACAGCGGCTTTACAATATAGTTCGTGGTCAAGAAGTTTTAGTCCCCCTTGACTCCTACTATTTTTTCATTATTTCCCTTGATATTCTATATCTTTTGTTCTTCCAAATGAATTGTTTTGTCTAGCTCTGCAATGGATTGCTTTAGTAGTTTGATTATTGCATAAAAACTGTAAATTAACTAAGGGAGTATTGCCAATTTTATTACATTGGCATGGCCCATCCATGAGCATTAAATATTCCTCTAGAATGAAGAGAAGGAAGAATTCATGGATGAGCAAGACAGGATAATTGTTAAAGTAACATATTGAACACCAAATGTATTTTCTTATCTTTTTTTTTTTCAGCAACACAATTGCTGGTCTCCCTCTTCACTCAATTCTCTCCCAACTATCATTTACCCAAAAAAAAAAAAGAAAAGAAAAAGGAAAAGGAAAAACAAAAACCTGTGACAAATATATTCAGGCAAAACAAATCCACCCACTGGGCATGTCCAAAAATATATGTCTCATTCTGCTCCGTGAGACCATTACCTCTCTTTCAGGAGCATTCTTCTTCATCAGCTCTTCATCACATCTTCCACATTTATTTTTCTTTACAATGTTGCCATTGTTTTGTATAAATAGTTCTTCTGTTTTTGCTCATTTCACTCTGTGTCAATTCATACATGTTCCTAAAATTCCCTGATCATTCCCTTAATCATTACTTATGTTGCAAATAATATTCAACTATATCCATCAATCATGACTCAGCCATTCCCAAATTGATGGGTGCCACCTTAATTTCCAGTTCTCTGACACCACTTCAAAAAGATCTACTCTAAACATTTCTCTTCATATAGGATCTTTTTCTCCTTTTGTCTCTTCGGAAGCAGCATCATGGTATCAAAGGGCAAGCACACAGTTTAGTATCTTTCTGGGTCTAGTTCCAAACGGCTTTCTAGAATAGTTGGAGGGCAGCCAAATGCACAACTCCATCAACAATGCATGCGTTTGGAGTTTGTCTTGATATATACTGTGAAATGTTGGTCTAAACCTAATTTATGCCATCCTTCTTTCCAGTTTTCTAATAATTTTTTGTGAAATAGCAAACCCTTGCCTCAGTAGTTGATGACTATGGCTTGATCTAACACTACGCAACTATGTTCATTAACTGTTGTATATCATACACCCAATCTGTCCCTGGCTGGCTTCTCTAGTTTTCAACCAATTGCAAATACTGCTATATAATACAGTTTGAGGTTGGTACTACTGCTAAGCCTTCTTGCTTCCTACCTTTTTTCATTATGTCCTTTAATATTCCTAACCTTTTGTTTCTTTAGGTGAATTTTGCTATTATTTTTCTACCTTGATAAGGTAATTCTATGATAATTTGTTATACCGTGTAAGTAAATTAATTTAGATAGCACTGTCATTTTTATTATACTGGCATAGACTACCAACAAGTAATAAATATTCCTCCAATTTGTCTTCATTTCTGTAAAATGTTTTATATTTATATTCATTAGGAATGCTTGGAAATTCTCTATTTCATGAAAGGTCAATTTTTTTCTCTCAGTTTATACTCAGTTTTGCTGGGTAAGTTATTCTTGCTTATCCATCTTTGTCTTTTACTTTGGGGAATATCATATTCCAAGCTCTCCAACTGTCAACAGGTAGCTGCCAAGTCATATGTGATCCTGACTGTGGATCACCAGTACTTGAACTTTCTGGCTCTTCACAGTATTTTTTTTTGGACTTGGAATCACTGTATTTTGGCTCTGATGTACCTGGGAATTTTCATGTTATGGCTTTTTTTTTTTTTTTTTTTGGAGGGGGGAAGGCAGGGCAACTGGGGTTAAGTGATTTGCCCAAGGTCACACAGCTAGTAAGTGTGTCAAGTGTCTGAGGCCAGATTTTAACTTAGAAAGATGAATCTTCCTGGGTCCAGGTGGGACAATCTATCCACTGTACCACCTAGCTGCCCCTGAATTTTCATGTTATGGATGTTTCAGGAGGTCACTAGTGGATGCTAGTTTCACTTTGCCCCTTGGTTCTCTTCTTGACCTGTTTTTCCATATCAGTTGTTTTAAGTGGAAGAGATGCCATATATTTTTCTATTTTTTCCCCCAGTCTTTTGGTTTTGTTCCTAAATTTCTTGTTGCCCTATGGAAGTCTTTGATTTGCTTGGTCCATCCTATCTCTATTTTTACTGTTGCACTGTCTGAGATGATGATTACTACAATGTGAGAATTTGTTTTGCTTGAGTGCAGAACTTTTACAAAGGTCCAGTTTTTCTTTTTTCTCAGAGAGGAGAGGCAAAAACAGAAAAAAAGGTCACTGAAATATGTTTTCGAAATGCACAGAATAGAGGGAAAACAAGAAGGAATCACAAACAAGACAGATTTGAAAGCAACTTTTTGAATTTATTATGTGCTTAAAAACACAAGTTGTAAATAACAGTTTCATGTACAACCTTCTATCTTAGTGCTTATTTCAGTTGGTACTTGTTAAGTTCAGAAGAAAAAGATTAAAATGAACATTTTTTAAAAAATGATGGTAATAAAAAAAATTATAGTAATGAACTGGAAGTTGCAGAAAAACATGTACATTCATTCGTATCTTTTGGAACTACAAATTTCTGGATAGAGATCTAGCAGTGTTCTGTGAAAGCCACAAAAATAATCCTACCCTCTAATTTAGTCATTCGATTCAATCAAAAGGAGAAACTTTAAAGGTTTTCATATTACATCATCAGTAACTACAAAAAAACTGGGCACTACTTAAATGTCCAACAATAGAAAACTGGTCAAATACATTGTGTTTCATTAATGGAATGGAATGCTATAATAACTTAATATTATTTATGATAATAACTGGCCTATGTATTCTTTTACGAATTATTAAGCACTCTACACAGAGTCAATCAGATTGGAACAGAAAGGGATACTAGATATCACTTAGTTCAACCCATTATTTTACAGATGAGGAAATCACGGTCCAAAGCGGATAAATTCCTTGCCCAAAATCCCATAAGTAATAGCTGGCAAAGCCAGAGTTTCAACTCAGGTCCTCCAAATTCAATGCCCTTTCCTCTGAAACATGCTGCCTCCAAGATAAGGAACATAAAGCTATTTAGAAAGATTGTTAGGACATAATGTGAAGTGCAAAAAAGGCAGACTAAGAAGAACAGAGTACAAAATTAACTATTTAAGAGGAAAAGTAAATGAGAACGGGCAAAGTTGTGATATTTTATTTATCTGAATTAAGTTATGAAATAAGTTTAGTTAGTTATACTAATATTCAATATTAAGTTTATAAAAGATCATTTAATTTATAAAAATCAGACCAGCCCACAAAGAGTTTCAACTGAACTACCTGACCCAGGGATGTTTCTCTTAACTTTAAAGTAAGAACAATAACTTAAAAAACAAACAAAAACTAAGAAGCTATGTGCACTATGAAGTCTACGTAGCTGACACCTGGCCAATTATAAGATGAGATCCTACAAAGTTATGTATGCTTTCCTATTGCCCTAGTTTATTCATATCATTCCTCACATGAAGAATTGACAGAATGAGATAAAATGAAGGAGATAAGGAATATGCATAGATAGCTGCATCCAAACCTTTCCATATCCAGAGTAAAGCTACCATAAAAGAACAAATTATCAGTGCTGAAAAAAATTTCATCAAGATCTACTTCAACATTTTTCCTAGAAGGAGAAAAAGCATAAAGCAAAATTTCAATACGCTAAACAAGAATAACAAAATTTGGACACGATTAAACACGACAAAAAAGAGAAGCAATGCCTACAATGTTCTCTAGAACTTGTATACTTACAGCCCTCAGGCAAACAAAAAGCAATCTGTGCCTAAGAACTGAACACTGGAAGAAAAGCAGGAATGAAGTTGCAATCTTAGATGGATACAGATAAAGTGGTATGTTTTTGTTTATACATTTTACATTGAAATTAAGACAAATGGTAGGGTTTATTTAAAACAAAAATAGTTATAGATCTTTGATGAACCATCCAAACACTCTCCTCTAACTCTCCTCCATCACATATATATTTTTAACAAGATGAGTAAGACACACATTGCGTATCTAGTTGGCATAGGTGGGGCTGGAACCCCACGATGTTGACCTAATCAGCTTTATATCTAATCAAATATATGTTATATGAAAAAAATTCCTGATCAAGGAAATGGATAACATCAAATTATTTACTAAGCGCTAAATCAGTAACTAAGGGAACTTACCTTCTAGCTGCCTCTCTTCTGTGGCAGAACAGGCTTGCAGGTAGTTGGAATACAAATTTGGAGGAAGTTTATTAGCTCTGTATCAGGGGAAAACAAAAATGAATTGGATTCATTAGAACTTTTTACAGTTGGATTTGTTAAGGATGTTTATATGTCTTAAAATATATAAAGCTGCAATACGGGAAATAGATATAATGATGAAGATATATATATAATAAATATATATAATAATGAAGACTGTATTGCCACTTAAAAAGGCACAAATTAATAATGTTTTCTGGGATGGCAAAGAATTAAATTCCATGCCTGCTGTCACACTTGTAAGCCATGGCAGGATATGGAAGAGTGAGCATGGACATGCTAAGATGAACAATCATGGCATAAACATTTGCATGAGATACTACATCCCCAAACATATGCATTTTTCTTAAGTGTGGGGAGAAGCTTCCAGTACCTACCAGATGCCAACAAGACTGTCTCTAATATCTAAGCAAGGGGTTTTCAGCATAAAATGTAGAGTTGTAAGTGAAGTGTGCATAGAAAAAGCAAAGATGAAGTAAGTTCCTGAGACAGTCTCCAAATAGGAAATTATAATAGTGTTACTTTTCTCATTTCAACCTTTTCATATATTTCATTACTTTTGCAAAGCTTTGTATGGAAAACAGACTTTATTGTTTTATATCTCTACCGAGGAAACTGAGGACTGCTATCAAATACTAGGAATCACAAGTAAAGATGAGGGTGTGCTGTGGTAGTGCATTATTTCAAATTAAGAACTTTTCTAAATGACAGTGATTTTCTTTGTAGGCTAAATCTAACACAAGTTTTCCTTTTCATTTTCCTTCCTTGCTTAAATTCTCTTACCATGGTGACTGTGCAACTATATAACTTTCCAAATTTCCAGATAATTCATCCCAAAGGTTTATCTTAGAATACATTAGTGATTCTAGAAATTAAAATACAATCTAACTACCAATTCATGCCATTACTCCGTAAAGAAAATATTCCCCATTGCTTTACAACTGGACTAGTATGTAAATAAGTTCAATGTGAAGGTATATGTAGAACTTACATTGGATTACATGCCATCTTGGGTGGGGGGAAAGGGAGGAGAGGAAGAGAGAGAAAATTTGGAACCCAAAAACTTGTGGAACTGAGTGCTGTAAACTAAAAATAAAAAATAAATTTATAAAAAAAAGAAAATATTCCCCGTGACTTCCAAATCTTCCCTACAAATACACTATAAGCTTCATAATTCAAGATGTATTAGTAAATAGTATAGGAACATGTCAATTCATCAATCTTCCCAACCCATCCCCAGCTGATATTCCTACCTTCTGAGGGAATCTATAAAAACCATTCTGGAATCAGGAGATTCAGGCAGCTGCATAATAAAAATATAGGAGTCAGAATGCAAGGCCTAAAGTGATCTGTAATTGTCCTCCTGTAATTTGTAACATATGAAAAAAGAAAAATACTAACCACACGAGGTATAAGCAGAGCTGGAAGAAAACGAGACACATAGTAGGGCTTCCTAAATATACTGGAACATAGAAATGAAAACACAGTGAGGATCCCTCAAAGTAACAGAGGAGCTTGAATAATATTCAGAATACAATAAATGCAGTATCTTAGAGTTGCAAGGGTCCCCAGAGGCCATCTTGTCCGATCCATACTTGACCAAGTGGTCCTTCAGCCTTCATGGGCCATTTAGCTCACTGCAGTGGCTTCAGGCAAACTGACAATCAAGCTTTAGAATAATAAAGGATCACTTATTGTTGCTACAGTGTACACCTGGCTTTCTGTTCTCTGACTGGTATCTGTACCAAACAACAGCAGTTGCATAGGCTTCCAAATTAATAATAACAAAAAGCAATCCCAAGGCATAGACAGGCAGTAATCTATATGGCTGGGAGAACTCATGGAGATGAATCAGTGATCCGTGGTAGTTATAGATAACACCCATATCTACAGAGAATTTTGAAGTTCACCAAGTATTTTCTTCATAACCCAGGAGGATACAGACCCCCATTTTATATTTTATAGTCTCACAGAAGCCAGTGTTAGAACTTAAGCCTCAAACCCAGGGATCTTTCCACTATACCACTGATTAAGTATGGAAATACTCATAAGCTATGCTTTGTTAGGACTGACAGCATTTCCTTAGAAACAGAAAGTCTGAGTTCTTAACCAGGCTCTACCATCACTTAACCATGGGCCATGTTACTAAACTTTTCTATGGTTTAGTTTCCCCACCTGTAAAAATGAGAATACTTGCTTCATGTGACTTTATGATAAATGAATATGCATGTATATAAATAACAATACCAATTTAAATTTATAATTGCTCATATATAAAGAATTTTGAATAATACCACTGTTATCAAACATTTAATGGCACCTACTCCAGGTGGAGTATTATGGCTAGGTCCTACATGGGCAATAACATCCTACCTGGCTTCCATTACGGTTACTGGGATCTTCCCTGTCTGTTCAAATACCTGAATGGCCTTTTCAACATCTTGTTGCGCCTGGAAGTGGGGCTGGTTCATGTACATAAAAAGGAAAGTTGGAGTAACAAATTAAACAGTGCTGACCTTGATGAGATACAGGCTTTTATCTTCCTGTCCTTAAATATTCAGCAATGATTATCACCTTAGAACAGCTGGAAGGTAACAGCTAAAGTGGTTGATACACAAAAAATAAACACTTCCTGTATGGTTTGGCTCAGTAAAGGACTTGGCTCAGGGTTAGAGTTGGCGACATGGTAAGAAGTGACCAATGAGGGGAGTTAAAAGAAGCAATTTTCCCAGTTATTCCTATAAACCAGTCCTTCCAGGAGGGCACCACTCCCAGGGGCTCCTGTAGGAAGCTGCCTACAATCTCAATGGTAATTTAATGATCATCAAAGGCTTGTTTGGATCATGTTCCTCCCTAACCCAAGAAAAATGGATATGGGAAGTTGGGATGATGCCTTAATGTCTATTTGTTGCATTTACTTCCACAGAAGACTCTTCTTTTTTTTTTAATTAAGATTTTTTATTTTTAGTTTACAACACTCAGTTCCACATGTTTTTGGGTTCCAGATTTTCTTCCCCTCCCTCTCCTCCCCTATCGCCCCAAGACAGCATGGAATCCAATATACACAGAAGACTCTTCTTTTAGACTGGTTGTTGCTAGTGGCCTTTGAAATTAAACTGTCCCACATGGTAGTCATCAAAGATCTCAAGCCCCACCAGTGAGGCTTGATTCCTTGATTTCTAAGGAGTGGAGGCAGTGAAATGCCTCTAAAGCACATCAAAACCTGTTTGACTGTGTCCCACTGCCTTTCACATTGTATCTGGCCACCCAGACCTGCCAGCTTGGTCCTGTTATCAATTTGAGCATAACTGTACTAACCTCCACCCCTGCTTTTTGTTGTTGTTCACTATAATAAAAGATTGATGTGCAGTTAAAAAAAAATACTTGATGAACAAAAGAGAACCAAGACTAATTTATTCATTTCCCAGGTTTTAAAAAATTTAACCCTTTGTATGAACTATCCTAAGGGCCAATGAACTATATGGTAAAATTTATATTTTTACACTGCCTCTGTATGAGTGCTAAGTACTCTTAAATAGTTCAACCTTAAAAAATACAATCCATACTATAAATGAAGGAATGTTTCTAATGTAGCTTTATATATTATCTCACACAATTCTAACATCCAAACTCAACACTGATCTTCATCACACATTTAAGACAATTGTACACAATTATATGCATGCAAATAGGGAAAATGTAACTTTAAAGAAATATTCTCTAGACTTGTCTTTTCACATACTACTTGATTTTATGGAGTTTTTCTGTCTCTTTTATGCCTTCTCAGAGAAAAAAGGTAATGTAAAATATGGTGAATAAGTGAAAAGAGTTGCTTTTTGAAAATGAAATATAAACTCTTGTAATCTGCCTGCCTGACCAACAGAGTGAAAATGAATGTGATAAATACAGAAAAGCATGGGAAGACTTCTAACAGCTACAAATTTAAGTAAGCAGAAATAGTAAAAGAATATACAAAATAACTACAACAAAATAAATGGAATCAACAAGAGAACTACTGAAAAGGAATAGTATGAATTTATAGTGCCTCAGTTTAGCCCCAAAGAAGAGAGGTATAAAGGCACCTCCCTCTCCTCTTGGTAGAGGTACAGTACCATGCATGGGTAACATCTCAAATATTAAACTTTTTCAATGTGTTGGTTAATTCTGCTGAACTGTACTTTTTCTCTAGCATAAGGGATCATTATCTGGCATGTTTAGGGGAAAGGATAAATTGAGAAACATAGGTAATATCAAAAATGAAAGTTATCAATAATATTAGAAAAATGTAAAAAATACTCCAAATTAGCTATTTTCAGTGAGGGGTGGACCATACTGTCTTAAGTCCTTCCAGTTCTAAATCACTATGATCCTAGTAAAGTTAATCTTCATGTAAACATGTGTCTATTTTTTCCTATTTTACGTGATCCCCTAAGAAAATTTTAAGTCCCTTTCAGTTCTAAAGACCATCACTCCATATGTGTCTTATGTAAATCTAGGGCTTCTTAGGAACTATATTGTTCCACAGAGCCATATTTTAACAGCTTTTCTTTCTCTACTTTGCTTTTCAATAAATAACAATTTACTTCCTCATGTTCTGAACACATGTATCCAAAAGTAAAACATGGAACCAAATGCCTTTATGACAAACACCATTTTTTTCTTTAAAAATTATTGGTGATGAGGCAGCTAGGTGGTACAGTGGATAAAGCACCGGCCCTGGAGTCGGAAGGACCTGAGTTCAAATTTGACCTCAGACACTTACTAGCTGTGTAATCCTGGGCAAGTCATTTAACCCTGATTACTTAAAAAAAATTATTGGGGTCTTTTGTTTTTATATCACAATCCTTTCTGCATATACTTCCCCTCAACTTCCTGAATGGGAAATGAAATTCAAATTGCATCACTGACAAAGAGAACCAATATTTCCAGAGCTCAACACTAAGCAGCAGAGTCAGCTGCTGAATAAAATGACAACATTTGTGATAAGTGGCTATAGGGAAGAGATTTCCATGAGTCTGGACCAATGCATAACATTAACACTATGAAAAAGACCTCTTCTTCAATCAAAACAGCAGCATCTAAGAGAGACTGTGCCAGGACTAGAGCATCTATTCCAGTACCTCTATAGCTTCTTTCGTTGATGATAAGTCCTCATAAAGTCCCATATCTTCTATAGCAACCTTGAGATGACAAAAGGGTGAAAAACTTGAAATTGTCCCAAGATACTTTGTATTCTGAGATTAAAAGACAGTATTTTCAATAGTCTATATGGAAGTATTGGGATCTTGAACTTGCCTTGAGATCAGCCAATCGAGTTTTGGCTAGTGTAATATATTCAGTAAGCAAAGACCGGTATTTTACTGGTACCAATGGTGGGTGGAGAATGTGTATCTGAAGGCAAAAGGGCAGAGTGGGATTACTTATCAAGTTAGATATTTTAACAGTTCTATTACAGAGGCTTTACAACTTTATCCCAAAAGCTGCTTCTATTGAGAATTCAGCAGAAAGTTAACATAATTTATAAAACCCAAGTGCAAAAAAATAAAGACAAAACCCGTGCCAAAAAAAAAAAGAAACTCTGGATCCATAGTACTCAAGTTATCAAAGCAACTTTTACACTTCCAATTCTCAGTGCATCTCAAGATATTTAAAAAACAATAACAAACACACATCAAGCCCTGGAGATAGTCTACGAGAGGTTATTAGGATATTTCTACTAATTCAGGAAAAAAGGTTGATAAAATGAAACCTAGTGAAGAGAATTGTATGTGTCTTCTCACCTTCATGTACTGTGGGGCTTCAAAAGGTACTAGGTCTGATAAAAACTTGAATAAGAAAACTAGAGCCTTCTTACTACAGCCATGGTAACCACTGACATGCCCAAAGGAAACCTGAAAAGAAAATAATGAGTGTAAGGCATCTGAGTCTCAAAGGGTCTTGCCAGAATAAAAATCTTACCCAACCCATTTACCTGCTCTCACTTCTAGAAAAAAAAAAAAACTTCAGTAGAAAGGTTTCCACCAACTATAAGCAATCTTTCACCTCATACTTAGAAAACTTGCTACTAGAAAATATCCAAATGTGGATAAAGTTATGTAATGCTGACACTGACAAGTCATGGACTAATGAGAGAGGCTTAAAGCTCTCTAACTAAAAAATAACAGTCAAATATGGGGAGTAGGACTTTACCTTACAATGAGAAGAAAATATTACATGGACATACATCAATAGAGATGAAATCAAAGGTTTTGTTAACTTACTTATTTTTAAGATAACTTTCCAATTAGCAAGCATTAATTTTAGCTCCCTCCCCACCACTGAAAGAAAAGAAAAACAAAGCCATTGTAATAAATATGCATAGATGCGTAAGACAAATTCCCATATTGGCCATGTCTAAATATGCATGTCTTATTCAGAGTCTTAAGTCTTTCGTTAATTTCTTGATAAACTATTTAAGTTAATTTTATTATATAAGGTAGTGTGATTTAGTGGATAGAATACTGGGTTTATAGTCAAGCAAATCCGATACTGTGTGACCCTGGGCAAGTCACTTGCCTTCTATGTTTCTCCAAGAAATCCTGTAGGTTTTATCTACCAAATCATATAAGTAGGATGTCATCTGCATTGCTCAACGTTCTATGTGACCTTCTAAAATTGTAGTAGTAGTAACTTCAGACATATGCTTACTTGAAACTTTAAAAACCAGGCAGAGCCAGGACTCCAAATCAAACTTACAAATAGTTACTTGCCTTGAATGAATAATGATTTAGGGAATCTGGGAACTTGAGAGCTTACCCACTGTAAATGTTCTTTGCAATCTCCATCCATATGCTCAATTTCACTGAAATCTGTTATCAAAAGTTATATCCCTTCAAAAATTCTTACTGATCATACTCTGTTTTAAGATAGCAGGCTGAAGGAGAGTTTTAAAATAAACTTCATCTTATTCCCATTAGGAATAAAAATTTTTTTGTTAAATTCAGCCAATTTCTTTGAAATTAATAATGACTGACACAAAATGCCAAACAGTCAAATTAAACTAGACCTTATTTTGTTGCATCAAAAAAAAAAAGCTCAACTCCTTTAAATCCCTGTGTGGGTGACTGGTTCCTACTCCAAAAGGAACTACAGAACAGATATAAAGCTGAAGCAGAAAACCACCTATAAGCATGACCTTTCCTTGGTAATTAAAAGAGCAGTACTATAGAAGAGAAAGTATTGATGATTACAAATTGCGGATTTAAAACTTAGAGACTAGGGCATTTAGGTTAAAAGAAAAATCACCAAGATTGGGGAAGAATGGCCATATGCAGTCTATCTGCATAATGAATGATAGAGCCTTATAACATTCATACTGGGGTCAAAATTGTTAAATGGCTCCATATGGCTTAAAGGTGTAGGAATAACTTCTGTCCCTTTTATAAATGTAATTAGTTGAAATTTTAAAAACCAGGCAGAACCATAACTTCCAATCAAATTTACAAATAGTTACTTGCCTAGAATGAATAATAATTTAGACCAGAG
The DNA here is from genome assembly GCF_011100635.1 of Trichosurus vulpecula. NCBI lineage: Eukaryota > Metazoa > Chordata > Mammalia > Diprotodontia > Phalangeridae > Trichosurus > Trichosurus vulpecula. The sequence goes on from NC_050575.1 coordinate 391,596,823, forward strand.
AAGTCAGCTAGAAAATCTAGGAAAGAATGCAATTATTCTTGCCAACCAGATCATATCTCACACACTCACACTCTCACTCTCTCTCTCTCTCTCTCTTTCAAGCCAAGTCCAAAGCTACAGGAGACTCTCCTATAATAGGAGCAAGTTTAATATGAATCAACAGTGAGACATGGTAGTGAAAAGAGAGACGTCATCTTTGACTGCATTAAGAGGGTCAGAGGGTCAAGAACAAAAAAGGTGGCAGTCCCTCATTCCAGTCTGTCCTAGTCAGACCATATCTAGAGTACTGTTTTCAGTTCCAAGCAACACATATTAAGGAGAACATTAATAACGTGAAGACTGAACACAAGAGGGCAAGTAAGATCGTGAGGAAGCCTAGAGAATGATATACATGGACTATACGGAAATGGGAATGTTTGGCCTGGAGAAGAAAAGAGTTAGGAAAAATACAGTATCCGTCTTCAATTACTTGAAAGTCTATGATATGGAAGAATAAGATTAGATCTGTGCTGCCATGTTACCAAGGGCAGAACCAATACTGATAGAAATGGAACAAAAATATACTTTGATGTAGAGAAAAAGTGTGTACTGTCCTCATGTGGTACCAGAGAAAATGAAATGAAGGCTGAATATACAACTGTCAGGGCATTTCTATAAAGGCACTGGGTTGAATTAGATGACCTCTGAGATCCTTTCCCAACCTGAGATATCATGATTCTCTTTATTTAAGAAGCTGCTGCAATAAAAATGTATTTTTTATCTTGATTTCCCTTTAGGAATAAATAAAATCCATCAACAAAGAATGAATCTTAGCAACATGTCAGATACACTTCAGTTTAAAGACATTTAAATAAATGCTAACTTGGTGGAAGGGTCTGGAAACGTAATAGGGAGGCTATATATTGGGGTTGGGGGAGAGTACTAGGAATCAAAGTATAAAAGAAAACATTCACTATTATCAATGCCCCAGATCTACACTGAAACTATTTCTTGCTCTTGGAAAATATTAGTCCAATTAAAAGTAAAGTGAGGTATTGCGCTGAAAATAGAATCTATTCAAAAAGAAATACAATTCTACCAACGTTCAGGGTTTATTTAGAATTCTGGCTGACATAGATGACCTTCTTATACTTGAGCCGAGCATTTCTAAGCTCTCAGGAGACTACATTCATATACTGTTACTCCATTATAACTAGTTCCAGAACAAATGATAGTTCTTTTTCATTATTCAGAAACATTAGGTGGCTAACTGCCTTTGATGCTGCCCTAGGCACTTCACAAAAAGAACTCCCCGCCCTCTATGAGTTCCATCAGTTCACATGTCACAGCACCAACATTAGCCATATTATTCTATCTACACTAATAATACTTAACATTATGAATTTAAAATGTCCTTGAAAAGCTTTACAAGTTGCCAGAAGTGTTTCACTCACAACCATTTTTAGTTCTGAGAATTTTACAAGTTAAAAACTATGTTTCTGATTGAAGACTTGAATTTCTCTATGGAACTATAGTTATTTTGACAAACTGGTTGAATATATTTGTGGGAAATTTATCACTATCAGTTGAATGACAATCAGAAGATTTAGGAGAAAAAAAAGCAGGTATCAAGGTTGAGTTCTTACTCAAATCTTTGGATGCTTAAACTGTGAATACCAGTAGCAACTCTTAGCTGTTTTGGGAGGGCACTCTGCTCACCAACAGAGAAATGAGAAGTGTACAAAGAGAAAACTGAAGTGAATTTTTTTTAATGTAAGGGTTTAATGTAGTTATTTTTCCCAACCAGTTCATCACACACACACACACACACACACACACACACACACACACACACACCCAAAACAAGTCTAAAGCTCAAAGCTGTGCGAATCACTCCCATAAACCTCAATGTAAGAACAACTGATTTGCCTAGCAGTTATGCATTACCAAAAGGATCTAAGTATTTGTGGTCAGAGTGAGTCCCAAGATATGAGAGCTCCTATGGAAATAGGAGCAAACTAAATTTAGGACAAATAAGAAACAGTACAGAGGGGAATTCATTATGCCAAGGTGGTACTGGCAGTACCTATAAATGGATACAAATTTGTGAATGAAAGAGCCATAAATGGTTCACAGGAAGAGCTGGCGTATGCCTACTCTTTTCACTGTGAGAAAGGAAAGGAGGACTTTCTCCAGAGACAGAGGGGCATCATATCTTGGCTCCACATAATCCTAATAATCAGAGCTGTCATAAAAATATATATAGCAGCTCTTTTTGTGGCGGCTAAGAATTGGAAATCTAAGGGCTGCCGGTCAATTGGGGTATGCTAGCTGTGATATATGATTGTAATGGAAAATTATTGTCCTATAAGAAATAACAAGAAGGATGATTTCAAAAAACCTGGAAAGACTTACAATGAATCGATGTATGGTGAAGTGAGCAGGACCAAGAGAATGTTGTACACAGTAACAGCAATATGTGTGGTGATCAGCTGTGAATGACTTAGCTAGTCTCAGCAATACAACGATCCAAGATAATCTCAAAGGACTAATGATGAAGCATACTATCCACATCCAGAGAAAGAAATGATATTGTTTGAACACAGATTGAAGCATGCTATTTTCACTCTTTTTTCTTCTTTTAATTCAAATTTTCTTGTACAAAATTACTAACATGGAAATGTTTTACACAATTGCCATGTATAATCTATATCTGCTTACTGTCTCATGGAGGGGGGAGGAGAGGAAAAGAAGGAGGAATTGAATTTAGAACTCAACCCTTTAAATGATGTTAAAAAATTGAAAAAAAAAGTTTATTGACTATCAATCAAAAAAATGGATTGGGCTTTCTCAGAGAACAGTGAGATCATTATCACTGGAGGTATCCAAAGAGAGATTAGATAGGTGACGATCTGCAGAGATGACTCATGCTTTAAGTTGGGCAAAATGGCCTGTGAGGTCTCATGCCAAACAATTCTACAAATCACACAATAATCATGTTGCTGCTTAGATTCCCCCACATTCTCTATCCTGTTAAAGTAACCATGCAAAATAAAGTGACTAAAATGTATATACCCTTTGACTCACAGATTTTGGTACTAGGCTTATATCACAAGAAGGCCACTGATACAAAGCAAGTCCCTAAATAAACCAAAATATTTATAGCAACACTTTTTTTGTGATAGCAAAGAACTGAAAACAAACTAGTTACTCATCAAATGGGAAACAGCTAACCAAACTGTGGTTCATGAATATGATTATTACTGTGTTATAGTCTACATGAATTGATACAGAGCAAAATCAACAGACACAAAAAAACACTACATGTAGTGACTATAACAATGTAAACAAAAAGAACCATGATGAAAAAGAAATCAGAAGTCAACATTTCACCATAATAAAGGACAGGGATGGTTCAAAGGAACAGATATGAGAGGGTACATATCTCCCATCCTCTCCCTTTGCAGAGGTGGGAAGTACATGTGTGATACAATGCACATATTTTCACTTTTTCAATGTTATTGATCCATTATTCTGATTTTTTTTCCTTTTATCTTTAAAAGACATTATTTATTTTATGGGATGCCTCTTTGAGAGGGACAAAGGGAGAAATATTAGGGAAAATTATAGCGAGGAAAAAAAAACAAAAGACATCAATAAAAACTTACTTAAAAATAATAAAGTAACACTACAAAAAGACAAGAAACAGATGGACCTGGGCCAACTTTAAGTATCACCTAGACAAGCAGATACCTTTTGGCACCTAAGAAGTCTCTTCCTACTCTCTCAAGGGTTGTCCCCTGATACAGGAAAGGGAGAATACCAACTTACAATGAACTAATGCAAAGTTTTAGAAATTTGGACAAGATTGATTTAAATGATGTCACTTGTTCAATGCATACACTTTAAGTTAATACTTCTATACTATGCACTAAACCTACCTTAAACCACTCTGCATAAGGAATGAAAACAGAAGGTCCCTCCAGAGCTGCCTGGCGGGCTATCAGGAATGCAGTGATCATGCTTTCTAAGTCATAACTCTCAAATGCTTTGGTCATCAAATGAGCCAACAAATCTAGAAGAACAAAAAGTTAAATTACAGTCTCTACAGATCTAGAGTATAAATTAGAATTGAAATCCTGGTACAGTATACTGTTAACCAGCATGGTAAAAGAATAAGGTTAGTTAAAAAAAAAAAAGGTTAGTAAAATTACTTTATATATGACAGTTATTATATCACATCTAGACTACCAGTATTCAAAGGGATCAAACAAAACATACTTAAGAAAAACCAAACTGGATACATTGTAATCTTTCTTCAATTACTCAGAAGGTATGTCAGGACCTTAGGCTTATCATTATACACACTAATTATTATCTTGTATATATTCTGGTTAGTAGAAGGTTCTGATTAAAATAATGTCAAATAACAGAGTATTTACTATTACAAAATTTGATTCTTGGCTATATGATAAAGATGACATTTTATTATCATGCTGAAACTAACAAGGATCGGTTTACTAATGTTACAAATATTTTAAAATCATGTATCCAGAATAACTGATTTCCAGTTCATCAGTGGAATTCATAAGTGAAAAACATGTAGAATGGCTCTTCTACAATTCCAAACTTCCTTTAAAATCTGTTGGTTTACCCATTAAAACCAATAAACTCCCTAGTTATTTTTACCCACAGTAAGTGTCTAATATCCCATGGGTATCAGCAGAGAAACCAGCCCTGTTAAACTCTTACTGACTTGATACCTTTAACAAGTTGTTGTGCTTCGGCCAAGCACACAACCAGGGTAGACACACAAGACAACACAAACTGCCAGTTGACCTCGTGTGTTTCCAGGACTTCTCGCAAATGTCCAATCAACTCTTTGGGGTTGAAAATCACAAACAGCTAGAAAGAGAAATACCAAATCTTTTTTATTTTAAAGCCCAAATATCTATTAAACTAAAGAATAAAGCCTGCCATAATCCTTCTTATAAATGCCCATCCACCAATTTAACCACCAGTTTCTTCTTTTCCAAAATGCCCAAATCAAGTTTATCATTAGAAAAATGCTAGATTTATTTCCAGCTCCACTCCTTTGTAGGTATTCCATGTAGTCTGTGATACTAGAAGTTTTCATTCTATTTCCTGTCCCTTCCATTCCTTCCATTCTTTCAACCAAATACATATTATAATATAAGGCACAAATACCTTTACCTTGCTGGTATACTATGGGGTTTGCTAATTTCATAAAAAGAATGATTAATCCACATGTTATTTCTTTCAAAGATTTTTGCAAACTTTACAAATGATAATTGATTAACAACATTTCCTAATCATTTTCAACAACAGCCTCCTCTACATGTCTATTTGGATACCTCCTTGGGTTCTCAAAGGTTACTCTGTGGAACTGGACACTTAGGAAAGGTTTCTAGCTAGCAGTTCAATGACTAAATTATATTAAATCAATTTGTCTCCTAATGGACAGCCCATGAGATTATTCTGCTGTCTTAGCAGCCTGTTTCCATTTTGCTGAATGCTACACAGAATATGGTAGGAGGTATCCCAAAAGCAGTTTTAACTGGGGCAAGACATTAGTGCCCTGTATATTTAATCTGCTGAGATAATTTAATTCCTGGTTGAAAAGATTTAGAACTGAAAATAAGGAAAAAGAAAGTTGAAAACTTAATATTTCAATGAAATCAACTTACTCTTCGATATAAGGTAGTAAGCAAGGGACAAGTTCTTGCAAAGCTCCAATCCTTCTGCCTTTGAACAGCATCACACACTGTGCCAGAGAGAGACAGAAAAGTTCTCAGTGGAAGTAGATGTTATTAGCTTTCATGTTAACATGAAAATCATTATTATCCAGAATCAATCCAGACATATACTACTAAGTCAAAATTTCTTAAAGCTTACCCTCTCATGGCTTAATTACACAGTAAGTCAAACTAACACCACAGTGTAATTAAGATGATGTCTAAGAGACCCTATGGGTTTCATTGCAGGCATGAAGTTAAACTATAAATAAGAGGCCAATAAAAAGAATAAATTCACATTTTTGTATACTATGATTCCATTTGTGACCAGAGATACCACTTACTGGTACTTTTCCTAGCACTTGTAAGGATCCAAAGATTAACTTTATGGTATTTCTAAACACTAAAAGTTTAGGTTTTCAGATATGAAAGAAAATAGGTCACCTACAAAGTTTTTAGTTCATATGTATCTACCTAGTAAATGTAGCAATTCCTTTTTCACAACATTAAATATGGTTAGTTTGCAATATTATAAATATAGCAATATGGTCATCTGGATTTTATTACCTGATCTTACTCCATTTATGGAGGACAGTTTAGTGTACTAAAGCTGATAGTAAACATTCTAGATCCTCTTTTGAGGCCTACCTTTTAGTACAGGATTATAAATAAGTATCTGGGTCAAGGTGTAAGAAAAAAACCTTTGTAGAGAATCTGGTGAAACCATACTGCCATAAACAGAGCACTTGAACATATTTAACCTGCCAAAAGAATAAAAAAAAAAAAAGAAAAAGTTTTCATAAAAAGAATGTCTGTTAGTCACGTAGGTATCATCTGTAATGCCTCACACTCTCGCTGCAGGTCCATATCCAAGCTGTTGCCAAGGCCTGTCAATTTTCCCTTAGTACAATCTCTCAAATATGCCCCATTCTCTCCCCTGCACCCCCACCTCTCCAGTGCAGGCCTTCATCACCTTACCCTTGGGTTACTGCAATAGCCCCTGGTAGGTCTCTCTCCACTCCAATCCCTCTTCCACTCAACTATCCAACCGATCCTCTGAAAGCCTGAACACTACCCCTCCACCTGCACTATTCAATAAACTCCAGCGGATCCTTACTACTTCCAGGGCAAATATAAAAGATACAGTGATAATAAAAGCCTCCTTGCTGTTCCTTGCAAAAGACACTTGACCTCCTGACTATGGTCATTTTCTCCGGCTGTGCACTACACCTGGAATCTTTCCCTTCCACATCTCTACCTCCTGGCTTTCCTTTAAGTCAAAACAAAAATTCCCCTTTCTACCAAAAGCCTTTCCCAAGTTTCCCTTCATGCTAGTGCCTTCCTTCTGTTGATTGTCTCCAATTTATCCTGTCTTTATCTTGTTTGTACATCCTAATATGCATTCTGTCTTCCAATTAGAGTGTGAGCTCTTAGAGAGCATGGACTGTTTTGTCTTTCTGTGTCTCCTCAGTGCTTAGCAGAGTGCAGGGCACATAGCAGGCAAGTGAGTCAACAAGCCTGGACTAGGTGCTTAGTCTGTGCCAGGTGCTATGCTAAGCACCAAGGATACAAATACAACGAAAGGCAGTCATTACCCTCAAGGAGCTAATATTCTAGTGGAGGAAGACCATACCTAAAAGGGAACTGGGGGTGACGCAGGGAGGAACCTGCTCTGGGGCTGGGTAGTGAAACATGGCTGGTCTGGGCCCTTCCTCAACACGGAGGTTGTGAGAAAAGGCAGCTGTCGTGTGGGAGCAAGAAGACAGAAGGTGTGAGGAAGGAAAAGCTGTAAGGTGAAAGCAAGTCTGTTATCTCTGGGGCAGGCATTCCAGAGAGCACAGAGGGAGGAGTGAGGAGACCTGGACAGGGATACTGGGAGATGGGAACAAGGGAGGAGGCAGTGGGGGACAGGGTGCTGTGCTTGTATAGCAATAGCTGGGAAATCAGAATCACGGATAGGGATGGGAGGTGTGGGATTATGCTAATAATTGATTATGCTAATAATTTAATTATAAATCCTCATGGACTGTTAGACTGATTTACCTTCCCTTTTTACTAGTGGGTGGGAAAAGCTTATATGTACATAATTTCTTTAAGACCTTAAAAATGTATTCTACATCTTTACAATACTAATCTTAGATTGGTCCATTTAACTTCAATTTAGACAAATATGAAAGCTAATCAGAAGCAAGGTGGGGCACGGGATAAGATGACTGGGAATGTAAACCAGGCAGGGTAGGGTTTCTAAGCAGCCATAATGACACAAAGTGATTAAAGAAGCTCCCAGTACCTCTGTCTACTCAATTTCCATGACCTCCTCTTCCATTCCACCTCAGCTAAACACAGAGAGGGGCACACCTGGCTATCACCCACAAGTTCCACTTCCATGTTTATAAACTCCAAAATTCCTTTATTTGACCATAACCTTTTCTCATTCTACCTTTCCCTATGCCCTCTGTCCTCCTTATGACCTCCTTTCCCCCCACCTCTCAGTTCTTTCCCAGGCCATCATTCTTCCTAATCTCAACCCCTTGGTGAACCAACTCAATTCTACACTACCCACCAGCCTGATTCCTTTGCTCTCTCTTCCTATCACCAACAGCACTTTGCCAAGCACCAACTTTGTATCATTCCCAGCATCCTTCTCCTTTGTTCCTATTCACATGCTGCTGAAATAAGCGGAAGGAAATCGGCAATTTGACCTCATCTCCACCAGGCACTCACTACAGCCAGGCAAACATTCTATTCCTTCCTCATTGATCAAGCATCTCAGTTGCCACAGGAGCTATTTCAAATCTAATCTCTTCTCAAAAATCCCTCACCCCCTCATCTGAGATCTTACCTCAATACTTCACCCAAAAATGGAAACGATTCACCCAAGCCCCACCTTCTCACATCAGTCTGACATTTCCCTTCATTATCTCTTCTTTCATTCTCCTCTCAGATGAAGGGGCAGCCTTTCTTCTTGCCAAGGCAAACCCCTCTCCAGGCTCCCTTGATCCCATCCTCACCTGACTCCTTCAGTAATATTGCCCCCACCATCATCCCCATTCTTCTTCCTCTCTTCAATCTTTCCTTATCTGCTGGCTCCTTCCCTGCTGCCTATAAACATGCCCATGTCTCCCCTATCTTTAAAAAAAAACCCCTCATTTAATCTGACCAACTCTGCTAGCTTTCATCCCATATTGGCTCAGTGGATAGGGTACTAGTCATGAAGACCTAAGTTCAAATCCTGTCCCAGACATTTACTAGCTGTGTCTTCCTGGGGAAGTCACTTAACTTCTGTCTGCCTCAGATTACCCAACTGTAAAATGGTGATAGTAATGTTTCTCAAGTACTTGGCAAATCTTAAAGCACCATAAATGTTACTGCTATCTCTCCTCCTCCCCTTTGCACTAAAATCATTTACAATCAGTGCCTTGACTTTCTCTCTTCTGGTCCCTCTCCCTCTCTTAATCTGGCTGCAGGCCTCATTACTCCACTTAACCCGCCCTCACCAAAAGTATCAATGATCTAACTGCCAAACTCCATGGCCTTCTCTCAAGCCTAATCCTCTGTGACCTCTGGGCAGCCTACGATATCCCTCTAAGTTTTTAGACACTGCCCTCTCCAATTCCTTCAACTGACCAAAACTCTTCTCAGTCTCCTTAGCTGATTTTTCATTCACTCTCAGTGGGTGTTCCCCAAGACTTTGGCCTGCGCCTCCTCTTTTCTACCCTCTCCCTTAATCTTATCAGTTCCCATGGGTTCAATTACCTCTATGCAGATTGTTTTCTCTATCTATATATCCAGTCTTCATCTCTCTGCTAAGCTAGAGTCAATTACACACCTCTGACTGCCTCTTGGAAAGCTCCAAATGGACGACCTGCAGCACCTGAAATTCACTATGTCAAAAACAGAATTATCTTTCCCTCTAAACTCTCCTCACTTCAGAACCTCCTTTATTACTGTCGTGGGCACCACCATCCTTCCAGTCACTCAGATCTGAAGTCTCACTGTCACCTTTGACTCCTCATGCTCTCTCATTCCATATATCCAATCCATTGACAAAGCTTATTTCCACCTTTACATCTCTCATGTGTATATGTACATGTATATATACGCATTTTATATATATATATAAATATCATATATCATATATCTCATATATATATGTAAGAGGGCATATACACACATATCCCTTTTTTCTCCACTTACGCATTCACAATGCTCATTTAGGCCTCCATCACCTAATGAAATAGCTTTTTTAGATTTTTCAGTTTTTGCCTAATTTTCCCCTAATTAACAAAAACCTATTTTCTCTCCATACCCCACTGAGAAAAATAAAAACAAAACCCTCGCAACAAATACGCAGTCAAGCAAACACTCCTGCATTAACTACAGCCAAAAGTATATGTGTGACTGCATCCTGAGTCAGTCAACCAGCACCCACTGTGTTGCAGGCACCTAAATGCTCGATGGCGAAACAAAGTAAGGCAAGGGAGGTGAGCAGCATGCTTCACTATCTGTGCTCTGGACTCTTAGTTGGGCATGCAGTGTAGCCTTCTAACTGAGCTCCCTTCCTCAAGTACCTCCCCACTCTAATCTAGCCTCAGTTCAGCTGCCAATATGATTTTTCTAAAGCAGGAGTTCTTTTCCTTTTTTGTGTTATATACCCCTTTCGGCAATTTATGAATCCCTTTTAATCACATTTTTACATATATCGAGGTAATACAAAATTTAAGTTAGAGGTTAATGAAACTTAAGATGCAATTTCTTCCCCCATCCAAAGTTACAGACTCCATGTAATCTATCCACAGACTCCATGGGTACGGGGTCCACGGACCCCAGGGGAAGAACCCATGTTCTAAAGCACAGGTCTGACTCCATGAGCTCTACTGGCTGGACCAAATATAGAGTCCTGCTTGGCATTTGGAGCTCTTCCTAACCCATCTCCTTCCTATCTTTTCAGTCTTCTCATTCCTGACTGCCCTCCACACACTCTGTGACCCAGATACATTGGTCTAGTTGCACTTCTTTGAACATGACACTCCATTTCCCATCTTCATGCCTTTGAACTTGTTGTGCTCCATGCCCAGGTCACACTGCCCCCTCAACTCTGCCCTTTAAACTTCCCTGGCTTCCTTCAAGGCTCACTTCAAATTTCATCTTCTACAGGAAGTCTTACCTTGTCTTCTCCAGCTGCTAATATGTTCTCCTTTCATATTACTTTCACCTTTTTTGTATTCAGTGTCTAGGTACCTAGTTACATATTATCTCCTCCACCAGAATATATGCTCCTTGAGGGCAGAAACTGTTTCTTGCCTTTTTTTTCTTCATCCCTAGCATTTAGCACAATGCCTGGCACATGGTAAGCACTTGACAAAGGGAATAATAGTCTTGATAGGAAGAAGGAAGTGCACAAGATAAAGAAGGGCTCATAAGTTACAACTTGCAAAGGAAGCTTGGATAAAAGTCATGAGCAGAAGTGAGGAATGAAGTCATAAGAAATGATTTATTAAAGGAAATGAACATAGAGATAATAGCTGATAGCCAAGTACTAAGTCTTAGGGGAAAAACTAAAATTAGGGGCTGGAAAAAAGAAGAGACAGTAACAAAGTAGAATAATAACAGCAGATCTTTATCTAATGCTTTCAAATTTGCAAAGCAGTTTAAGTACATTAGATCATTTGAATCTCATAATCACTCTGTGAGTTAGGTACCACAAGTATTATTAGGTTTGCTTTACAGGTTAGGGAAGTAGGACTCTGAGCCTTTAAGTTGCCCAAGGTGATATAGCTAAGTAAATGTCAGAGGCATGATTACAAAACCAGAATCGTCCTGACCCTACCACTTTGCACAGACCTCCATCACTTAAATCCAAATCATCTGCAAGCCATGGCATGACCTTCCTAATGTCATGGTCCTCTTCAAGAACAAAGGACAAACAACAACAATCCTGACCCCAAGTCTCTGCTATCCCACACTGTCTATAGAAAATGCGCAAAAAACAAAACGACAAGAGAACCAGGATGTTCACATAAGTCAAAGGTGGGGAGACTTTTCGGGCACAGAAACAACTCTCAGGATTTTTATTATAGCATATCTTTTTGAAACAAATATTGATAGGTAAAGTGATATAAATAGAAAGGGCACTGGCCCAGGAATCAGGAAATCTGCCATTAACTGCCTGATCAGGAGCTGGTTGATTCTCTATAGCTTTCATTTTCCTCATCTTTAAAAGTAAGGTGCTGGCACTTCACACCCACTAAGCTAACAAACAGCTAAAAATGATAAAATTCAATGTACAAAATGCTCCAGAGAAACAAGCACATGTTGGTAAAGCCATGAATTAGAACAATTTTGTGGAAAACAATATGGCAATAAACAATACCCTTTGAGAGACCCCAATTCTCTAAGAATATTAGTGAAAGGAAAAAGACCAATGCTGTACAAAAATTTTCATGTCAGCATTATTCATGATTAAATCTGAAAACAGCCCGATTGTGCAAGATTAGGGAATGGCTAAACAAACTGTAGTAAGTGAATGTAAAGGAATAAGAAATAACAAACGTGAATAGTATAAAAATAGAAAAGAAAAATAATATTAGAATATACCCAGATTATGTAAGAAAAAAGATGAAAAGCAGCATCAAATTTTAAAAAATATAGATACAGAAGAAAAAAGTTCAAAAGTGAACATGAAAGCAAACAGGCTATTTTTTCTTAAAGTTAAAATTCTTAAAATTAAACATATTTTGCAAAACAAACTGTAATGCGGTTTACAGTTTCATTTATGACCATGTTTTAATATGTATTAATAGCAACAACAACTAACATATAGCTATTACTATGTCTCAGGCCCTGTGCCAAGAGCTATACAATTATTATCTCATTTGATCCTTACCATAACCCCAGGAGGCAAGTACTGTCATTAATTCGATTTCACAAATGAGGAAACTGAGGCCAACAAAAGTTAAGTGATCTGCCCAGGGTCATACAGTTTGTCTGAGGCTGGATTTGAACTCAGGATTTCCTAACTCTAAGTCCAGTGCTGTATCCACTATACCACCTAGCTGCAAATAAAATACTAAACAATATCTAAGGTGTCTTCGGACTCTAAAAATGTATGATTTCATGATTATTTATTGACATCCTATACAAACGATGGGAAAATGTTCTAATGCTCACAAGCTCCCAGGTCTTCATTCCTCTCCAGGGTGCCCTGCTAATTCACCCCCACAGCACTTGCTCTGCCATGCTCCTGTCTGGTGCTTCTCTACCAACCCCTTTACCCCCTGATTTTCAGCTCCCTTTATGTGTTATCTTCTCCCATTAACATGTAAGTCACTTGAGGGCAGGGATTATCTTTCTTTCTGCTTTTATGTATATTCTCAGTGCTTAGCTTAGTACCTGGCACATACTAAGCACTTGATAAATGTTTGATGACTGACTAATTCATCCTTGGTTACGGAGAGGGGATGGTAGGAGGGGTCAATCTATTGTTGATTTCACCTCTGCAACATCTTTTAAATATGCCCCCTAGTCTCCTCTGACAACAGCACCCCCTGGTACAGGTCCTCGTCACCTCATAGCTGGAATACTGCAATAGGCTGCTGGGGGCGGTGGGGCAGGGCATCCACCTGCCTCAAGTCTCTGCCCACTCAATCCATCCTCCATTCAGCCATCAAAGTGATTTTCCTAAAGCACAGGTCTGCCCATGTCACACCCCTATTCAGACTCAAATATAAAATCCTCTGTTCAGTACTCAAAGCCATAATAAGCAAAGGATATTACAGAAAGGACATTGTAAGGTGGCCCCCTCCTACCTCTCCACTCTTCCTTCTCACCTTACTATCCCTCATGTACTATGTGATCCAGTGACTCTGGCCTTCCTGCCCTTCTTGCACAAACACCTCATCTCCCAAGTCTACGAACTGTCCTTGGCTCTTCCCTTCTCTTATGCCTAGAAGGCTCTCCCACCTGATTTTGGTCTCCCAGCTTCCTTTAAGTCCAAACAAAAAACCACTTTCTACAAGAAGCTTTTCCTCTTATCCCCTTTAATTTTAATGTCTCCCTCTGTTGATTGTCTCGATTTATCCTGTATACGGCTTGTTTGTACAAAGTTATCTACATGTTGTCTCACCCATTACACGGTGAACTTTCTGAGAGCAGGAACTGTCTTTTGCCTTTCCCCAGAGTTAGCATAGTGGCTATGCTATAGTCCCTGGCATGTAATAGGTGCTTAATAAATGTTTACTGACTGTGGTTTTAATAGTAAGAGCACACCTTCTACCAATGTCTCTCCACATCTTCATAGCTGGCTTAATGAACTTCTGGGAACAGAAAAAAATCTCTTTGGTGATCAGCCTCTCTACTCTTAGCCAGACTGGTCATTGGAAGGCAGACAAAGAACTTACCACTGGGCCTGTACTTAAAGTCTTTCCCGCTTGACAGTCCAGAGTCTAGCAGGGACTCTTCTGATAGCATGACCTTTGAGAAGACAGAGCTACCTCTATGCCATAAGGAGCTGAGTCGTCAAGGTAGGATTTTTGGTGCAAGTGACTACTGAACATATGGGGAGGAAATAGAGCTTAAGCTTGGAGAAAACACTAGTATTGTTACACAGATATTCACCAGTGCATAAATATATACATACCAGCATTTCACTGCCTTAAATGTAACGGACTCTTCTTGTATCTCAGTAGCAAAAGCGCTAAGTATATCTGACAACAAAACAAACATCACAATAAATAAAAACCATAATTGAGCATTGAACCAAAACCAAATCATGTTATTACTATCAGGGAGAAATTAATTCTAATGATCTCTATAATAGTTACCAAGCAGATGACCCTATCAGGGAAATGGACAGCAGAACCTAATGTTAAGGTCTGGTTACTTACTGAAAACTCTCCTTGTGGCAAAGACATAAAAAATATTAGCTCTGACAACAATGTGATTTAAAAATTTAAAAACTGAAATTCAATTACTGTATAACTACTCTAAGTGAAAATGTACTTGTTAGATGATAAGCCTAAGGAGTTTTACTTTGAATCATTTGAACAAAATAATGGAAAGACAGAATTCAGCATTCGACATTGCCACACTTGCTGTATTACACCCACTTTAAGACTAAGACTTTGGTGGTAATGGCTCAGGGGAATGACATACCATCGTTAACAGGCTCTGCAATGACATATCGTAGTCATACCAGGTAAATAAAAAAGACAGTGGGAATATATAAGAAATGCAACGGAAGGAATCTTCCATTTTTTGAGCTCCATTATCTTTAAAGCACCTTAAAAAAGCAAAATCACCCAGAACATGTCCCTATCTACTTTGTTTTGAATCAATCAATATGTCAATAAGTATTTATTGAGCATTAACTATGTGCTGGGCACTGTGGAAAATGCTTGGGGTATAAGAAAAAGTAAAGAACAGCCCCTATCCTTAAGGAGTTTACATTCTAGACAATGAGTATATAAAAAGGCATATACAAAACACACCCACACACACACAGCAGATGGGAGGTAATCTCTAGCACCTGGGGGGAGACCAGGAAAGGCCTACTGTACTGAGCTGACTTTTTAAGGAAGTGGAAGTAAGGAAGTGTCAGATCAATTTTCTTATCAATTTGACTAGTTAATGCCAATAAGCCAGAACAAATCAGAAGATAGGCATTATTATACTCAGAGTGTGGCATACCTCACAGTTGATAGAGAATGTCATTCACAATTCAGCAATTTCTACATTATATGAAATATTTATATTTCAGTATTTCTATGTTAGATGAAACAAAAGGAAAAAAACCTGTGGCTGCTCGTTAAACACAGATGGCCACACAAAGAAAAAAAATAGTATGATTGCTAAGGAAAATGTGTATCATTTACTGTAGGAGATAGTTAAGGGAACTTTCTTGTTAGTATAGCCAGTTTCACTAAATCAAAGGGAACTACCTGTCAGGCTAAATAAGCAAGGGGAACAGTCCGGAGAGTCTGAAATCTTTCTTTACCAATTAAGTGTTTTTGTAACAATTAGAAAAGGAAAGGAGACACTGAAAGAAGCCCATTGTTGCAGCTAGTCTTGCACAGTTCATGCAGGGGACAAATACAGCAAAATGGCTGCTAAAGAACAAAATGTTCTGCATGCCTAAGCATGCTTTCCCTCTGTTGAAATTGAATTTTGGGGAGAAAATAACTGACTCCATCTCTCATCCTTGTAAAAAAAAAAAACTCACATGGGGCAGCTAGGTGGCACAGTGAGTAGAGCACTGGCCCTGGAGTCAGGAGGACCTGAGTTCATAATCCAGCCTCAGACACTTGACACACTTACTAGCTGTGTGACCCTGGGCAAGTCACTTAATCCCAATTGCCCTGCCCTCACTCCTCCAAAAAAACCCCACGAAAACAAAAAAAATAACAACACAAAAACTCACTTGATCCTACCATTCCCACTCCCTGTCTCTTCTCCCCTTTGTGGTCAAATGCCTTAAAAAAGCCATTTATAGATTCAGTGTTCCCACTTCTCCTCTAATTGAATTCAACCATAAATGTTCTCTTCAGAATCACCAATCTAATGGCTTTTTCTGAGTCTTCAACCTTTTTAACCTTCAATTTTCACATCCTAGATATGCTCTCCTCTCAGAATTTCTGTGACACTCCCATGTCTTGGTTCTCCTACTTATCCTCAGTCTCACTTGCTGGATCTTCATCTATGTAATAACTGCTAATTGTGGGTGTCCCCAAGGCTTTGTTCAGGGTCCTCTTTTTTCCTCACATTCTCTCACTTGTTGATTTCATTAGCTCCCATAGGTTCAGTCATCACCTCTATACAGATGATTCACAGGTTTATATATTTACCCCTAGAATGTCTTTCCTGAGCACCAGTTCCATATCGCACAAGAATCTATTGGACATTTCAAATTAGATTTTCTGTAGACATCTCAAACTCAATATGTCCGAAATAGAATTCATTTTTCTTCCCAAACCCCTCTTCCGAACTTATTGCTGTTAAGGGTACCACCATTCTCCCAGTTACCCAGATTCTCAGTCATCTTTGACTCCTTACTCTCACCCCATGTATCTAGTCCATTGCCAGATGTTAATGGTTCTACCTTTACAAAGAATCTCATGTATGTCTCTCTACTCACAACTAGTTCAGTCCCTCATCATCTCTCACCAAAACTACTAAAATAGCTATCTAATTATTTTCTCTGCCTGAAGTCTCTCCCCACTCCAGTCTACAGTCCACATAGTTGCCAAAATAATTTTACTAAAGCACAAGCCCATGTTACCTCCCTAACTTAAACTCCATTGGTTCCTTATTATCCCAGGATCAAATACAAATTCCTTTGAAATCAGTCAATAAATATTAACTAAGCAGTAGACAGGGAGAGACTGAAGATTAGAGAGAGAGAGGGAGAGCAGAGGTAATAGCTGGAGAAGAGGATATTAATTTAGAGACCAGGATTAGTTTGAAACAAAGAAAAAATATTTTATCATCTGCTCTTAAACAAACTCAAACATTTTCTTAGTAAATGAAGAAAAGAGATATGTGAGGAAATAGAGAAACATTCCTACAATAAATAAAAGAAGGAAGAAGTGATACCTTCTATGGGATATTCCCACCACAGTCTGCTAAGACTAGAGCTAAGACTTTACCTTTAGTCTCAGTAATTAATCTTCCATATGAACATCAGCACCACCATTTTTACGCTAGTTCTACATTGGAACAACAAAACAACTGAAGAAGAGAGAGTTCACTGTGGGCCTACGTTTCTCAAACTCTTTTTGCTCACAGCACAGTACTATTTTTTGCTAAAAAGAACTGGGGCACACTGAATTTTAAGTTGGCAACTGTACATGTGATTGCAAGTATACACTTCAAATAATTCTGATTCTAGTGAATTCCTATATTCTCTTTTAAAAAGCCCTCACACCTCCTTTTATTGTGCAAATAAGATAACACCTGAAATAAATTCATAAACAGTCTTTAAACTTAAAAAATTACTTATCTCTTCCGTTACATGTGCTTAAATGCCCTATACCAATTCTTAAGTCTATTAAGTATGATTGAAAACAAATTACACCACAGATTAAGCCTTCAAAAAATGTTTCAAAGTATTAATGGTCCATAAAAAGTATCTACAATTTAGCATTAATCTACATCTACACTCCTTAGTCTCTGGAATTCAAACAGGGAAATAATGAGAAGTAAAAGTGATGTAATGAAACATGAAGAGTCAGTTGATAGCCACTTAAGGAAAGAGGCCTACTAGGCTTGAGTCTATGATTAGATGACGAAATGTGGAAAGAAGGGGAAATGTATCAAACAGAACTGCAGAAACCTCTAAGTCGAAGAACTGCTAATAAGCCAGGCAAGTTATTGATGATCTAGGGCTTCAAGCAATTTACTTACATGTGAGTATTTTCTGAAGTACAGCAACACAGATCTGTTAAAATATAACAAATTGCCATCACTCGATATATATGCATTTTAAAAATTCAATTATAAACTTAACAAATATAAAAATTTCCATATACAGAAAAAGAGGCTTGTACATGGATATAATACCTTAAAAAACAGAATAAGCCAAATGGTAAAAGGCACAAAAATTCAATGAAGAGAAGAATACCTTGAAAAACCGAAATGACCAAATGGAAAAGGAGGTACAAAAATTCATTGAAGAAAATAACTGAGCTACCACCACACACCTATCAGATTGACTAGTATGACAGAAAAGGAAGATGATAAATGTTGGAGGGGATGTGGGAAAATTAAAACACTAATGCACTG
The DNA here is from genome assembly GCF_011100635.1 of Trichosurus vulpecula. Taxonomy (NCBI): domain Eukaryota; kingdom Metazoa; phylum Chordata; class Mammalia; order Diprotodontia; family Phalangeridae; genus Trichosurus; species Trichosurus vulpecula. The sequence continues at coordinate 391,615,335 of NC_050575.1, forward strand.
TTGGTGAAGTTGTATACTGATTCAACCATTCTGGAGAGCAATTTGGAACTATGTCAAAAGGACTATAAAACCATGCATACCCTTTGACCAAGCAATACCACTATTAGGTCTGTATCCCAAAGAGATTAAAAAACAAAAGGAAAAGGACCTATATCTACAAAAAATAGTTATAACAGCTCTTTTTGTGGTGACAAAGAATTGGAAATTGAGGGAATGTCCATTAATTGGAGAATGACTGAACAAATTGTATATGATTGGGATGGAATACCACTGTGATATAAGAAATGACAAGCAGGACGCTCTCAGAAAAATCTGGACTTATATGAACTGATGCAACGTGAAATAAGGAGAACCAGAAGAATATTGTATACAGTAACAGCAATGTCGTACAATGACCAACAGTAAATGATTTAGCTATTCTTGGCAATACAGTGATCTAAAACAATTCTGAAGGATTTAATGATGAAAAATTCTATCTACCTCCAAAGAAAGAACTGATGGAGTCTGAATGCAGGTTGAAGCATATTTATTCTTTACTTTATTTTTCTCTTTTTGGCGGGGGGAGGGGGTGTCTGTATTTTGTTTCGCAACACAGCTAACATGGAAATATGTTTTACATGACTGCCCATGTATAACCTATATTAAATTGCTTGCCTTCTCAATGGGAGCGGGGGAAAAGGGGGAGGAAAGGAGAGGGGGGAGGGAATTTGAAACTCAATTTTTTTTTTAAAACAAATGTTAAAAATCATCTTTACATGTAATTGGGAAAAAAATAAAATAGTAAATTTTAAAAAATAAATGCTAATAACTTCCTGCTATCTCCAGAACCAAATAGAAAATCCATTTACTTCTGAAGCCCTTCACAACCCACTCCCTTCTTATCTTTCTAGTTGTTTTACACTTTACTCTCCTACTCCCCTTCCTACATATCCTAAATACTGAGACACTAACCTTCCTGCTGTTTCCTGAACATGACACTATATGCCTTTTCACTAGCTGTCTGTTTCCCGTGCCTGGAATGCTCTCTCTCCTCACCTCTGTCTCCTGGCTTCCTTCAAGTTTCAGATCAAATCCTACCTTCTTCAAAATTCCCAGTCCCAGTCCCCCTCAATGCTGGTGTCTTTCCTCTGAAATTTCCTCCAACTTGCCCTGTATCTTCAATGTTCAGTTGTTTGCATGTTATCTTCCCTATTTGATTGGAAGGGCAGAGGCTGCTTTTGTCTTTTTCCTGTCCAATCTCATGTTTGTCACTTCCATGACACTATCTATCCATCTCATTCTCTGCTATCCCCCTTTCCTTTTGCCTTCAATCTTTCCCAACTTCAGAGTCTTTTCTAATGAGTTGTCTTCTCAGTATGTGACCAAAGTATTGACTATTTAATAAATGTCTTTTTAAAAGCACAATATTGTACTAAGTTCTACATATTATAATTTAACCATTCTCCAATTTATTAACATCAAATTTGTTTCTAGTTTTTTGCTACAACAAAAAGTGCTGCTATGTTTTTGTGCATATGGGTCCTTTTCCATTTTTTCCTTGTCATCTTCGCCAATCCAATGGGCATAAAGTGGAGCCTCAGAATTGTTTTAATTTCAATTTCTCTTATTATTGGTGACGGGAGTATTTTTTCATACAACTATTGATAACTTGCACTTCTTTTGAGTAGTTCTAGTTCATACCCTTTTCACATAAAATGTATGGCTCTTTTTATTTATCCTGAATATCAGATCTTTACCAAAGAAATTTACTACAGATTTATTTCACAGTCAACTGTTTCTTTTCAAATTCTAAATATATTTCACTTGTTTATGCAAAAAATTTCTCAATTTTATGTAATAAAAATAGTCCAGCTCATCTTTCATGATCATCTTTATTTCTTATTTGATCAAGAAATTATGCCCCCACCCTATCTACTGTTATGAAAACTATCTCTTTTCCCCTGTCATCTAACTTATTTATGTTAAGCTCTATTAGATATAGACCATGCATCTACGGGGGGTGGTGGGGCAGGGGTTGTTGTGATACATGATGTGACATGTTGGTTTAAATCTAATTTTGGCCAACTGCTTTCCAAGTATTGCAGCAATTTCTGCTGACTAGTAGGTCCTTACCTCAGTAGTTAGTGTCCTCGGATTTACAAAATACTATGCTATATTTGATTGCTTCAGGATTTTGTGACTGACCAACTTTTCCATTTTTTAATCAGTACCAAAGAGTTTTGATAATTACTATTTTGTAGCATAGAAATTTAGCACCACTAGGTCCTATTGCTCCCTAATTTTTTTCATTATTTTCTTTGACTTTTTGTTCATGCAAATGAATTTTTTTCACGATTTCACCTAGTTTTGCAAAGTAAACCTTTGGTAGTTTATTATGTTCTAAAAATTCATTTAGATAGTATTGTCATTTTTATATGTATGATCCACTAATGAGAAACTAATCTCACAGTAATTATTTAAGTCTTTATTTCTGTATGAGTGTTTTTGTAGTTGTATCCATATAATTCCTGTATGTATCTTGGTAAGTGGGCTCCCAGCTCTTTTATACATCCCAAAGACATTGTAAATGGGATTTTTTTTCTCCCTCTTTCTCCTAGATTTTGTTGGGAATATAAAGATTGATAATTTTTGTAGGTATATTTTAATCCTGCTCCTTAATTCATTGTTGTTTCAATTATTTTTTTTAAATTGTATTTAAAGAGTTCTAAGGAAATTATCATGTCATCTGCAAAAAAGCAGATTGTTTCTTCTTTGCCTAAGCTTATTCTCTACATTTTTGTCATTGTTGTAACTAGCATTTATAGAACTATATCAAAATACAGTGGCATTATATTTTTTAAAAGTTGTTTTCCACATCTCTTGATATAATCACGAGATGTTGGATGGTTTTGTTATTATGTTTCATATATAGATATATATATATATATATATATATATATATATATATATATATATATATATATATATATGTTAACCATTTGTTATGGTATGTTATTAACATGATCAGTTTACCTGTAATTTTCCTAAGGTTAAACAAACCCTACATTCCTGGTAAGGTGTAAATTCAACCTGGTCATAGTGTATATTCTTTATGAATAATCTGCTGTAGCCTCTTTGCTGTTGTTTTATTCAATATTTTTACATTAATTTTCATTGGAGATGTCTGCCTATAGATTTCTTTTTAATTTTCTCTTTCCCAGGCTTTTATATTAGTACTGCATTTGTCTAGACTGCCTTCTTTTTCTATTTTTGTCAACAATTTATGTAATAGACTTAATTTAAATAGATAGGATAGAATTTATATGTAAATCCATTTGGTCCTGGAGTTATTTTTCTTTGGGAGCTCATTTATTTATTCAATTTTTTTTTGTAATCACTTAATTTTTTCCCTAAAATTAAATTACTGAAATTCTACTTCTTTTTCCATTAATTGGGGTACTTCATATAAATATTAATATTAAGCTATTTAAGTTATCATATAGTCTAACAAAACAGTTGCTAGCAATTTGATTAATTTCCTCTTCAACTATTATGAATTCCCCCTTTTTCATATGAGCATAATCATTTCATTTTTTAGTCTTTTTAGAAATCAAATTGCCTAATGGTTTATTTTTATTTTTAAAAATCTAGCTCCTTAATTTACCTATTTAATGTTTTTTATCTTCAATTTTGTTTATCCCTTCTCCAAATTTTGAAAATTTTTATTTTTGTGATTAGTGGGGTTTTTTAATTTGTTGCTGTTCCATTTTTCTATACCCAAATCATTAATCTCTTTTCTTTTTGCTGATGTGTTTAGAAATATAAAATTTATCCTAATAACTGCCATGTTATAAAAATTTTCTATATTTCTATGATTTATTCTTTGATTAACATCCTTTAGGAAATTATTCAGTTTCCACTTAAGTTTGAATCTTTTTCAAGTAACCTTTTTTGGTTATAATTTTTATTAAGTTTAGTGAATAAATGTTGTATTTAATATAATAAAGTTTCTATGCCCCAGACCATGTTCAATTTTTTTAAAGGTGCCATGCACAACTAAGAATACACACATTCCATTTAATTACCATTTAGTCATAACCAAAGAGGTATCTAGTCTGAAAGAAAAACAGTGAGTTCCCCAATTACTTTTGTTGTCTCTTTCTCCCTGTAATTATTTAGCCTTTCTTTAAATACTTAAGTGCTTTGTCATATGGTAGATACACACACACACACATATATATGCATATATATGTATATATATGCATATATGTGAAGCATTAATATTATTTCATTATCTATGGTGCTTTTCAACATAATGTATGTACACCGCATCTTTTTTACCAGTGTCCATTTGTATTTGCAGATTATCTGAGAACACGTAGACAACACTGCTTTTTTTGTTTTATTTCATCTGTGGCATAATAAATTCTGCTCCAATCCCTCATTTTAACTCTGTGTGGATCTTTATGTTTCAACTATGCTGCATGTTTCTTATAAACAACATATGCTGGCTTCTGTTTCCTAACACATTTTTTTTATTATCCTCCATTTTATGGGCAAGTACATCCCATTTCTATTGACAGTTATGGTTGTTAATTGTTTTCCCTCCTTCATATCCTCTTGAACTTTTTCCTTTCTTTGGACCCTTGCTCTTTACTAGAGAAGAAAGAAAAGGAATATGAGCAACACTATTATGCTATAAGTAAAATAATCAGACTCCATTGTTGCTTCTCCTCTCTTTACCCAACTCAAACTCCAATCATTAGTTCTTACATTTTCTTTTACTTTTTGGTGACCCTTTTACAACCTATCCTCCAAGCATAAAGTTTGTTTTGTTCTTTGACTACTCCCTTACCAAGTTTGCCCTGCTTCATAAACCCCTATACCTCTGTCCCCAAATGTTGCATTTAATGTATTTTTATAGCAAATTCTCTTTTCTAACCTTTCCACCCACCTCTTTCTCCACCTTTTCATACTCATCTTCTGGTACACCCCAATTACAAGAAATAGTAAGTTCTTCCTCCTTTTTAAGTTGTTCCCTAGTGTATTCCTTTTTCTCTTTTCTTTCTTTTCTTAAAAACAATACACAGAACAAATCACTCCCCACCTCCCTAAATCGACATTTATCTTTCTTTACTCCCACTATGATCCTTGAAGACTGGGAAATTCTTAACAAATACTTATACCTTCTCTTCTGTTAGAATGTAAAAATTGCTTACAAGAAACATGCTTGAACTGCTCACTTTCAGGAGCCAGATGGTGGAATAAGCAGATTAAGTGCCATTAACTCTGCCATAGTCAATTATACACATGAAATCATGCAAAATATATTTTCATATTAGCCAAGTCGCAAAAAAAGCAAGAAAAATGAAGTGAAAAAATTATGCTTCAATTTGCATTCAGTGTAATGGAACACTATTATTCTATAAGAAATGATGAGCAGGGGGATTTCAGAAAAACATGGAAAGACTTACATGAACTGATACTGAGTGAAGTAAGCAGAATCAGGAGAACATTGTACGCAATAACAGCAACATTGTGAGATAACTGACTATGATTGACTTAGCTCTTCTCAGTAGTACAATGATCCAAGACAATTCTAAAAGACTCATGGCTATCTACATCCAGAGAAAGAACTATGGAGTCTGAGTGCAGATCAAAGCATAGTAATTTCATTGTATTTTGTGGCTTTTCCCTTTTGCTCTGTTTTTTCTTTTACAACATGACTAGTGTGGAAATATGTTTACATGACTGCACATGTATAACCTATATCCTATTGATTACTGTCTTGGGAAGAGGGGATGGGAGGGAGGGAGAAAAAATTTGAAACTCAAAACCTTATAAAAAATGAATGCTGAAAACTATCTTGACATGTAGTTGGAAAAAATAAAATACTATTTACCAAAAAATAAAAACAAAAATCAACTTTACAGAGAAAAAAAAAAGAAAACCTCAAATGGAATCACAAAGAGTTAAACACAACTGAAAAATGACACAACCACAAAAAAGTCTTACCCATCTCAAGCTCCCTATAAGAGCAAAAGGCCATCTTTTCAAATACTAACAACTTTTCAGTGTTTCTATATGGCAGTGATACATAGAACGCCATTGTTTCAGAAGAGCTAAAGTATCAAACAGAGATAATGGAGAGGTACGCAGGATGTGTGAGCATCTTGCAATATATAATCAACATGGGACTCTGAAGAATAGGAATAAAAGATGTCATCAAGAAATCATATGACAAGAGGAGAAAATAGGTTGGGTTACTTGGCAAGATGCAAGAATGACAGATGAAGAGGTTTCACTGGTACCCTTCCAATGTAAGGAGAAATTAAGGTAAGCCTTCAGCGTGTTGGGTGGACTGCCTATGGTGAAATTTTGGGTTAATGTTTTTAAAAGTTGTACAGGAATGTGTACCTTTCTACACTACTTAAGAACTCCTAAATCAATGAGATCAATGACCCATCTGAACACTTAGCACAGCTACCTAACATAGGAGATAATGCTGAGCTTGGAGTCAGGAAGACCTTGGAATCCTATCTCAGATACCTACTAGTTGTATGCCATGGGTAAGGAACTTAACCTGTGCACCTCGGTTTCCTCATCTGCAAAATGGGAATAATATTATAACTACCTCAAAGGTTGCTGGGAGGATCAAATGAGACAACATTTGTAAAGCAGTATGTAAATACCAGCTACTACTACTGTTATTACTATCGAGTACTGATCCAAACAATTCCTAAGCTCAGATATTTTCTCCAAATTTGAGGAAAAAGAAACCGGGGGAGAAGGGGCAAGGGAGGAATGGTATTAGAGGATTCTCTAAGTTCTCCTCTCTTTTATTCCAGTAAAATTAAGTAGGATGATTGTGAATAAGTCTCACTTCCCTGCACCCAAAGACAACTTTAACTTTTCCTCCTACCTGGGGCACCTTTTCAAGTTCTACGTTTCTTCTCAGATCTGGTATGTTTTGAAATCCCCTCAGAACAAAAATTCTCATGAAATCTGAAAATCATAAATACAAAATAATATTAATGGTTTCTTTCCAGCTCAATTATGAATCAAAAAATTCAATCCAAAAAAGACAAACAGATCCAGAGGAACATAAGGAGAGTTAGCAGCAAAGACTGGAGGGTTGATTAAATAACGTTATTGTTTGAGGGAGTAGAATCTCCTGGTGCCTAAGGGATGCAGACTGCTGAAATAAAATACAGAAGGATTAAAATTATTTCTGGAATCATACATGCAATTACAAAAACACAGCCCTTGTTATACCTCACTTTTTGAAGCACTAGTCCAAATTTAGGAAGTTATTTATTAGTATCTATTATTATGTGCCAGGCACCACACTAGGTGATGGGGATATAAAAACAAAATTGATTCAACAGTTTCTGTCCATAAGAAACTTTCTGTTTATCACATTCTTTGATTAAGTACTATAGTATATACAGTGAAACCTCCATTAAACAGAACTTAACTAACCAAATCCCTCGAAAAGAAATTCTTAGTACTATAACGTTGGGGAAAAAAATTATAATAAATTAAAATCAAATACCTACTGGGGATTTTTTAACTTTTAAAGAATATTGTGAAGGATATCTCATTTAGTAGACTTTTTATATTTTCTTAATAACTTTCTAGACCAACAATATTTTAAAGATTTGATATTTACATTAATGACTCTTAAGCACTCAAAGATTCAAATACTTTTAGTCACTAAAACAGAAACAGAAACAAATACGTTTTAGAAAGATTTCCAATAAAAATTTATCCCAAAAGGTTTTATTTTTTAAAGGTTTAATTTTCAGCTAATAAGAAAATTCAATTAATCAAAAGAACCAATTCCCCAAGTATTTTAATCAAGGTTTTACTGTATGGGGGCCTTTTTTCCCCAAAAAACTCATGTGTCTCTTGAAGAGCCAGGCCTACTATGTTAATATTAAAATATGGTACATCTTTATTAAGTGTTTTAGATCATAACTAGAGAAGTTATAGAAGTTACAAGAGCTGAGTTTATGTCCCAAAAAAGAAAGTTTTAGGGATAATTTAGGCTTTTGAGATTTTTTAAAAGGAAACTTCAAGCTCCTCCACTGAACACTCCATTTCCCAGCCAATATTATATTTATTCAGGATTTTATCGCTCTCAAGAGCTTAATCAATGTCTGCTTTAAGAGATAACTCGCCTCAGAGAGAATGAGAAAAGAGAGTCTCCATACCAGGCTAAGGGATGCACCTATAAGGCAAGGGGACCTAGAAATATTTACCAAATCACTGCATTTCTGTTTGTCATTTCACTAGCCAAAGACTAAATCCCCCATAATCAGTGTGCATCAGACTCATTACAGATTAAATTTCTATGCCCATGAGATAAAGAAGTTCTATTTCCAATAAATCTTTAAAGCTTAACTTCAGATTCTGATCCTAAATTAAAAAGGATCTTCCTTCTACCTCCAACTTACCAGAAAGTATATGCTCAGCAACTTCCACTTCTTGGATGGAGTTTTCCATTTGTTCACACACAAGGCACAAGTTGTTATACAACCAATCCACCACAGTCTGGAAGTCTGAATGGCTGAGAACATACATATTCATAGATAATTAGTTTCTTTTTTTCTAAGAATGACTCTTGTATTTTCTCTAACATTCATTCATCAGGAAACATGAGCCATTCCATATCAAAGCTAGTAAAAACAGTAAGTGGCCTCTATTATTACCTAACAGCTAATGCCCAAAGAAGCCCTCAAACCAGGCCAGTATATGTGAAAATGTATGGGATGTTAGGAGAAAAAGTTCTGTTCAGGTCCTCCTAGCACCAGAAAATCCATTAATTTTAGCCATTTTTCTTTCTATTTGAAAGTTAATTGTTGAAGGAAAGGGAGTTTAGTCATGATAACAAAGAGATATAAATCATACTGCACCATTATGGGTTCATTTTTAGGGCACTACCCTTGGAACCCTTATGCATGAAATATGATAAGCCTTACAGCAGAAGTAATGAGTAAAAGTAATGATTACTAGAAACTTGTGACCTACCAGTGGTATATCATTACATCCTACATTCATATGGGATGTAAAGGAGTCAAAAAGAGAAATCAAAGCAACATAAGAAGAGGTATAGGTTGTAATAGAAGACTATGGGATAAGAGTATTCTGACTCATACAATCAATTAACCCATCCTTCTACTATCCTACTGACCTCTAGGTTTCAGAGACAAATTTTTCTACATTAATATAAATCAATACAATTATTACAAATTACAAATCAGAGTATGGACTATAAAACAAGATTCAATAGAGTTCACATTGAATAATGTATTCAAAGAGCATTTCCCACCTTCACTGATCTCTTCACTTTTACCTTCCGACTCAGAATTTACTGTCTGATCTTCCTTTCAGCTTTTCACCCAATTCTGCCCTTTTCTTTTTTTTCCCCTTTAAATTCTCGCAACTACCTGATACTTTACTATGCATGCTATTAAGAGCACAATGATGCAGGCAAAAGACAATGACTGGTGACACATCATGTCAAACCATTTTGTTCATTTCACACAATAGTATTCCCACATACAAGTGGCATTTACTTTTCAATTTGGTATAGCATCAAATTTCAGCCTGCAAAAATCCCATTTATTTATTTATTTATTCATTCATTTATTTATTCATTTATTTATTTGTTTATTTATTCATTCATTCATTCATTCATTTATTTATCCATTTATTTATTTGCTTGTTTGTTTATTTATTTATTTTTGGCAGGGCAATTGGGGTTAAGTGACCTGCCCAAAGCTTGCAAAAATTTTAAAAGATTTCAGGTTATATTTTAAAAACACTTATATTTTAAAAAGTTTTCAATGACTGTTGTTTTTACTAAAAGAAATCTGATGTTGTAAAGTTCCTAGAACCAGAAAACTTATTACAATAGAATCTGTTTTCAATGATTTCCATACATTCCATTTCTCTACTTAGTATGAAACAGCTTGTTCATTTTCTAATTACAGAACGGCTAAAGTGAGCACCATTTCACCAAATCCACAGGAATAAATGTGTAAGTGTCTTTTCTTCCTGCAATGGGTTCATTGAAATGGTTGAAATTCCTGTGATGTAAACATTTTAAAAGCACAAATTAAATGAATTATGGCAAATCATTATCTAAATGAATACTTTATAAAGCAAAGCTTTCTTTTAGAAGCACTTGCAAATGATTTTTCTATGGATGGTATTTTCTTAGTCATCTTCATTATGATTTGGTAGCCTTGGGGTTTTTTGGTATTTTGGTTTTTTTGAAGACTATGCCACCAGAGAATAAGGGTTAGAGAATTCTACCCAAAGTATGGGACTAACCTAACTAGATTCAGAGAGTCATCATTACCAGGTGATGATTGTCTTTAGGCCTCAGCCAAAATTCATTAAATGGTCTACTTAGCAGATTGTAAAAGGGTTGCAAACTCGTACCTATTGCTCACAGAACATTCTACTATAATTTCTAACGAAATCTCTCACATGGGAAAGAGGAAAAATACATTATTTATTAGATTTTTCTACACTGCATCATGCTACACAGGAGTTTAACCATGTGGAAGAGCATAAAATTAAAAAGGGACCCTGAAAATCTACTCCTGAACACCCAACATCCCATAGAAAGTATTACCTAATAGTACTACTATAGTAATTCTTAACCATGGTCATCTCATTGCAATAACCATTTTTAGCCGAAGGAATTTTTAGCAGGGGTGAACTATGACATATTACTTTAAAACACCACTATCTTGGAATAGCATTGCAAAACTGGTACACAATGGGGTCTTCATATAAGCAAAGTTTTATTTTTCAAAAAACAAGTTTTGTCAGGAGGTCTTAGATTCAAATAATAAATCCTAGATTGAGTTGGGTTGCAAGAGACTAATCAGATTGCATTAAAAGTAACTATAGAGGCAGCTAGGTGGCGCAGTGAGTAGAGCACCGACCCTGAAGTCAGGAGGACCTGAGTTCAAATGCGGCCTCAGACACTTGACACACTTACTAGCTGTGCGACCTTGGTCAAGTCACTTAACCCCAATTACCCTGCCTTCCTCCCTGCAAAAAAAAAAAAAAAAGTAACTATAAATTCATTCATCACAAGCTTTACCTCTCTATCAGCTCTTCTAAGCCAATAATGCTTTTGGAGTGAAGTTGCCAGACAGCTTCAAGTACCAGAGAACGCTAAAGAAAAACAAGAGTCAAGAGTTGCAGTATAAAACTCCGTAGGGCTTTCATGTTCCTGTCCCAGGTAGGTTAAAAACAACTCCAGTGTGAACGTTTTCATTCCTCTCCAGACCCACTGCCAACTGTGGAATGTCTCTGGGTACCTCGTTCCCATCTCAGCCCCATCTTCAGCTTCCATTGCTGTGTCATCTCCCCCAGCCCCCCACTGGAAGGAAGGTTCATTGAGGGCAGGCACTATCTTTCCTTTTGCTTCTATCTGTATTCCCAGGCCTTGCACAGTGTCTAGCAAATAGTATTTACTAAATTCTTAGGGACCTGACTTAGACAGAAAAATCTACTTTCTGGTATGATACTGACAGGTGCTATTTGGTAGCTTTGTTTTCTTAAAATATTTGTAAAATAAAACTAAACATTTTCAATTTTCTTCATTTCTTCAGATCACATTTGGTTGTTTCACCAGAGGTAAATTCAAAATTGTTTTCCTCACAAATATGTCTAGTATACGCGAAAGAAATTTTAAAAATAACAAGCACCTGTTTTAAATGTTGTTTCTCAACTCTCTTCCATTTCCAAAAGTCTTGGTTTATAAGACTCCCTCTCCCCTCTACATCCTTCCCCTAAATATTTGCTGATCTATTCAATTACTATAGATAAGTCTCTGGAAAAAAAATCTTCCAAGTTTTCAAATTCTTCAAGAGAATAATAAATAGGAATAATTTTTAAAGTACAATGAAGTTTTCTAAGCTTCCTGCACAGTCCTCAGAGATTTTCTCTATAAGAAAATGTTTAAAAATGCTTAGATAGCATAAGGAATGTTCAGATGTTTTCCTCATTCTACTATAGTAACATTAATGGTCAGAAGAAATCAGTGTGGGGCCCTATGTAAGTAGGTTCATATTAAGCATGAATATATATATGTAATTATATGCATACATATATATACACAAGATCAGGGAGAGGATATGAAAGATCATCTGGCCCAACCTAACATGAAGAAAATGGAACCTAGAAGGGTAAAAGGACTTGCCCAGGGTTACACACGTGATTTAAGCAAAGCCCAAATTTGAACCCAGGTCCTCAGACTCCAAATTCAGTGCTCTTTCCATTATACAAAGCTACCCACTCAAGACACATACTTTTATATATGCATATGAGGTTGTTAAGAATTGCTAACATAAGACTGTGGCTTACTAACAAGGAATGCTTTAGACACAAATTATGTCAGCCCAGAAGGGACTGTAAATACAGAAGCCAAAAAGACATGAAAAAAGAATTATCCCACAACATGTAACAGTAGAAGAAAAGCTATGGAACATAGCTTTTTAACTGAAAAATAGCTGAAACAAAGCCAGAAGGTAAGTATCTTAGGGCTTAGAAAAACTATGAGAGAGTAGCAGTGGCAGATCATGATAATTTAGACTTAAGAGAATTACAGCAGGTTCTAGTTTCTGGCTCACAGAAGTTCCAATGAGCTCATCTGATCTAGCACTAATGAAATGTCAAAGAGAGATCTAAAAGAATCTAAGTACTTGACTAGGCTTCAGCTGAGTCCTCATAATATTGCTCCAGGGCTGGAGCTACCAAGGAGGCAGTTTACCTGCACCTTCCAAAGTTCTTGACAGAAGGAAACACGACAAAAGAGACCACGTTCCAATAGATCTTGGGCAATATCTAACAGGGAGGAAAATTTCTTCTGAAAGTGAGGGAGAAAGAAAGCACTTAATCAGTACAAGGGAAATAATAATTTTTCCAGAAAGCTCAGAAGCTGTTGGCCTCTCACCCTCTGTTCCAAGTTCAGCAGAGCAGCCAGCTTGGATCCCCCTGGAGCCTGGCACAGCTGCTCAAGGCTGGAGGCAGTTGTTCGAGCTGACAGGATTCCCATTGGGACACCTAATTTTGAAGCTTGTTCCTGTAGAGCAGAGACTGAAAAGCAATACAAAACCAGCAGCACTAAACCTCGGGTTGGATTTTTGTATTTTTCTAAAAACCTGGTGGTAAACATATAGTAATATTTTAATGAAAAAACCTAAACAATTCTATCCTTAGTATACAGAATTATGACCTACATTTTAATTAGAAGCTTGAGGCTCCTTTTAAAAATGTTGGGAAAATGGGAAGGAGGTTTGAGGAAGGGGGCATCTAAAAGTGAAATCAACAATTAACTTCAGCACTGATGATCAGAACTGATGCTGATCACTAGAAAATTCCAAAAGTAACAGCGACCTGTACAAATATGACATAAAATACATAGGTCCACAGAATTAGCAGGTATTTACAAAGGATATAATTTTTCTACCTAGTCTACTAGAATACAGCAAATTATGTGTGCCTGTGTGTGTGTGTGTGTAATTTTAGTTTTCAACATTCATTTCCCTAAGATTTTGAATTTTGAATTTTCTCCCCCACTCTCTCCTCCCCCCTCCCCAAGACAGCATACAATCTGATATGGGTTCTACTTATACACTGATATTAAACATATTTTCACATTAGTAATGATGTAAAGAATTAGAACTAATGGGAGGAACCACAAGAAGAAATAAAACAAAACACCAAAAGAAAAGGAGAGCAAATAGTATGCTTCCATCTGCACTCAAGACTCCCAAGTTCTTTCTCTGAATGTAGATGGCATTTTCCATCTTGAGTCTTTTGGAGTTGTCTTAGAACCCTGCATTGCTGAGAACAGCTAAGTCTAGCAAAGTCAGTCATTGCATAATGTTACTGTTACTGTGTACAATGTTCTCCTGGTTCTGGTCACTTCAATCAGCATCAGTTCATATAAGTCTTTCCAGGTTTTTCTCAAGTTTACCTGCTCATCATTTCTTATAGCATAACAGTATTCCATTACATTCACATACCATAATTTGTTCAGCCATGCCCTAGTTGACGGACATCCCCTAACTTTCCAATTCTTTGCCACCACAAAAAGAGCTGCTATAAATATTTTTGTACATGTGGGCCCTTTTCCCATTTTTATAATCTCTTTGGGATACAGACCTAGTAGTGGTATTGCTGGGTCAAAGGGTATGCACAGTTTTAGTCCTTTGGGCATTGTTCCAAATTGCTCTCCAGAATGCTTGGATCAGTTCACAACTCCACCAACAATGCATTAGTATTCCAATTTTCCCACATCTTCTCCAACATTTATCATTTTCTTGTTTTGTCATTTAGCCAATCTGATAGGTATGATGTGGCACCTCAGAGTTGTTTTGATTTGCATTTCTCCGATCAACAGTAATTTAGAGCATGTTTTCATATGACTATGGATAGCTTTAATTTCTTTCTCTGAAAATTGCCTGTTCATATTCTTTGACCATTTATCAATTGTAGTCTTATAAATCTGACTCAGTTCTCTATGTACTTTAGAAATGAGGCCTTCATTAGAGACACTGATTGTAAAAATTGTTTCCCAGCTTTCTGCTTCCCTTCTAATCTTGGTTGCATTGGCTTTGTCTGTGCAGAAACTTTTCAATTTATGATCATCCATTCTGCATTTCATAATGTTCTCTATCTCTTGTCTGGTCATAAATTCTTTCCTTCACCATAGATCTAACAAGTAAACCGTTCCTTTCTCTCCTTCTTTGCTTACAGTATCAGCCTTTATATCTAAATCGTGTACCCATTTTGACTTTATCTTGGTATAGGGTATAAGATGTTGGTCTATGCCTGGTTTCTGCCGTACTATTTTCTAGTTTTCCCAGCAGTTTTTGTTAAATAGTGAGTTTTTATCCCAGAAGCTGGAGTCTTTGGATTTATCAAATAGTAGATTACTATAATCATTGACTGTTGTGTCTTTCATACCTAACCTATTTTACTGTTCCACCACTCTATTTCTTAGCCAGTACCAAGTAGTCTTGATGATTGCTGCCTTATAATACTTTAAGAACTGGTACAGCTAGACTACCTTCTCTCATATTTCTTTTCATTAATTCCCTTGATATTCTGAACCATTTGTTCTTCCAGATGCTCTATAATTTTTTGGTAGTTTGATTCATATGGCACTGAATAAGTGATTTAATTTAGGAAGGATTGTTGTTTTTATTATATTAGGTCGGCCTACCCATGAGCAACTGATATTTTTCCAATTATTTAGATCTGACTTGTTTGTGTCAAAAATGTTTTGCAATTGTGTTCATATAGTTCCTGGGTTTGTTTTGGCAGGTAGATTCTCAAATTTTTTAAAATGTCTAAAGTAACTTTAAATGGAATTTCTCTTGCTGTTGGGCTTTGTTAGTTATATATAGAAATGCCAATGATTTACGTGGGTTTGTTTTATATCCTGCAACTCTGCTAAAGTTGTTTATTATTTCAAGTAATTTTTTACTTGATTCTCTAGGATTCTCTAAGTATACCATCATATCATCTGCAAAGAGTGATAGCTTTGCTTCTTCTTTGCCTATTCTAATTCCTTCAATTTCTTTTTCTTCTCTTACTACTAAAGCTAACATAGCAAATTACTTCCAAAAAGAGAGGCAGGACAAAGTCGTTTTGGGGGAGAGAGAGCTATCAAACACTGACTTTACAGTTAGAGATTAATCTTAGCCTGTATACTCAGATCAGACAAAGCCTCCAACAAAAAAGTAGAAAATTCACAAATCAAAGTTTATTTACGCTTTTATTCTATCGAGTAAATAAAAGTAAAACCTTTGTACACCTAACACCTGAATATCAGAAATTTGTTTTTTATTATTTGTTTTTTAAAATAAGGTCTTATGCTTCTAGAAGCACTGGCAGTTCAGTATCAACTGAACGAGGCTCATTGTAATGAAAATGTAAGCTTTTAGGAAACTGTTTATGGAAATGAAAACATATTTTCATTTACTAAAGGCCATTAATTATGCACCTTAAAATTTACCTCTAGATTCAAAGCACCACAATATTCTAATGTGTTAATAATTCTGCCATTTTAGTGTGAAAAGATGCAAAGAACATCAAGAGCTATTATTCAAATAAAAAATAAATTTGGAAACATCCACTTAAGCAAAATTCAGCTAACTAGTATTGATTCCCGGAAGTGAATACTGACTAGTGTTCACTTTCTATTTATTACAGAAATGTGAAGACCCAGGAGGAAAAACGCCTTATTTTTTATCCTATCCCTCAATATCCCACTCCTCCATCCCCACTTAAAAAATGATTTTGTGTAATAACTCACCTACAAATGATTTAGAATGTGTACCTGGCACTCCACAGTTTTCACGGTCAATTAAATTGCTAAAACACAATGTTTTTTTACATTGTGCACCATCTACCTGGAATCAAAAACACAAAGAATAGAGTCTACAAGCTGTGTTTATATAAAAATAAACTGGGTGTACACAATGTTTGACTGCTAAGCAAAACCAAAACATACAAATATTTTAAGATATAACAAAAAAGTAAAAAAAAAAACAAAAACCTGAAGACTTATGGGAGCTACAGAGTTTATTTTAAAATAACTTGATCTTACTTCTAAACACTGAAATTCTTCCACTAGTTTTTTCTCACCCAGTTAACAAAATTTATTAAGAATCTATATCAATGGATGGTCACTGATCTTTCCAAAGATCTCTTGTGAAGGTGATACCTCAGCTGGGCTCAAACACACACACAAACACACACACACACACAAACCCAACATGCCTTAACATGGTTAAGTACAAACCAATCAACCCTCTTACCTCAAGAAATAGGTCATTTAAGTTCTGATGGCATTTCAGAAGGTATATAGCTGCTTCCTGTAGTTTCTGTTCCCTTTCAGGTTTGTATTTTTGTTTATTGACTCTTCCCGCTTAAAAAAAAAAAAGTTCAATTTAAAAAACCATAGCCCACATCTCATGTTTCCACAAGAGAGTCTCTAATGCATAACATCCATTTGATCTATGAATATAAAATTTCTCTTCATAAAAAAGGTCAGCAGTAATAGTAGACAACCCCAGCACCATCTGCTCCACAAACTCCCCTTCTGCTGAGCCATTCCCAGATCTCTTGAGATCATACCATCTCGGAAACCATCTGCTCCATCCCATATTTGTACAACCCTTCCACAATATTCCCATCAAATCATCATCCAGGCTTGGCTGGAAGACCTCCCTACTACCTAATGAGAAACAGCTCTCATTTTCCATTTCTAGAAATCTCCTGAGGAAGATTCTCCTTATGATCAAGGCTAAACCTGACTGCGACTTCCACCCACTGCTACTTTTTCTGCCTCTTCTGCCAGGGGCACAAACCTAATCCCTCTTCCACATGCCAACATCTCACAGATGTGATGCCTGCTTCCCTGGGAAAGTATCACTGACCTGTGGCCATCCTACAGTATTGGTCCATTTCATGTGGAGACTGAACCACAGAATTGTCTAACCCAATCTACTGACCTACTAAGCTAGCTTTCTCTAAAACAAAACAAAAAAAAACAGACTTTAATCCTATCGTCATGGTGAATAAAACTGCAATCATTTCTTACTCTTCATACATCCAGAAAGCAGTTTAGCATTTTATTTCACAAAGCAAGAAATTAAAGGTGCAGATTATAAGAGTGAATTTAACAAAATTACACAATAAATTATGAGTTGAATGAGGCTTAGAATTTTTCGTCCCTGAGATTTCTTTTCTTGGTACTTGTGCTTACACTTCAACATAGTACTTAATCCTCCAAACCTGTGGTCTCCAATTCTTTTTTCATCATGGGTCCCATCAATGATCTTTTTCCCCACTGGTGAGTATACTAGGGGAAGAGGAAAAATACTAATAATAGCTACCATTTATACAGAGCTTACTATGGGTACAGCACTGTACTAAGGGTCAGACAAATCTTATGTCATGTGATCCTCCCAACAATCCTGGGAGAGGTAGGTCCCACTTTACAGCTGAGAAGACTGAGGCAAACAATCTTGCTCAGAGTCGTGCCTAGGAAGGGTCTAAGGCTGGGTCTAAAGCCGGGTCTTCCTGACCGCAAGCCTGGCCCTCCATCCACTGCACCGCCTCAGCAGTCAGATCACACATCCCTGGAGTCCAGCCACTGGTGCCCTTCCCCCTCCATCCCTCACCTTGGAGCCCACAGCTTCAAACCCCCAGGGAAAAGATATGGGGGGGGGGGCGGGGACTGTAAGGGTGGAGAGCTGGAGTGAAGGCAGGCCAAGCCCACAGCCCGCCACCTTCCTGTCCCCAGGGAGTCACGGGGGCACCAAAGAAAGCTGGGCAAAGGGAGTAGCCAAGTGCTGAGCCCTGGAACAGTAACACGCATTTAACTGGCGCTTACTGAATAAATCCCTTGAACATAGCAGGGGATGCTCGAGGAAGTAGGGGGCCATTCTAACCCCTGGGCCTAAATGAGGTGATCTTTGAAGGTCCCCTCCTACGCTGCCAGTGTGCAGCCCGAGCCCTGTGCCAGGAGTCAGGAAGGTCTAAGTTCAAATCCGACCTCGGACACTTCCGAGCTTTGTGACCCTGGGCAAATCACGGAAACCGCTGTGTGCCTCAGTTTCCTTCTCTGTAAAATGAGGACATAATCACAGCGCCTGCCCCAGCACCTGGCACATAACTGGCACTTAATGTTAGCGATCCTTGTATCCCAAATCTATGTATGAGGAGACATCCACGCAAAAAGAGACCCCAGCCTTGGGCACACGCCACAGGGGGAGGACTCAGCCTAACAACTCAGCGCATCTACGCAGGCCAACGCCGTCCCCCAAACAGTGCCCGGTGATGCCCGCTTTACGGATGAGAAAATCGAGGCTCAGGCGGTCCAAAGTTTGAACCCAGGACGCTTGACTCCGAGTCTTTGCGCTGAACCCACACTCTAGACCAGAAGACAACACGCCTGTCCAAGAAAATGGGGTGGGGGGAGTCTGAGCCTAGAAAGGGAGGCCGTGTAGGCGGAAGGGTCAGGGCTCCTGGGCAGCCTTCTGATCAGGGGCAGGGAGCACCAATGAGCCTCCCCTGACCACAAGTTAGGAGGCCAGGGGAGAAGGGGGGAGGGGGGCAGGAGAGAGGGACGGGAGGAGGGAGAGGGGGACTTGAAGAGAAGGGGGAAGGGCAGGAGGAGGGAGGGGAGAGGGACAAGAGGCGGAAGAGGAGGAGAGGGAGGGGAGAAGGGCAGGGGGAGGGAGGAGAGGAGAGGGAGGGAGACGAGGAGGGAGTAGGGACTCAGAGGGGGAGGGGCTGGGAAGAAGGGGAGGGGGAGGAAGGGAGGGAGGAAGGGGCGGGACCACGGAGGGAGAGGGAATAATGTCTTTCCAAGGGGAGGGGGGCGGGGGAGAGGGGCAGGAGGAAGGACAGGCTCAGGACAGGCTCAGGTCAGCCTGGCCCGCCGGGGTCTCCACCGCCCCCTCCGGTGACAGGGCGGCCTCGTCTCACCCACCCGCCGCCACATACCCAGCAGCTCGGACAAGGCCCTCCTACGCCGGCCCGCTGCCGGCACTGGGGGCGAGTCCGAGGGCCCCGCAGACATAGCGAGATCTCTGCA
Organism: Trichosurus vulpecula; assembly: GCF_011100635.1. NCBI lineage: Eukaryota > Metazoa > Chordata > Mammalia > Diprotodontia > Phalangeridae > Trichosurus > Trichosurus vulpecula. The sequence goes on from NC_050575.1 coordinate 391,634,959, forward strand.
TTCAATCCCGCCGCTGGCGCGCGCCTCCCCTCGCTCCCGCGCTCGCGCTGCTTGCTCATTGGCCACGACGAAGCCTGCGAAGCCATTGGATGCTGGCTTCGAGGCCCCGCCCCTACGAGCGAAGGAAAAAAACTCTCAGCCGCCTCCAGAGGCCATCTTGGTGGTGGCGACTGTGAGCATGATTGGGGCGGCCATCTTAGTAGTGGCAAAGAATGAAGGCAATACAACGCCGGGATGGAATTTGAACCCAAGGCCTCTGGCTCCAAAGCTACGTTATCAGGAGCACGGATACGGAGGGAACCCGCATTTTCAGGATTCAAGAATTCAGTTGCCTCGATGTTATTGAGAGAAGTCATCGGTCGTTTGCCACCTGGCACCTCAGTTTGCCCATCTGTAGGCTGAGTGGCGTTGGGTTTGCTGTCCACCTCCCTCACAGGAGCGCGGTGAAAGGACCTCTCTGAAGAGTGCCTTCACTTCGAAGTTGTTTTTTAAGCCCTCCCTGCAGGGACAAAGACCCTGGTTACTATTTATTGAACCTATATCCATTTAGGTCTGTAGAGGCCTGTGTAGAGCACTGGGTTAGGTGTGGCTTTCAAAGTGAAAACCTGAAATTCCTCCACGTGGAGAGCATTCCAAAATTGAACCGAGAAGCCAAGACTCATTCCCTGAAGCTGAGCACAGTGTCAGAGAAAGATGAACCATCTCTGTGAACTAAAGAAAATGAGATTCATGAAATTCAGGTTTATGAATTCATTCACCATAACCCACTGAAAATTCAAGAACAACTCAGAAATGAGATAAATGGAAGATGGAAATAATGAGTGGGGGTAAAGAAGGAAAGTGTCTCGGAATAAAGGATAGATACTAGAGAGAGAAATATAAAATATAAAAACAGAGGAAAATGGAGAGAATAGAGGACATGAGGTCAAAGGGTAGAACAAAGGGACCCTAAAGAAGAAGGCATGAAAAATGGAGGCCAACAGGATATACTTTGGCTTTAACAAAGGAGAACGCTAGTTAGCACCTTGAGAAGAATCTCTGGATTCTTCCCAAATGGATGGAGCCAGAAGCTTGGACCTGTACTAATAGTGTAGGAGGCAAACATAGTATGTTGGAAAGAGCCCTGGATTTGGAGTCAGAAGACTTGAGTTTAAATCTGAGGTTTTGCTACTTACTACTTGTGGTGACTTAACCGCTTCCTATAGGTTCAATTATCCCTATGCAGATGACTCCCAGACACTGCCCCCCCCACCTCCAATCCCACATCAGTAACAGCCTATTGGACACTTTAACTGGGTGTCCTATAGGCATCTCAAACTCAACATACCCAAAACAGAGCTTGTTATCTTTCCCCCCCAAAAAAAAACCTTGCCCCTCTTCCAAATTTGTCTATTTCTATCAAGGTTGCCACCATCCTTCTATATACCCAGACTTGATCTCATCGTCACCCTTCACAAATCCAACCACTTGCCAAGTCTTGATTCTACCTCAGTGATAGCCTTTGTATGCATCCCCTTCTCTCCAAGCACAAGATCATCACTTCAGATCAGAGCCCCAATCACCTGAACCATTGCAATGGCCTCCTACCTGATTTCCCCACCTCAAGTCTTTAGCCTTTCTTATCCACCTTCCATAGAGATGTCAAACTCATTTTCCTAAAGCGCAAGCCTGACTATGTCACCACCTACTCAACAAATTCCAAAGGCTCCCTTTTACAAACCCTTCTTCTCTATAAAGACCTTCTCAACATGGCTCCAACTAGCCTTTCTAGACATTATATTTTACTTTTCTTTATATATTCTTTGGTCCAGACAAACCTCTTCACGTTTCCCCACATGAGACATCCCATCTACTTCAAGAAGGGAAGAAGACAATAAGGATGTAGAAGAAAATGGGGGGAGGAGAGAGGAAGGATCTGAGCCTAGAAAATGCATTTACACAAGGCATTCCTTATGCCTCAAATGTTATTCCTCCTCATCTCTGCCCCTTAGAATCCCTAGTTTCTCCCAGTACACAGTCAAGTGCTATCTCCTAAAAGAAGCTTTTCTTGATACCTCCCAATCTGAGAAAACTTACCACGAAATTACATTGTATTTATTTTATATATACTCATATGTGTTTCCATCGTCTTCCCCTATACAACATAAGCCCTTCGAGGTCAGAAACTGTTTCAGTTTATTTCTGTACCCTTAGCAAAGACCTGCACAACTTGGCAGTAGGTAGTGGCCAAAACTAAAATAGGCTAGACTTCTTTGGGCCACAGATAGGTTTTTAGCAGCTCACTTTCTAAGTAAAGATATAATTAATGATTAAACTATTTAGCAAACACACCATATTTTTAAAAAGGAAAATTTAATTAATGTCAATTAATTACAATTATAACTTAATATTTTATTTATCTTTAAATCATAATGTTTGAAAAGTTACTTTGCTAAGCAGTATGAGTTTTAATACATGTTTCAGGTTTTCTGTTTACTTTTAGTTAATGGGACATATTACACTTCTTACTCTGGACTCATGTTTGAAATCAATTTCTTTAGAAGTCTGAAAACTAATCTCAGTAGCTGCCTCATTTTCTGAGTTTCTTGAAAAGTCATGGTTTCCCACTGAAATTTTTCAACAATTTGGACACTTTAATTAGTTTTTCATTACTGTCTAATTTGCTTAAGTCAGGATATTTTGATTCGAAATGGCGACAAAGATAGTATTCCTTCGGAACATCTATTACTTCTCAGCAAACAAGGCACAATATTTTGTCTCTTGTGTAAGTAAACAAGTATCTATTTGTCCACTCTGGATTAAACACCCTATGTTCTGATTTGATCTTCCATTTCTTTTTATCATCCTTTTTACAAAGTCACCCCAAAAACATTAATGTTAGAGGCAAAAAATCTCCACAGCAAGTGCTCATACACAAAGAAACACTGAACTGAGTGTCTGACCTTGGAGAGAGCTCCAGACACTCAAGTAACTTGGAGGGAGGGGAAGAAGCCCTTGCATTGTTGCCGCTCATCGCATAGTGGGCATCAGCTGCGTTGGCACTTGGCTGCACTCACTTTGTGCCTGGTCAATGCCAAGAATGACCAAAAACACAGCAAAAAGATATCTCTCTAGACTAGAGCTGTGACCTCTTAGACTAGAGACAGACTGACCCCATGGTTGGTTGCTGAGGGTCACATGACAAACAGGAGCGAGTACAGTGGCAGTGACTAGTGGAAGGTGGGTTAAGCTGGGCACGGACAAAGCACTTGTTACATCTTTACGTCCTTTACATCCTCTACATTTTTCACAGGCTGCCCGAAATCCTTTGGCGGGCTGCAAGCAGCCTGAGGACCATATATTGTGCAGGCCTACCTTAGCACAATGCCTTATACTTAGTAAGTTTTAAATACATGCTTGCTGATTGAGTATGGGACTTTGAAGAAGTCCCTTCCTCTCTCTGGACCCCACTTTCTTCATCTACAAAATGAAGGGCTGGGCCAGTTTATATCTAAGGTTCCTTCCAGCTTTCAATATGATGAATCTGGAAACAGAGGGCATGCCTTCAGGATCTTCCATCTCAAGCTACATTTTTACCAAAGGCTATGTGCAAGAGAAGGACAGCTAAGTAAGTGATGCAATGCATAGACTCATCTTCCTGAGTTCAAATCTGCCCTTGAGATATCAGCTATGTGACCCTGGCCAAGTCATTTAACCTTATTGGTCTCAGTTTCCTCATCTGTAAAATGAGCTGGAGAAGGAAATAGCAAACCACTCTAGTATCTTTGCCAAGAAAACCCCGAGTGAGGTCACAAAGAGTCAGACATGACTGAAAATGACCGAACAACAAATGTGCAAGATGGTGGACATCTTCAGTGTTACTCCTACCTACCTCCTGCTACAATCTTAAGAAGCAAGGGAGGTTCCACACTCCTATTTCCCAGATTCCCCTTACTCCTTTCGCCAGTTTCCTACCCTTGTCTCCAGTCCTTCACCTATTCAGTTTACTGAGTCTTTCCAACACATGTACCCTCTACACGCCTGGCTCTGGAGCCAAATAGGTGCTCTGTCCTGCATGACAATTTTTGTACAGAGATGATCAAGAAGGAGGGAAAGAAAAATAGTTAAGGTGCAATTTCACTTTGACATTGTCCCATTTTAAATACTTATTTGTGACAGAAGCAAATCTCTGGAATAAATATTGAGCATAAACTCATGACCTTCGAGGTAGGACAGGGTTGAAAGGAGTTTGCATCATGAGAATCAATAAAAAATAACTGCCTCAAGGAAAACTGATGATCACTAATGGCCTTTGAGAATTCCCAGTGGTTTCAGCCATTCCAATCTCAATTCCCTCATAAAGTCACTTCAGAAAATTTCCAAACCCGTTTAGCAATTAGCAGATGACCATAACCATCTTGTGATATATGCTCCCTTTTTTGTCTTTCAATTGAAATGATGTCCCTTTTAAACTGCCTGCCTCACTATGGATTTTCTGGTTTTCATGATTGGTAGAGCAGTCAGGCTGATTTATTGGTTCACAATTATCACAATTAGTGTTCTCCATGTCCCAGAGAGCTAAGCGGTAGGGGCTTGGAGTTGGAGCAAATGTGAGAATGGGCAGAAAACAAAGAACCAAGGAAATACTTAGAGAAAACATCTCTTAACTTTGAAGAGGATTGAAACCGAGTTTTCCCCGTTCACTTATCTGCATATAGTTTGTATCCCAATACTCATGACATAATCATTTTTTGTGCTCAAAACAGCTGATGATTGTGATGGTACAAATGTTAGGGAGGACAGATAGAGAGAAAGATAAAGAGACCAGCCTCCATTCTCTGTTATAGCCTAGAGATAGGTCCTCAAGGTGACTTTGAGTATTTGTCCTTCTATTCCAGTCAAATCCTAAGCCTTTGCCTGTCACCAAACCAAGCCAGCATCATAGATTTTATTGTCACAAAACTTTAATGCTGGAAACCTTAATCATTTATAGGATCATAGATATAGAGCTAGCCTAGGCGCCATCTAATCCAACCTTCTCATTTTACAAATGAAGAAACTGAGGCTTTTTAAGGTTTAAGAATTTGCCCAAGGTCACAAGAATAGTAATCATCTTGTAGGATTTCAGTCAGGTCTTTTGACTCCACAGTCAATGCTTTGACTAAGTGTCTTATATTAATTTCTTTTTTGTTTGTTTGTTTTTGGAGGCAGTCAGGGTAGGAATGAGTGACTTGCCCAGGGTCACACAGCTAGTAAGTGTCTGAGGTAAAATTTGAACTCTGGTTTTCCTGACTCCAGGGCCGGTGCTTTATCCACTGTACCCACTAGCTGCCCCCTCTTAAATTAATTTGTGAAAAGTTTAATTAAGCTTTAGGGAACTGCATTTCTTCCTCAGTTATGTCACCCTGAAAAGAATTCTCCCCTAAATGAAATAAGCTGCTTGCAGAGAATTGAAGATTAGAGCAGACAAGTCTGAATTTTTTTGATGAGTAATAAAGATCAGACACACTCATGCTCTTCTCAAGCATTAATCAATCTGATTTGCCCAGTTCTGGAGGGCAGACACAACAGATCCAAATTATTAGAAGCATCCAAACACATATTTCAAAACCAAGAGCAAACACCTATTATAAAAACAAACAATACCTAAATCCACAACTGATACACTGGTTTCAGAGATTGGTTGGACTGTCTAAAGGCACAGGACTGGGATTTCTGGAAGCCTGTTCCATGATTCTTTGACCAGCTTCCACTGAAACACATCAGTTAAAACCACTGGCAAAGTTCCAATCCCTTAAAATCCACTAAGATCAAAGATTGCAAAAAATACTTCATAGTACACTGGATTGTTTTGTTTTGAATGAGTGGGAACTTTTTTTTTGGTTATCAATTATATTCTATGATGTTTGTATCACTCTAGTACAATACACAAATGTTGGATGTATTGAATTATATTTTTAGAAACTCACTGGCTGTATTAAGGGTATCAGGGTCTATCCCATGGACCATGTGTGGGATGGGTCTGAGTCCATTAGACCTGGCTTGTCTCGGACCTGTCCTTTAGCCCTTTAGCAAAGGACCAGAACACATTTGCTCTACTGGGAGGGGCTAGAGCTCAGGCCCCTCCCACACGTGATCGCTGGGATGGGCCCTGATACCCTTAATACAGCTAGTGAATTTCTAAAAATATATATTCCATTCAACATTTGTGTCCTACCATAACCTTGCACATATCCCAGAAAGCATTAACTAAATAATTATGTATAAAGTAACTGAAAACCAAAATAAATAAATAAATCTCACCCCATGGGAAATAAAACAACGTAAGAAGCTGCAAGGAGTTTCTTATAGTTGCTATCTGCTAACTGGAGGGCAGAGCATTTAAGGACAATGCCCATGCCATCTCTTCATTTTCCACCTGGCTATGTCCAACTGGATTTGTCTATCATACAACCTACCCCCCACCAGTTTGGGTACCTTCCCTCCTTGACTTCCTTGTCAGCTTCCTTGTGAGCAGAGACCATACACACACACGCACACACACACATATACATATATATGTATGTGTTTGCATATACATAGATGTGTATATATATGTGTGTGTATATGTGTATATAGATATATTTGTATCTCTAGCATTTAGCATAGTGCCTGGCACATGGTAGGTGCTTAATAAATGTTTATCGACTAACATCAAAAATAACTCTGTATAAGCCATAAAGCCTTTTTCCTCCCCCTTCCTTTTTGGAACATCTCCACTCCAAATATGCCTGTTTTTGCCTGTCTCTCTTTGAATCCAAGGAAAAGTTATAATTAAATAGGCAAAGGGCACCTTTGTTCTGGAAGATTCTTTCCTTCAGTGAAGTTAAGACATCAAAGTGGTGGGAGGGAAGAGACTCCCTGAGGTCCTTCCACTACCAAGCTTCAAAACTGCTCCATAATATAAGCCAATGAATGAACCTCTCTATGCCTTAGTTTTCCCATCTCTAAAATAGGAATGCTGGTGCTCAGCAGTTTCCCATGGAGGCTGTGAAGTTGAAGCAGTTTTTTATAAAGCTTTGAAGTCTGCCCATGAAAGCACAAAGGACTGTATTCCATGCCAAGCCCGATGTTTAGAAACTGACCCAGAGCCAAGAGGCAGTCTCAAGTCAACAAAGAGAAATGTATGCAAGCAGATACTCCCACACCGAACATTCCAACTGGGGATCATCTGTGAGAATGCCACTACTGGCTACTTCCTCTGCCAGTTGTTTCCATTATCACAAAGCAATCTGTAAAAAAACCTTACACTGCCAAAAACCTGGGCTTCTCTGCTCATTTCCTAAGTGAGCGATGTAGAGCTCCTTAAAAGAATCTGATTTTGTGGAAGAAAATGGGCGGATTCTCTCCCTCTTCACAATCACAATTTACAAGGTGCTTTGAACTGTAGAACAAGGGTATGTGGGTGCAGCATTCTATTAAAAAAATCATTGGAGACATGGATTGGAAAAGGAAAAGAGAGGGAAGTGTCAGAGTAGGGGGAACCCCTTTTTTTTAGTAGCTAGCAAAGTCTTTCACCCATCACAGCTATCATAATTGGACCACAAGGCTCAGATCATAAAAAGGCTATTCAAGCTGATCTCTCTCTCTCTCTCTCTCTCTCTCTCTCTCTCTCTCTCTCTCTCTCTCTCTCTCTCTCTCTCTCCCCCTAGCATGACAATCCAATAGAAAAAGCAAGAGGGGGCAGGGCAGGAGAAAGCAGAAAATAACAACTCTAGCATTTATAATTCAGTAAGGACAAAATTCTGCCTTCCCTGAGGCTCAATCAGCTTGAGCTGATAAGAATGACAAGCAGAAAGCTGGGCTCTTTCTCCAAAAGAAAGGATTAAGCTAAATATGTTACAATGGACAGGATGAAGAAAACGGCTGCCCCGCTCTGTGAGTGGACACACATGTGGCCGAGAGCTTGTCAGTCTTCATCTATGAGCAGAAAGAGACTTGAATGCAGAAACTGAAAACAGTAAAGAGTCATTTCTATCCTGGGTATTAGGCAGACACATGGCAAGAGTTCTTGTTATAGAAGGGGAAATTCATCCTCATAGGATGAAAAAAGCAGAATTAGATTTCTATGGCAGAGTGGTTAGTAGCAAACCAAGGGATGAATGCCTTAAAAGCCCTCAACACATGGTAAAGCTGTAAAGCAGTCCATCTGCTCTGGAAAGCAATTTGGAATTATGAAAAAAAATGACAAGAATATCCATACCTTTTGACCTAGAGATACTCGTGCTAGATATGTGGCCCCAAGGAGGTCAGAGACAGAAAAAAAAAAAGTCCTGTGTGTATGTAGCAAAATATTCATAGAAGCTCTTTTTTTAATAGCAAAGAATTTGATGGGAAGTGGATGCCCATCAATAGGGGACTGGCTTAAAAAGTTGTTACATAGTTATAATTGAATATTACCATGCCATAAGAAAGGATGAATTTGAAGACATATGAAATGAGGCACAGTGAAGTAATATAACAATATATACAACAAATACATCAAAGTAAATGGAAAAAATGGGAAAAAAAGGAAACTAATCAATGTATTTATAATGACCAGTCTCGGCGCTCTAGGAAAGATGAGAAAGTGTACCTCTGTCCTTTCACTGGAGAGCTAAGGGACCATCAGTATGGGATGCTGCTTATTTTGTCAGACAATGTCGATGTGTGAGTTAGTTTTGTTGAATTGGTGCTTTTTTCTTTCGATCTTTGTTATGCCTGCTGAGTAGGCAGTGGGTGAGGGGCAGAAAGTCATATTCAGAAATGAATGTGATGTTAAAAACAGCAGACATCAATAAAATTTTAACAAGAAAACCCTCACTTCTTCCCACTTTCATCCAACAGTCCAGGTAAGCATTTATGGAGTGCCTACTAGGTACATAGGGGATATAAAGAAAGACAAAAAAACAGACATTGCTCTCAAGGAAGTCACAGGTTAATGGAGGAAACAACATCAGACAGCTATGCACAAAAAAGACATAGAGAAGACAGATAATCTCGGAGATAAGCTCAGAGGGAAGAATCTCTAAGATTAAGGAAGACTGGAAAAGGCTCCAAGAAGAAGGGGAGACTTTGACTGAAGACTTGAACACAGAAACCAGGAGATGTGAGCGTTCCAAGCATGGAGAGCAGCCAAAGAAAATGCCTGGATACTAATAATAATGGCTAACACTTTAAAATTTACAAAAGCTCTTTACAAATATTACTTCATTATATCCTCATGCAAGCGTGGGAGGTAGGTGCTATTATGTTTATTCCCATTTTACAGATGAAGAAACTGAGGTAGGGGCAGCTAGGTGGTGCAGTGAGTAGAGTACCGGCCCTGGAGTCAGGAGGACCTGAGTTCAGATCCGGCCTCAGACACTTGACACACTTACTAGCTGTGTGACCTTGGGCAAGTCACTTAACCCTAATTGCCCTGCCAAAAAACAAACAAACAAAAAAAAGAAACTGAGGTAGATAGAAATTAAGTGATTTGCCCAGGGCCATGAAGCTAGTACACACCGAAGGTCAGATTTGAACTTAGTTCCTGATCAGTTTTCCTGATCCCAAGCCCAGCACTCTTATCCATTGAACCATATGGCTGTCTCTGATTCTATTGATATGTTCAGTAACATACAGATTCATTTTGCTCCATGGAAGCTTAGAAAGGAGATGCTGAGTCTCTGGCTAATACAAGTATAGAAATGGATGTTATAAAATTTTACCCAGCAATATTGTTGATTCTTCTTTCATAACATCTGTCTTCTCTTGACTGATACGGCCACTGCCCTAATTTGGAACCTCTCACCTAAACTATTGGAATAGACTCTTAATTGTTCTTTACTTCTGGTTTGTCTCTTTCCCAGTTCATCTTCCACACAGCTTCCAAAATAATCTCCCAAAGGCACAGATCTGACAATATCACTTTCTTTCTCAAAAGACTCTGAAGTGGTTATGTTATACCAGAAGCGAGTGAGACACGCCACAGAGTATAAGTTTTGAATGGAGAAGTTTATTAGCCGGCGGCCATTGGGGTCTTCCCAAATCAATGGCCACGTTTAAAGGGAGAGGGTAGTTTTTATAGAGAATACAGGATTCAGTGCTTAATTATCTCTTGAAATGTCATTTTGCAGACTCGGCACACCTGTACCTTTTATGACCATGATCAAAGGAAACTCCTTAATAGATTGTAAATACAACATATCAGATAGTTGACAAAGTGTCAATTGGAATTACAACCCAGGATCTCTGTGTCCAGTTTGCCATATATCCCACAACATGACTCATGAGATAAGAGCTAGGAACAGTCACATAATTCAAAAGAATATCTGGGGCTGAGGCTTTCATCCTTCAAGGCCATAGGCAGACTGAGGGATGCTCCAGCTGGCTTTGTTGAGAGGAGAGATAGAGTTGTCTCTCAGCCCACTCAGTTAATTAGCTTACATTCCTTGGAAATGTCTTAGGGGCCCAGGACACTCGCCACAGGCAGGACCTCAGTCTGTTTTTGTCTTATGCAGACTGGGGTTTGCAGTTAGGGGCTGGGGGCAGGGTTTTTCTAGCAATAGCTGGCTACTCAGGTATCACAGTTATAAGGAACTGACAGAAATACATGAAACCAAGAGTAATTCCAAAAAGATAGTCAAGGGATAGTTTTCTAAAGAAGAATAGCAAACTATCCATAACCATATGATAACATGCTCTAAATTACCAATCATAGAGAGCTACTAATTACTAATCATAAGTGAAATGTATATTTTTAAAAATTCTGATGTTTCCACTCACTTCCAGGGAATTGGTAAAGATAACAAAAAATTTGGAAAGAGTCAATGTGAGAGTGACAGTGGAAAGACAAGTACACTTACGTCCTTCTGGTACAGCTAGGAATTTAAAACAATTTGGAATTACGTGATAAAAGTAAGTAAACGGTTCCTACCCTTTGGCTGATTGATCCCACCACTAGAGATATGTCCCAAGGAGGTCAAAGACAGAGTTCCACATATATATATATATATATATATATATATATATATATATGTATGTATATACATGTGTGTATGTATATATATGCATATATATGTATATATGTATATATATACATATATATATAAAATATATCAATAATAGCACTTTTGTAGAGGCAAAGAGAACCTTCTGTATGTGTCCATTGAACCAACTGTGGTATATTAATGGAATGGCAAACTCTTGTGCAGTAAGATGATGAATATGTGTAATTAAGAGAAATGGAGGGAAGATATGTATGAACAAATACAGCCTGAAATAAGCAGGACCAGGAAAACAATATGCATGAAGGCAATGGTGTAAATGACAAGGACACTAAATGGAAACGAAACTCTGAGTAACATAGGTCCCAATGAATGGATTATTAAACACTGCTCACTATTCTTGTCAGAGAAGTAGGGAACTATAGTGGAGAAATACCACATGTACCACCAGATGCGGTCACTGTCAGGTTTTTGTTTTGTTTTTTTGCTCAGTCATTTTTCTTTGTTACATGGGCATGTTCATTTCCCAAGGGAGAGGGGATATTGTCTCAAGTAATGACTGTGATATAAGAAATAAAGGCAACAATAAAACATACTTTAAGGAGTTCCATGGCTTCCTAGTGTCTTTAGAATAAAATACAAGCTCTTTAACCTAACACTAAAAGCTCTCCACCATTTGATTCCCACCTTGAATGATCTTTGGACTAGAAAGAACAGATCTAAAATGGCTATCGGGTAGTCGATACCCCAGATGAGTAAAGAGATAGTAAGACAACATCTACTTGCCCTGAATGAGTTCAATTGACCAAGCCCAGATGAACTACATCCTAGGATACTGGAGGGGGTGGGAAGGGGAATAAGATAACAACTGAAAGATGTGATTGCTGGAGCACTGTCAGCAATCTTTGAAAGATTTTGAAGAACGGGAGGTAATAAAGGACTAGAGAAAAGGCAGATGTCCCAACTTTTAAATAGGGAAAAGAAAAGAATTGCAAACTATACCCCTCTGATCTTAACTTTGATTCCTGGCAAAATTCTACAATGTATTATTAAAGGGATGGTTAGTCAACATCTAAAAAAGTAAACGATCGCAAAGCGCCAACATAGCTCCATCAGGAACAGGTCCTGCCAGTCTACCTTCATTTCCTTTTTCAACAGGGCTACTATACTGGCAGGTCAAGGAAGTGCTGTAGGAAAAGTTTTCTTAGATTTTAGCAAGCCATTAGATAAAGTTGCTTGTGTTACTCTTGTGGTAGAAGTGGAAAGATGGAAGCTAGGCAATAGAAGAGTTAGGTAGATTTGAAATTGGTTAAATGGCTGCCAGCTTGAAAGTAAGACTTTAGTAGAGATCTCCAGAGATCTGGGGTTGTCCCTGTGCCATTTGACATTTTCATTAATGATTTAATAAAGGCATAGATGACATACTTGCAAAATTTGCAGATGACCCAAAGCTGGGAGGGATGATGAACAAGTTGGATGACAGTAGTCATTCGAAAAGATCTTGATAGGCTAGAACTTGGGGCTAAATTTGATAACATTAAATTTAATAGGGTATACATGTAAAGTCTTAAATATGTCTTAAAATCAAGTTGGCAAGAATAAGATGGGGGAAGTATGGCTAGACAACAGATCCTCTGAAAACAATCTACAAGTTTTAGCAGGCTGCAAACTCAACACGAATCAATTGTGTGATATTAGTTGAGAAGACTGACGCAATCTTAGGAAGTCTTAGGAAGGACATGGTGTCTATGACTAGGTAAGTGATAGTCCTGCTGTATCCTGCCACAGTCAGATCACACCTGAAGCACTGTGTTCAGTTCTAGGCACCATATTTTAGGAGAGACATTTATAAGCTGAAAAGTATAGAGAAGAATTAAACAGAGATGGTAAAGTGTCTAAAGATCACGACCGATGATTATCGGCTGGAAAATTGGGGGTATTTAGCCCAAAGGAGAGAAGATTTATGAGGACGTGATCGCTTTCCTCAAATATAAGTACTGTCTACTGTGTTGTTTGGGGACAACTCAAAGGTTAGAACTATGAGTAATGGGTGTAAATGTAGGGAAGCAAATTGAGAGTCAATATAGGAAAAACATTTGGAACTATCCAAAAATGGACTTCATCAGGAAGCATCGATTTCCTCCACCCTGAAGGTCTTCAAGCAAAGACTTCAAGAAAACAATTACTTCTTGGATATGTTGTAGAGAGGATTCTTGTACACTTATTTCAACTAAGTGACCTCTCAGATGACTTCCAACTCTAAGATTCTCTGATTCTGGTATCTTTCCAGACTGATTTCATATCAATCATCTTCATAAACTCTAAATTGCAGTCAAAGTGAACTACTGACTATTCTCCAAACTTAGAATTTGATCTCCCATCATCATGTATTCTTACCTGCTATCCTACATATCTAGAACTAAATGTGACCCTGGGTAAGTCACTTAAATCTCTGTTTGCCTCAGTTTGCTCAACTGTAAAATGAGGATTGTAATAGCACCTGCCCCACAGGATTGTTGTGAAGATTAAATGAGATTTTTGTAAAACATTTAAGCACAGTGCCTGGCACATATGAGTTTCTTAATAAAAACTTGTTCCCTTCTTTTCCCCCACCCTCACCTGTGACTTGTTAGAATCTTTAGCTTCATTTGAGGATGACTCAGGCACTACCCTGCCATTCAAGGCCTTTCCTGATCTGCACAATTATTAATACTCTTCTGTTTTCTCAAATTAACTTGTTATTATTATCTGTGTGCATGTTTATGCCTTTAGCAGAATGTAAGTTCCTTGAGAGCAGGCATGGACTGTTTTGTTTTTGTCTTTGTATCCTCAGTGCCTAGAATGATGCTTTATGCATATTTCTAACACCTGATTGTAGCAAGGCATTTTTCACCTTTCATTTTACTTAAGCACCAAAGGAAGAGAAGTGGGGTGGGGAAGAAGACTCAACTATTGTAAGAGACAACTATTGAAAAAAAACCATTCTAGGCACGCCTACGAGGAGCTTATATTCTACTGCACGTGCAACAGTTGCAACAGGGTTGCAACAGGTCACAAAGCTCTCATGGTAATTTAAAATGGTATAACAGAGCATTTTGCAACTCTTCTCTCTCTCCCTCTATTTCCCTTTCCCTCTCCTCCTCTGTCCCTGTTCCTCTCCCTCCCCATCATCAGGTCAGAACTTGCAGTTTTGAATAGTGGTGAAGCTACACTTACCTGGATATAGGAAAACATTCCAGAAAATGTAGCATGGATAGTGAGATCATAGTGTGTGAGTTCATGGGGATGCTGGGCCCAGGGGTAGTTCAGGGTGATGTTGGAGATGTTAGAGACATTCCCGGTGACCAGTAGACTCCAGATTTTACGTGGTGATAGCTGAAAAAGGGGCCACTGTCTTTATAGTAGTCCATGTGGTAAATACTATCCGCCTCATGGTAGGTGATTCCATTTCCCCACCCCCTCTCTTTTTTTTAAACTGATATGGGAAGGGGCAGCTTGATAGTGGCTCCCTTACAAATAATCACTGGAAACATTTGTTCCTTAGACAAAAGTGAAGGACTCAGTTCTTAATGGGAGAGGCCTGGGCTGCAGGGGAAGTTGGGCTTTCAGACCTTGCTAGAAGTAGCAGGTCGCCCATCACTCTTTTAATGTTGGGTGTTTTATTTTTTTTATTCTACTCAATAAATGTACCCTAATGTACATATTATATGAAGGTGAAAGTCCTTTGAATCGCACAACATTGGAAAGGTGATTAAAATCTGGAAGGGGTGGAAGCTGAGCCATTTTGACAAATGTGTAAATTGTTCATCTCCAGATTTTCCACTCCAGGGTGGGATCAAATATGAACTAATTTCACAGGTGTGAGGTGGTTGGGAGCCCAGGTCAATCTTTTCCCACTTGTTTAGGGGCCAAGCAGGCAGTTTATATCCATGCATATGCAGGGTTATGGTTACCCAGTAATTTTGATTTCTATATAATAGAAATTAAACTTGGAGTAGATAAACCTGTCCACTTACCTCCCTTACTGTTCTTAGTACCCATGTAAGAAGGCAGGTGGTCTTGTGGGGGAAAAAAGATATACTACACTTTTACATGTCCATAATATAGGATATTAGATCTCATTGGTTTGTTGTTTTTTTTTTTTATTTTTGGAGGGGAGAAGCCAGGGCAATTGGGGTTAAATGACTTGCCCAAGGTCACACAGCCAGTAAGTGTGTCAAGTGTCTGAGGCCGGATTTAAATTCGGGTCTTCCTGACTCCAGGGCCGGTGCTGTACTCACTACATCACCTAGCTGCCCCCGTTAGATCTCATTGGTATAAAAACTTCCTCCAACTCAGCTGATCACAAACTATCTGTAGATAAGTTAAAATTGCCTGAGGCTCAGAGAGATTAAATGACTGGTCCATGGACTTACAGTAAATTTTAGAGGCAGGATTTGAGTCTTCCTAATCTAAGTATAATACTCTTTCTATTATGGTACCATGTTTCTGTGCCTTGCATGAGTACATACTTAGTAAACGTTTATTTAATTGAATTAGTATATTACACGATGAAATGTTTCCATCATTGCTACTTCAAGTCTACGCATCTTTTTAATCTGGTAGATTTATAAATTTTTTTGGTTGCATCTGGGTATATATTTTCCTTGACTCATCAAATACTATGGTGGGTAAGGAATAAACATTTATTACTATATACTAAGGATATATACTATAGTCAACTGTTCATCCAAGGTCCCACTATATTTAGTGACAATGTGGTCTAGTGGAATTCTATAGACCCAGTTCTAGTCTCAACTCTGCTACTAAGTAGTCATGTGACATTCAGTATTCTCTGGGCCTTAATTCCCTTCATCTACCTACCTCACAGGTATTGGGATAGAAAAAAAATGAAACAAGGGATATGAGAGGATCTGAAAAAATTTAAAGCATTCACAGACAAGGGAATCTCACTACAAAATACGCTCAGATATTATATGTGCCTGTGGGGGAAATGACTTATTATATTGTTTGGGGAAATGATTATACTGTTTAAATCCAACCTTATGTGATTGTCTTCACTTAGGATGTCACCTGACCCCAGTAACTCTCTAGGAATGCTAGAAATGGCTACAAGGAATTTTGGGTTTCCCTAGGTCTTGGATCCACCCAAAACCCACACCCAGGTCTTGTTTTAGGTCCCCCCAAACTTATATTTTGGATTTATCTGAATTTTATCAAATGTTTACATTTACTCATATCCATCTCAGTCAACTCTTCTTTCAAGTTGCCCTCTTAGCATAATTGCTTAGTGTGTATGTGTGGTTCATATATAGGCACCTTTGTCTAAATCCTATATAATGTAAACCTTCCAGAGTCTGGACAAAAGGGAGCCACACCTCCTTTCTGGCTCACTCTCCTCTACCAAATGACCTAATAAATTTCTTTCTAAAACTATTTCAGATTTTGGGGTTTGTTCTCATGAACAACATGCACAAACATATGTAGGGAGAATAGTTGATATTCCTGATCAGTTGATTTTCCCCCAGCCAGCTGGTGAAATAATAGAAAAGGGCAGATAACAGAGAAAACGAGATATCATGGTATGGATATCCCTTTACAGAGTATGAAAAAGTTCTCTGATCAAAATTAATGGAATTAGGGAAGCTAGCCATTGGCTGGTCAAAAGACAGCCATGTTCCTGGTGGCCCTTTAAAAAGTGAGAAATATCTTCCAAGAAGTCAGTTGGAGAAGGAGATAGCTCTAAGGATTGTGACCTCTGGAAGCAGAGAAGAGAACCAGCTATGGAAGAAGAAATTAGTGCTTTAGAGAAAATGGTTCCTCACCTTTGGGGAAGGAAAGGAAGAGTTCCTCTCTTATTTCCCCTCTCTTACCCCCACCATTGGCCATGGTAGAGCTACTCAGTAGGAGAGATTACACATAGTAGAATGTAGGCTTGATCAGCTGAGGCAAGAAATAGCTCTGCAGAATATGAGAAGAGACTATCAAGAAGAGAACTAGCCCTGACTATCAGGAGTTGAGCTATGGAGAAGCATAGGCCCACGAAGACCAGCTGAGTAACATGTTCAGCTACATGGTATGCCCAGGAGGAGAAGTGTAAAGAAACAATGAGAAGAGAAAGGCTATCATGTATGTTCTCTACATGTATGCCCCTCTTCTCTATGTGTGTGACCAGTCTTTCCACTGATGCTGTGTGTAGTCATCAGAGAATGTGCCACAGGATTATGGAAAGAATATTTATTATTATTGTTCTTATGACATCATCTCATTAAATGCCTCTGCTTTAAGCTAATTGTGTCTGATGGCTGACTATTAAAGGCTAGAACACTAGTTGGGGCTAAAATTAGCCATAATTTTAGGAGTGTAGAAGTGATACCCAAGAGTAGTCTTCCCCATGGGGACCCAACCTATGGGTTTGGGGGGTAACCCCAGATAGTGCTACACACACATACACACACATACACATGCACACAAACACAAAAACATAATTTCAGACACATACATACCCTAGCCTGCCTCCTTCCATTCTCTCCCATAGTCTCCTTTATCTGTTTCTCTTGAGAGCCACTAACTTAACTCATCCTGTTTCTCCTCCCAAACCTTTGCTTTCTTCCTCTGAAGCTTCTTCTCATTTCTTTGTCTTGTATTTCCAACATCCTCTAATGCCTGACTATGTTGTGTCTGCAGCTCTCTCTCCTCATCTCCCTTCCTGTCTGTTTTGTTTTCACGGCTTGGCTTAGATATCCACTCACAAGATCCTCTAGCATGCCACATAGCCCCCAATTTTTTTTCCTTGAAGAATCATCCTGGGTGTTCTCTTAGAACCCAGGCACTGTCCCCTGGGATTAATTGTGTTTATCATTATCCCAAAATAAACTGGGAAAACAAAAACCACAACCTCTAGATTTCCTGCAGGTCAGAGCTGGCTTTTACTTTCAGACCCTTAACCTCTGCCCCTGCCTTGCTCCTGGGAGTACTACTCCCCTATTGTCACAGAGGTAACAAAGGGAGCATTCAGGGCCTCTCTAACATGGTAACAGAAGGCTCAAACTCCCGGTTGCACAGAGATTCCCTTGGGAAAACCCGACCTGTTTTTAAATTTGATGTGGATTTTCTGAAGTGTGAACAGAAGTGAAACAATGTGTTTCATTAACTACAAGTTAATGTGTTTTGCATGTATATAAAATTTTCTGTGTTCTCTCTCCAATTCTTCTTTGATCTTAAATACAATGTACCACACAATCCACTCTCTACCTATCTTTTTTTTTTAATTAAGCCCAAGTCTCCCTGTCTCATCCAGTTGAAAATGCAGCAGCCATTCACAGGCTCCAACCCAGTCCTGATTGGCATGGGAACTTTAATGTGCTTGGCTTCCTGTTTGGGTCAGTTCACTCCCCCTTAGGCAGCCTAGAGGCCCTTCTCTTCTGGGGGCCTGCATCTTTGTCAGATTTAGATCAGCTATGGGACCAGCTTTAACCCCA
Organism: Trichosurus vulpecula; assembly: GCF_011100635.1. Lineage (NCBI taxonomy): Eukaryota > Metazoa > Chordata > Mammalia > Diprotodontia > Phalangeridae > Trichosurus > Trichosurus vulpecula. The sequence goes on from NC_050575.1 coordinate 391,653,425, forward strand.
CTGCAGCTCAGAATTTTGAGCTCGAATGATATATCAGCCCCCCACTCCCAAAGGAGTAGGGATTACAGGCATGTGCTGCCACACCTGGCTACAAAATGGTATTCTATCCCTATGACACAGAGTTGGCTTCATCTTCACCTATTCCAAGTTCTCAGTTTAGGTTGGTACTATAACTTAGATGCAGGACCCCTATATTCCTCAACCTTTATAACATCCTTCCCATGTCTAGAATAGTGATCCCAGCTTATCTTTTGTAACTATGGTATCGCTTGGGTCCTACCTTCACATCCAACCTATGAACCAACCCCAGAATTACTATGCTGACTTCCAGTTAGGTAAAATTGGAATAACTTTATGTGTCCTGCCTGTGGATCCATCCAGATGCATAACAGCCAGAGATACCATGGCTTATAAATCTTTAATCAGTTCTAGTCATCAGTCACTCATTAACGGTTTCTATTTTTAAGATTTACAATCCGAAAAGAACTCCTTGATAGCAAACCTGGGAAGAGCAAAGTCTGAGTTATCTCTTGGACTAAGTAACCACTACTCAGAATGGAGGATTTGGCTTGAATATTGCCAATTGTGACAGGAACACCCGGGGGAGGGGGGACCTGGGAGGAAGGGAAGATTTCCCCTGCTTTTAAACAAGGGCAGATGCCCTGCCGGTCTAGACATTTCTGGGATCTTTCTATCAGGAGGGGCAAGGTCAACATCATTTCCAACACTCTGGTATTCTATAATTTAGAGGAAAGATGGTAGAGGTTAATTACAACTGTAGCTGAAATTTAAAGAAGGATCCCTCTAACTGCATAAATGACCTTGACTCAAAGTACTTCATGGCAAGTTAATTATTGATTTAGATCCATTTCTCCTTTCTGCTTCTCAGGGAACATAGCAATTGTATTATTGCTTAAATCGAAGTAACACATAGACTGAAGTTGGAGAAGGACTAATAATTGTTCTCCATAGAAATAGAATCCAATTTAATAAGCATGTACTAAGTACAAAGTCCTGGGGGGTGGGGGGGTGGGAATGGTCCCTACCCTAAAGGAGTTTATATTTTACCAGTAGGATACAATATATAAACAAACAAATCAATGTTATTCTTCAAGGAGAGAACTCTAATGATTAAGCTTCCTGTAGTATATGCATGTATGACACAGTAGTGCCTAGAGACCTGGACTTGGAATCAGGAAGACATCAATTCAAATCCAGCTTCAGATACTTCCAGCTGAAATACCCCGGGCTGGTCACTTAAGTTATCTCAGCTTCAGTTTCCTCTATAAATTGGGGATAATAATAGCAGCTATCTCCCAGAGGTGTTATGAGGACTGATTGCAATAACATGGAACACATTCTGCCCACCTTAAAATGCTATATAAATATCAGCCATTATTATGAGTATGGGTATGGAATATAAATTCTGTAACATGATTGCTATTATTATTATTTATCATCATCATCATCATCATCATCATTATACACTCTGAGTCAATAGACTCAAAGCATTCTGAGACAGAGATGAGGAAGAAGCAACTTACAGATATGGGACACACAAAGCCACAGAAGTGGAGATAGAATGCCAAGGTCAGGAAAAAAGGTAGGCCAGTTTGGTTGGAACACAAAATGTAAAATGTTTCATACTATGTTCCAAAATAATATTTTTTTTCATCCACGTTTGAACTCCAGGGGGGTATTTCTAACAGGGATAACCAGACTTACATTAACTCAACAAGCTTCTGAGCATGGATTATATAGTTTTCCTACCAGCAAAATATTTATTTGGCTATTGGCTCCATGCTTTGTATAGTAAAGTGTTGATCAGTATCCGTTTAATGCCATAAATGATTTGGGATTAGCATCGGTATACAGTGGGTACTTAATAAAGACTTGATGATTGATTGTTTTATACTGCCATACTGACTGAAGTCTCCAGTGTGCTCTGCATGGGCTGTTCAGTTTCTTGTAGCTGGGTGTGGAAAGGAAAAGGTTAATTTGCCTTGACTTTAGTGTGACTAATTAATTATTCCTAAACCCTGGACTGAGCTGATTGCTCCCACTAGCTAAATTAGAACTAAGCTGTGGAAGTTTCTGGTTCTACCATTATTGTCATGGTGCCATTGTGTAACTTTTAAGTCACTCTATTCCTCCCCCTCGCCCCCCAATAAACTGGGAATAGTAATACCGTTACCACCTACTAGGAGGTACGTCAGGTCAAGGAGAAATGATTGGCTTTCACCTTTGGTTCTTCTCTTAGTTAAAGCTGGTTCTTTAAAATGTACACAAAAATTACCCTTGGAATATACTACTCAGGGCTAGGGGAAATGAAACTGCTTAAACCATTTGGTTTGTTCTTTTGCTTCCTGATCGTAGATGCAATTAAGGACACGGTTTGCTACCAACCAAAGGATAGGGACCTAGAACCCTAGTACCTTTCTAAAAAATCATTGTGTCCTGAAGATGCTGAATGATGCCTGGAGTTCACCAAATTTCTAGCTAAGAGTTATATAAAGACCTGAAAAATAATTATTTTCCTTGGACAAATGATCTCTAAGGAATATCCAGAGATAGCAGGCAGGGTGATTCATCAGCAGGTCTTTCGAATCAGTCTTAAAGCAAAGGCCCCAGCAGGCTCCTAGAGACTTTGTGCCATTAGCCATATCAAATGAGATCTTAAAATCCTTAACTTAGCCAGTAAGGAAACCCAAGTTTCTTTTGAAAAGTGGAGAGGTATTCCTTGATATGACCTAGTCAGATTCCAATTAGGGTAATTGCATTCTTCCTACTCAAATTCCCCTGCAGCGTCCACTGGCTACAGCCACCTTTTTTATTTCCTGTTCTTAAACAGTGGCATTGTCTCCCACACAGAAACTCTCTCCACCTGAGCAGTGTTTGTATGTCTAAGGTGGGAGGAGTGAGTCATATGTCTCACTGCTTGCTGATTTTAGTCGGGGGATCTTCTTGAATGAAAGATGTACTGTAAATGGAAATCATGATTGCTACTGAATTTAAAAGCAGCAGCCTCTCCATCTGTAAGCCCAAACTATGGTAAACATTGCTCTGGATGGTACCAAAAAAAATGCTTGACAAATTCACATCCGAATTCTTTGGATTAAAGGATTTTTAAAGATCAAGTTTTATCGTTATCTTTTGTTTTCACTTCACAGTCATTTCTGGAAATGTCCACTGATCCTCTCTCTTCCAGAAAGAAAAAACATCTGATACAGTGACAGTGTCTGACAACATAGATCGTATTCTTCCCTAGTGGTTCCTTGCCTCTGTGGGAAGAGAACGATCTATTTTCCTGGACCATTATAGGTTTCTCCATTATTTAAAGCTTAGCTTCTTTTTTTGTGATCTTTTCAAAGACATAGTTGAAGCCACTGTGTATATTGTTCTGTTTCAGTGATTTGTAATCACTAGTAGATTCTTAAGCTTTCCTAAATAAGGAATCCTTTTTTGCCCAGGGAAAGGGGAGGGGGGAGCTTGAATTACATAGCTTTTTAAGGTCCCTTTCTGCCTTAAATCTATGATCCTATGAAAACAACTTCTTTAGCCAAGTGAATCAACCAACAACTACTGTACTTATTCAGGACCAACTACGTACTAGGTGCCGTGCTAGGTGTTGGAGTTGCAAAGACAAAATTGAACATTTCCCCTCTTCCAGGAGTTTCTGTTCTTTCACCTAGCAAATGCTCCTGACCCAAATCCATAGAATTCTGTGGTCCTTGTGGGCAGCATGTGGGTTATTGTTTGTGAAAGGAGATCTAACCGAGGTCTTCATTTATTTTCTCTATTCTCTAGCTCAGCCTCAGGAGACAGGCATCATTATACACCTTCTTTCAGATTTCCCTCGAAGAAACTGGTGATGAAACTATTTCCTTAACAGGTGCCTTGCAGGGAGGGATTGATGAATTGAAGAAAGCTGTATATGGGTATAGTTAGACTCCTCATGATGATCATGTTGGGCACAAATAAAAAATTGTTCTCTTCCAATGTATGCTTAACCCCTTTACAAGGGAAGGCAATGTGATATTATGGACAGCTAGGTGGCACAGTGAATAGAGGACTGGGTTCAGAATCAGGAAGACTCATCATGCATTCAGATCCGGCCTTAGACACTTACTGTGTGACCTGGAGCAAGTCACTCAACCCTATTTGCCTCTGTTTCCTCATCTGTAAAATGAGCTGGAGAAGGAAATGGCAAGCCATTGCAGTATCTTTGCCAAGAAAACCCCAAATTAGGTCACCAAGAGTCACACATGACTGGAAAATTACTAAAACACAATGTAATATTATAGTCAGAAAGAGTAGTCAAATCCTGTCACTAACACTCACTATGACCATAAGAAAGTTCAAAATTTTAGGATCCTTACTTTGCTCATCTGCAAAATGAGGATAACACATGTAGCACCTCCCAGGTAGGATATTAGGGTTCACAGGAGAGAAGGTATGTACAGCATTCTGCACACTTTAGAGCCATATATAAATGGCTACATAAGAAAAGGTTGGGATTTTTAAAAAAATTTCTAGTTCAAAGAGTAAAGATCTAGATGAGATTATGAAATGCCAGAGGACCAGTTCTGTTCGAGTGCCTGATGTCTTTTTTTTTTTTTTAAGTTGAGGTAAAACTGCGGCTTTGTGCTTTTAATGGCTTGTATTTCCAAGTTGCATTTATGAACTTGGGAACACAGTGATCCAGTCTGTTGGTGGAAAAGCCTTAATGTCAATGAAAGGTTGTCTATATAAGGTTTGGATTTCCCTACTTGTGCACAGTGGATAAAACTCTCTCCCTTCCCCCCACCCAGTGTTGTGCTCTTCTGAAGGGAGTAGGGAGTGTAGCTAAGGGGGTACATTGCAGCTCGCATGAACTTTGTAACTATATTTATTTTCTACACAGGTAGTAGGATAAACTTAATGCAGGCTCATTTCTTTCTTTTTTTAAAATAGATCCTTAATCACTCTGAATTTGGTACAGCCTGTCATTCTCTCACTGTTTTTATTATATTTTTGCAAACTTCTCTGAGGTCACCTTTCTAGGCAAGCTCTCCCTACAGAGGTATCTGGTACTGGATGTCTACTATCAGGAAAATACTATAGAATGCCAGAGCTGGAAGGAGCAGTAGAGATCATCCATCCAACTCCCTCATTTTACAGCCCCAGGAAACTGACTCAGAGAGACGAAATGCTTGCCTAAGGTCACCGAGGCAGTGGGTAGGTTCCAACCTAAATGTTTCAACTTCAGCCCCAGCGCTCTCTACACTACAGAATACTGCTGGAGGTAAAAGAGATGCCATCCCCCCAAATCTCTCCTTTCCCCATTCCTCAGTTCCTTAACAGTGTCTCTAAGGTTTTCCCGCTAAGCACTGCAGTGTAGATCCGCTGAAAGCTTGGCTGCCCTCCTGAATATGAGTGTGGGCGTGCGTGTGAGTCTGCCAGGGAATATGTCTGAGCTTCCGCATGTATGTGTGAGTCTGTGTATGGGTGAATGTGTAGCTGCTCTGTGTTGGCCAGCTTTTTGAGCGACTGTGAGTTGGTCTGAGAGTGCACCAGTGCTGCCAGTCTGTCTGTCTGTCTGTGTCTCTCCTTCTTTCCCTTCCCCCCCACCTTTTTCTCTCCGCCCAGCTCATACACACACACACTCACTCCCCCTCCCTTACCTGAAGCTCCAGCAATAGGCTGCTGTCTCGGCTGCACTGGTTTGTACTGGCTCTTTTTAGGGCGGGGCGAGGCTTGAGAATGACAAAGCAAAGAGGAGCTACCCTGGAACCACCTCCGCCTCCGCCTCCTCCGCTGCCTCCTCCTGGGCTGCGTCTACTGCCCAGAGAGGCTGTTATGGAAACCAGGCTGGCTCGCAAAAGGCGATAATGGAGCAGCCATGGCCAGGGCCAGCAGCAGCGGTGGCGGCGGCGGCAGCGGCGGAGGCAGCTCAGCCCCACCAGAGCGGGCAGGGGGCTCGGACCGTCTGGACCCCTGGGAGCTGTCCCTGGAGGAGGTGCTGAAGTCTTATGAACAGCCGATTAACGAGGAGCAGGCATGGGCCGTGTGTTACCAGTGCTGTCGCGGGCTGCTCGGAGCAGAGCCCGGAGGGGGCAGGATCCGGGACACAGCCGACATCCTCCTTCACAAGGATGGGACGGTCAGCGCGCAGCTGGAACCTGGTTCAGCTGGTGAGGATGGGCACTTCCCTTAGAGCTTGGGAGGACGGGGGATTGGAAAGGAGGGGGACAGCAGCTGCAGATCCCGCTCCCTACCCTGTGTATGCATTTTTCTCTCGCTCCATCACCGTCCTTGCTGCTGCTGCTTCTTCAGGTGTGTCTCCCATCAGACCCCGTTCGGATTAGCCATAGGCTTGGGGCTGTCTTTACTGCAGACTTAAGGAAGGGAGGAGGTCAGAGAGAAGGAGATACGGAGCAGGGATGTGAATCTGGATCCAGTTCCGATTTCTAGAGTGTAGAGAAGGAGAATAACCTTTTCTAGCTCCTAATAGTCTTTTGCGTGACTCTGACACATACCGCCCCTGCCCGCCTCCCGCACCCCCTCCCCTATGGACAAGCAGAAGCTCTTAAAACTGCTCCGTTTCTTTTTTCCTAAGAACCCCAGCATTAGAGCCCAATACTTCTGCTTAAGTGTTTTGATGTCGATTTTTAAGGTGGGGGGGGGGTGAGAAGGGGAAATTGCTAGGAGTTTTTGCTTCTTGATTATTGAATACTTGCTGCAGTGTCAGACTTAGCTGAGTCCGGTCTCCCACCTCTTTCCTTTTGCCCTCCACCTGTGGTAGTCCCTTGGCCTACTAAGGTCTGCAGCCCCTAGATGACTGAGAAGCTAGGGTGACCACTACAATGCATCCTATGTGCTGCAACACCAGAGAAGTATCGTATCTGAGCCTTGGGACTCCCAGAAAGCAGTCCCTGTTATTACAAATAATAATAATCACAAATTTCATTAGAGTCACTGTACAACTTTGAGATCTTTCATCTATCATTCTAAGTAACTGTAACTGTCAATTTCTCTCTCTCTCTCTCTCTCTCTCTCTCTCTCTCTCTCTCTCTCTCTCTCTCTCTCTCTTTCTCTCCCTCATCCCTCCTTCAAAGTTTATTCAACATTGGTGGGGGGTTATAGTCTTAATCTTTTTTCTGTCTAAAATGAGTTGTTTTTAGCCCTTGAGAACCTGAATGCTACTACAAGGCACATGTTGCTAAGTCCCCAAAAGTTGATTTCATGTTTGGGGAACACAAAGGCAGTTCTGTGTTTCAGAGAGGATAGCTGGAATATCTCCAGCACTGAAACCTGTGGGTTTACAGAAGTCAACAGAGACAGGCTCCCAGGAAGGTGGGATAGGGCAATACCAAACTAAAGCAATGCACAATGAGTTGGCTTTGTGGCTTGGGAGTCTGGAGATGTTTGTTCTATTCATGGTCCATGTTAGAGTGTCTCTTGCCCATTTGAGGACAAGCCACTGATGATCCATCTGCCTCAATTCATATATACACACATATACATATACATATATGTATATATACACACACATACATGTATGTAGGTGTGCATACAATGGATCAATCACCTTTCAGTTCTATTACTGTTATGATGATGGGACTTCTCTAATGAAATGTTAAACAAAGTCCAATATATTATTAGTAAGTACAAGTGACCCAGGTAACATCTGGTAATCTGTAGGTACCACGGGTCAATTTTAAGTAAATAGTCCCAGATCTACAGTGGCCAGAAAATTCATATAAGAGACTAAATAACAATATCTGTGCCTTTTATCTGAAATGGTGATGACATAAATGTAAAATAAATCTGACCATGGAGACAAAGGGATCCTTTCCCCTTCCCTGAGCTATCTAGTTATGGACCACAGATGTAGAGAATGACAATTGTTCTCCAGATATGTTTAAGTTGCTGGTGCTTTAAGCTGAGTATATGTCATCAGGACCCTTTCAAATACCTACCATATTACACCAAGAATCGGTAATGTTCCAATTTTGTCCATTCTTCTCCCTTAGAAATTTATTGGTCCCTTCTTTGCATCCATTTGGAAAAAACAACTAGTTCAGAACATTGAAAGCAAAGCACCAAAGGCTGGCTTCATGAACACAAAGCGACTTGAAATATAGGTTGGGGTTCAAGAATCAAATGTAATAAAAGTGAATCTGAACTTTGAACTTTATAGGAAGTAACTATGGGCCACTCCCAGCTCAGGGAAGACAAATTCACTTTCTATCTGATCATTAATTATGAATTTATCTTGCACAGAAATGCGAGGTTAAAAGTTTTTCAAAAAACTCAGAACTTTTTCATCTTGAAAACTTTATGAGTTGGTAGAAACTTTAGAGCAATTATTTGGGGTTTTTTAAATTAAAAAAAATCTTATACTTTGTTTTTATATCAACTTCATTCCTAAATATATTCCATACTTCTTCCATAGACAGTAAGCCATCCTTTCTTTTTTTTTAATTTCGTTTTAGTTTTCAAATAACAAGCATCCATTTTTTCTTTCTCCAACTTTCTCCAAGAAAAAAGAAAACTAAAACTCTTGTAACAAATAGGTGTAGTTAAACAAAACAAATTCTCACATTGTCCATATCTCAAAAGTGTGTTTCTTTCTGCATTTTGACTCTATCTCCTTTATGTAAGTAGTTAGTAGCAAAGATCATCATCAGTGCTCTGGAATCATGGTTGGTCATCAGTTGATCAGAGTTCTTAAATCTTTCAAAGTTGTTTGCCTTTGTAGTTATTATTATGTTAATTATTCTCCTGGTTCTGCTCACCGTGCTCCAGATCAGTTCTTAAGTCTTCCTAGGTTTCTCTGAGATCATTCCTTTCATAATATCTTATGTTGCAATAACATTTCATTCCATTCATTTATCTTAATCCTTGTTTTTTTTACTTTAGAGTTATGTTTTGGGGTTTTTTTTCCTTTTCCTCTGGGTCTTGATTTTTTTTCTCAAGCTGTTAAATGTGAACATACTAATTTTTCACTTAAGAAGAAATTTCCAATCTGGGTTTAAAAGGCATTGTATTAATTTCTACAGTAATTTTTGATAATGAAAAAGTAATTAAACTAAACTCAGGAGATAACCCACATCCTACTAGTGGTAATACTTTTTTTTCCCAATGAGTAAATTTAATAGATTAAAAATGCCCTTTATTTAAGAATCTCCCATGAAATTTCAAACAATTCTGCTATTAAGATGGGGAAACAACCAGGGCTAGTATCTTGAGGATATTTGGGGGGTCCTCGTACTAGAACCCCATGTTAAGAGATGGAATTTTTTTAAACAAAATCAACAGAGGCAACCAAAGTTAACAGGTGTCCTTTTTTTGTTGTTGTTGTTTAATACTGTATGATCTCCAAAATGGCTCATTATAGGATTAAATTTAGCAATCTTCCCAGCCACAATGCAGAGGTAAAGTTAGCTTTTTATTTAAATGCCAGCTGGCCAATTGACATATGACTGAATTTTCTGATGTTATCTTTGGTCATATTAAGGTTTCCAGAAAATTCAGTTCCCAATGTATAAGGTTTTGGCTAATTCTCTGCTGAGAAAAAAAACAAAGAAAGAAAGAAAGAAAGAAAGAACATTGAGACTTGTAGGATTTCTGTCCTCCATTATTCATTATGAGGTTTCTGGATTGTGTTCCCCAGGCACTACCCCTTGGGTAGGCCAAGTTTGAATACTGACAGATGACATTAGACTATTCAACCCTCATCTCAGATATATGGTACTGGTGTCTTCTGGCTATTTCTCATCTCTTCTCATTCCCTGTCTCTATTCTACTTTGCTCACACTAACCTAACTACAATTCCTTTTTCTGATGTTTTACCACACAACTCTAAACCTTTCATTTTATTATACTTCCTTTGCCTATATACCCTTTAATTACTTGTAGGCAAAGGACCCTAATTTCTCTAGCTTTATTTTATCTTTGCATCCCTTTCCTAATAGGAAAGTGGTGATTTTTCCGCCTCCCCGCCCCCATCCATTTACACAAAGTAATTCATCTGCATTTTACAATTTAAATGTTATAAAAATTAAAGCCTATCCAATGTAAAAGTTCAATTTGTTAACTTCCTCTAGGCTATAGTGTCCCCTTTCTTTCACCTCCCACCTCTTCTCTCTCACCACTCCCTTGGCAATTGACCATGTAATCTTATTGTCCATGGGTCATCCTAGCTAGGTTCATATAGGTTCATCACCTCCTTGGTCTTAGCAAGGTCAATTTTTCTGGCCACTGCTACTATACAAGGCTGGAATTTCATAGGACTTTGAAGAAGTATTGGAGTTTGTGTGTATCTATATAATCTATATGCCTCTCTGTATGAAATCACAGGTGAAGATTTATGTATGTATATACACACAGAGAGAATGTCATGGAAGATAGAGAGCCAACCTAGGAATCAGAAAAATCTGGGTTCAAGTCTTGTCTGTGATACACACTGGTTGGGTGGCCATTGGCAAATCAATCTCTTAGTGTCCCAGGCAACATGGAAATATGTAAAAACCATTCCTAGTCCAAGCTGTCCAAAAACAGGTTACAGTCTGGATTTGGCTCTCTGGCCACCTCCTACCTGTAGTTTGCCAACTCCTGCTCTATAACTCACCTATGTTCCATATATCTTTGTGTTTCTATAAGCAGCAATATGTATAGTAGCTTATCTTTTTGTGACCATATCAATGTTACACATAATAATAATTGTCCATTATAATTATTAAAGGCTACTAAGAGTTGGTTTATAATTCTGCTTTGGGCCATCCCAACAGCAGCAGTCTCATCTAATTCTTTGCACTCCTGACACTTCAGTATCAGGGTCCCTACCCCAGAAACTGCAGTAGGGTCTGGAGCCCCAAGGATCCTCCCTAGGACTTCTTAGAGCCTACCTTCCAGCTCCTGTAGATTTTTCAGAGGGTCCCAGTGAACAGGCAAGACACTCATGCTGTACACTAGTGCCCTCCCACAACATTTGTTGTGGTGATCTTAATTGGCAGTCCATACTGAAAAGGGTGGACTGTCTCTGCTTAGCTTGCTTTTTATAGCACTTTGTTTCAGGTGAATGCACAGGTGAGTATTTATTAGTAGGATGAGGTGATCATGACAAGCTCAGGCATTCTGAGAAGAGGAAATAACATGCTGGGAAACAATTTCTTCCATTACTTAAAAGGATATCTCCCCCTAACCCATCTCCCCTTTGGCAACTAGAATACTTCTGTTCTGAGCATATGCTTCTGACAGAGTCCCTGCCCTCAGGTGGTGTGCTCTTGTCTGCAGTTTTCCTGACTTCCTGCCAATGCATAAGTGCCCTGGGCAGATGGCTTTGTCTTATCGTTTACCAGCTGCCTTCTCACATGGGTCTTCTCATAGATCTGAGCTATTTGCTATTGTGGCACCCCATGAGCATTACACAGTCATGATGCCAGAAAGGGATGAAACTAAGCAAACCTAATGAAAGAGGAAGCAACTTGGTCTCATCCAATCAAAATCATTCATTAAGCACCTACTATGTGCCTGTTGTTGTTCAATTGTGTCCAACTCTTTGGGACCATTTGGGGTTTTCTTGGCAAAGATAGTGGAGTGGTTTGCCATTTCCTTCTCCAACTCATTTTACAGGTGAGGAAACTGAGGCAGACAACGTAAAGTGACTTACTCAGGATCACATAACTAGTAACTGTCCGAGGGCAGATTTGAACTCATGAAAAAGAGTCTTCCCAATTTCAGGCCCAGTACTCTGTCCACTGTACCGCTATGTGCCAGACACTGTGCTAATTAGTGGGGATACAAAAAAAAAGCAAAAGACAATCTCTACTCTCAAGGAACTTGGAGTCTAATTGGGGAGGCATCGTTGGTACACATCCCTCCGAGAAATCTTCACTGGGGGTATGGTTTAAATGCCTAGTTTGTAGGGTGAAAGGTAAGACAACAAGTTATTTAATAACTCCTCTCGCCATGTGGCTCAGTGGTGAGAAGATCCACAAAAAGGGACCATAGAAGATTCTTAAATGAATCCATGACCAATATCCAAGACAAACAGACCAAATCAACCCAATCCAATTATGAGGGACAGGATGTTCTGTAGATTGCACCAAGAAACAGCAAAAGGCTTGGATGATGTCCAAAGATGCTTTGGGACAAGTCCTATTATTCAAACCTTTTATTTTAAAAATGAAGAAACTGAGCTCCGGAGAAGTTAAACGACTTGCTACTAGTTATCAAGTGAGTTAATGGCACAGTGTTTTTTCATCTGTACCATTCTGCCTTTCCTTAAACAGGCATTAAATAAATCCAACAAAATCATTAGGGAAATTGAGTAAGTTTTGCTTGTAAAAAGTGCTATTTGAACAAAAATTGTGATCTGGATCAGTGGCAGGAAGTTTGGGGGAGGGAATATAGCAAATACCACAAAAGAAATATAGCTAGAAAGCTAGTATGTTGCGAAGGATCTTACTACAAGTGTTCCTAAAAATTAAAGATGTTGTTACCCAGCATTGAATATTTCTACTCAGAAAACTGCTTCCTGAGAACTTGAGGGCAAGTGGACTATATGATGAGTTGGGGGGTGGAGGTGAATATGTATTCATGTGAGTGTGTGTGCACGCGCTTGTGTGTATGTTGGGTGGACCCTGCACAATGAGTATGCAGGTGGGTGTTGGCACTGTGGGTTGACTGCTCATGTGAATAGAGGTGTGTTTGTGTATGCTGTGGGTGTGTGCATATGAAAACTGATAGTATTCAGGTATTCTCTCCTCTGAGCAGGGAGTCTGTGTCCCTTGGTGATTAGTCCATCCAACAAACACATCTTCTGTGAGTAAACAGTTGTCAGAACTTATTCTTTTCAGAATACCAAGTTTGGCATGAGGAGTCTTTAAAACAGTGATCCTCTCAAACTCTTAGCTATCAGTTTGGCCTGGCAGGATCTTTTTATAGGGGCCAACTAGTCCACCCCCTCATTGTACAGATGAGGAAATGAAGAAGGGAAGTAATTTGCCCAAAGTCACGTAAGCAGAGACAGCGTCCAAATCTAGGTTCTTTAACTCCATATTCAGGGCTTTCTCCATTTCACCATGCCCAAGTTCTTTACTGTGTCTGCTGGACAAAAGTATTATAGGATCTTACCTACAAGGGACCACAGAAACCAGTTAGTCTACCTCTTTCATTTTGCAAGTGAGGAAACTGAGACCCAGAGAAATTAAAGCGGATTTAGTTATGTTTTGATATAGCATAAAGACATGTAAATACATTTATTTTCCTTAAATCTTGATATGGGGACCCTGGTGACTAACTGATGCCCATGGATTTTGCATATCCTGGAGCTGTAGAGAAATGGGGACCCTCTCATTGGAGCCAGCTCCATTCTTCACTAGCATTTTTAGGACATCAGGGTCCCTAGCTTATGCAGAGCTCATTTCCAAGACTATAACTGATGAGATATTCATTATGATCTAGCCAAGAGTCAGGTTTTTTTTTTTTCTAGAGAAAATGTACCATTGATGTATTGCTTTTGGATAGCTGCCCATAAGGTGGAGAGATCTGCCCATTAACAGAATGAATTCCTACCTACCCTCCTTTATTCTCTCTCTCAGGGAATATGTAAGCAGATGTCAAGAACAAGGGGCCCCAGTGCCCTTCAACTCAATGTCAGGGAAGGATGAGGAAGGATGGCGGAGAGTATTTGGGGTGGTGGAAGTCATCTCTCCTACAGTAGCTATAAGTGGAAATACTTCCTACAAACTCTCAGAACTGGTTGGTCCTGTCCTGGGACATGCCCCACTTAAGCAAATATGCTGTTATGAGACACAGAGGGTTGACTTGGTATCGAAAGCATGAAAACATTAGGGTTTCTGTCTCTGATCATTAACTCATTATGACTCTACAGAGCTGATTTAGCCCGCAGGCAAAACTGAGGCCCTCTACAAGAAGGAATGGCGATTGGGAATGCCATCACTTTAATGAGCCATGTGAATTAACTCGTGCCTAAAATCTAGACAAAATCATGCTGGCCTGAAAGGAAGTTGGGCAGTGGGCTTATCATATTTTAATAGGCAAGATCTGTCTTGGCTGTTGTCTTTTCTTTGTGTTTTTTAAAGGGATACCTGTGTCTATGGGAACAATAATAATTAATAAGAAAACAATAAGACATTTCAATTAGTGCTTTAAAGCTTTCAGGTCTGTGAAGTACTTCGTATCCATTATCTCGTTTGGGATCCACAACCACCCTGTGAAGTAGGTCCTGAAAGTATTATTATCCCCATTTAACAGATGATAAGATTGAGGATTGAGAGATTAAATGCCTTGGCCCGTGGTCACATAGCTAAATCTTCCTGTCTCCCAGGAAGTTATTCACTAGGTCAACCCCTGGTTGAAATGGGCTCTAGATACGTGCTGGTGTTCTCTTAACCTAGTGACACCTTCAAGAAGGAAAGGGTGGGATAGGTTAAATGTGGGTGAGATTGTTAAGAGTTTTATGGACTGGTAAGACTTTAATAGGTTCAAAGACTCTTTTGAACTTCCCTGCAAAGTTGGCTTGAGTGATCCTTGTCAATTAAGGCCACAGTGTTCTGTTCAGGTCAATTCAATTTGCTTGTATTTAATGCTCACAGAAGTCTATACTGTCCTGGCTACTGTTCCAGGCCTCTAAAAGCTTCTCCTAAGTTAGCCCACATGGTTTGAAATTGACTACAGACCAGTGAAATTGGCAAAGTTTGTCTGAAGTGCCCTTCACCTTCAATTTCACTGACACCCTTCTTTTTTCATATGTGGCAGGAGGGGGCGTGTTTCTCCTCTCACCCAGGTACCAAATTCCTCAAATTGTTGGCTACCCAGGGACTACATTTGCACCCTCTATACTAGACTATTTTTTCCATCTTCTTCCCTAGAGACTATTACCTGTTCTGTGCCCCATTCATACAGTGCCCTGCTCTCAGCTGCCATAGATGGAATGGTAAACTAATTCATAGGACCATGATAATGCCTAATAGTGGCTAAGGGTGTTAGCATTCTGACCAGGGACAATGCCTTAACTCAAAGTAATGAGTCTTTGGGGCATTATGTAGTATGGGAAGAGAGTTTAGAAATGCAGTAACTGTGCTCCATTATACTATAGGATGTAAAGCTAGAAGGTATGATCTAATCTAACTTCCTTATTCTACAGATGACAAAACTGAGACTCAGAAAGGAGTCACATGCTTAAAGTTGCTCAGATACATATGCACTTTATGCTATTGCTATTGCAAATATCACTCCCAAGTTATTTTTTGAAACATATAGGGTTTCTGGCTGTAGGTTCCTTGTTTTGGGGGTTTAGAGACCCTCCCTCTATCTAACACATGTCACTCCAGTTCTTTCAATCAGTCAGTAAATAAGTATTTAACTGCTAGATACTGTACTAAGCATTTGGGGATACTAAGAAAGGGGAGGAAATGTTGTCCCTGACCTCAGGGAGCTCACATTCAAATGAGGAAGACAACATACAAATCATTGTGTATACATTGGACAGAGATAGATATATTGTACAGAGTGGATGGAAGGCAATGTTGTAGAGGGAAAGCCTTAGCAGTGGAGGGGACTGGGAAAGGCCTCCTGTAGAAGAAGCTGGGATTTGAATTGACGCTTGCAGGAAGCTACAGCAGGAGGTAAGGAGGGAGAGTCTTACAGGCGTGAGAATCAGCCAATGCAAAGGCAGAACTGGCCTTTGTCGTGTAAAGAAGAGCAAGGCCAGTGTCCTTAGATCACAGAGTATGTGGAGGGGGCAGGAGGGAGCCAGGTTCCAGAGAACTTTCAATGTCAAACAGAGAATTTTCTATTTGGACCATCAGCATGAATTTTTCACTATGGCGACTTTGTCTATCTGTGGATTGGACTTGTTTCAGGAAGACAGAAATAGTGTGTGGTTATGTATAACCTATATCAGATTGCTCGCTGTCTTGGGGAGGCAGGAGGTAGGGAATGGTGGGAGGGAGAAAAATTTGGAACTCAAAATCTTTCAGAAAATGAATGTTGAAAATTGCCTTTACATGTAATTGGAGAAAGAAAACACTATTAAAGAAATAGTGTGTGGCTTAGGGGGAATAAAACAACATTTTTTCTGCATGAGCCAAGTGCAAATGATGACCATTCTTGCTGAGACAGAATGCATACCTCTTGCTGGAAAAAGGCTGAACTCATTACAGGAATTCTACTCCCTTCATCTGCTCCCATATCATTCCCTCCACTCACCCATTCTGAAGAAACCTTCATTGTCCTTATGAAGCATTCAGTCTGTGAAGGAGCCCTGCCCTCTAGTCTTTGCCACCTCTCAATGGGCTGAGATTATGAGAAAGATCTCCTAGGTGCAGGCTCACCATGCAGCTGTGACCTACTGCTAAAGATGTGGAAGAGTAGGTGGAAAGCAGCTTCTCCCATTGCACATGAGATTCTGCACACCTGCTTACTTCTCTAAGTTTCTCCAAACTATATGGTATAAAGGGGTCATTGTCAAGGGTGTCCCAAAGACTGGTGGGAACAAAGCCACTAAAAAAGAGAACACTACATTTGGGGTCAGAGGACATGACTTTGAATCCCAGTTTGGTAACTTACTACTTGAGTGACCTTGGATAAGTTTGGGTTTGGTTTTTTTTTCCCTTCCCTGAGTATCATAGAATCTCATAGATGGAAGAGACTGCAGGGGTCATCTAGTCCCACTTGGACTTGAACAAGAATCCCTCTACAACTTCCTTGACAAGTGTTCATTCAGTCTTTGCTTGAAGAATTCCAATGAAGGAACCCTTTGACCTCTTGAGGCGGCCCATTCCTTTTTCAGATAGCTCTGAGTGTTAGGAGACCTTTCCTTAAATCAAGCCTTAATTTCCCTCTTTGTGATTTCTACTCATCATTCCAAGTTCTGCCCTCTTCCCTCTTCCACACAATGCCCTTCAAGTTCTTGGATGCAGTCTACCCTAACCTTCTCTTCTCCCAACTAAAATACCATCAGATTCTTTATCATCTGATCTTCATATTGTATGAGCTCAAGACCCTTCACCATCCTCAAAGCCCTTTTCTGGATGCCCATCAGTTTATCACTGTCTTTTCTAACATGTCGCCCAAGAACTGAACATAGTGCTCTATCTATGGTCTGACAAGGGCAGACAACCCTCCCTCACTTAAATCCAATTCACTTGCCAGTCATAACGTCACCCTCCTGATGCCATGGTCCTCTTTGGGAATGAAAGACAAACTACAACAACAACAAAGGCAGAGTAGAGTGGTACCATCACCTCCCCTAGTCCTGTGCATTCAACTTCTCTTAATGCACACTATGGATTCATTAGCTTTTTCCAGTCACAAGATAATAGATTTACAGTTGGAAGGGATAGTATAGGCAATCTTACAGATGAGAAAATTGAGGCTCAGATGTGTGAAGCAGTTTGTCCAAGGTTACATATACAACAATCAGCAGAGCTGGATTTGAACCCAGATCCGTTCACTCAGAGTCTAGGATTCTTTCCACTCACCACCCTACCTCCCTTTCTGACTGCCATATTACACTGTTGACTATGTCCCCTGAAGCCTTCAGGATCCCCTCAGTCATTGTGCTCTCTTACTCCTTAACCTATTTTGTTTTTTACTTATTTGTATTCTGTGTTGCTTCCTCCCAGTAGAAAGTAAGCTGTCTGAGGGCAGAGCATATTCCTTTTTTTATTTTTCAAGAAGAGAGGGAGGAGAAGGAATGTCCTTGTATTTTCAGTAACTAGCATAAATCCTTGCAGTTGGATGGGTCAAACTGAATAACCCTAAGGTTCCTTCTAACTCTAAATCCTTTGAGAATCTCTGAGAATACTAGGTAGCCCTGATGACTCTACCATTATAATAACATCTTACTTTTGTATATTATGCTATTCTTTATGAAATATTTTCATATCCATTACTTTATTTGACCTTAACAACTCTGTGAGACAGACTGGAAATCTCCATTTTACAAATGAAAAAAACTGAGTCCCAGAGAAAGTAGGAGATTGGACCGAGGTTACCTAGCATGGTAGTTAGAAAATCAAGACTCCAACCCAGATCTGGTGCCCATCCAGGGCCTTTTCTTCTCTACCACAATGCCTAATTAGGCAGTCAATCCTGTCTGGTCTTTTGAAGTGATCAGCACTATCTCTCTGTCTTGGCAGCTGCAAATCCTGGGCAGAAGCTATTGCTGCTGCCTGAGTTAGTTTTCCCTCTATCCACACTAAGTCCTTTATTTGTTATCCAGGGGACATGTTTTGTCTCTAAGCTGCTCTGGGAATCCTAGCCTTGAAAGAAGTCCCTCCAAGTATTTCTCTCTTGTAAGTGAAAGGCTTTTATCTTTAACTATAATGACATAGGATTGTTTTAAGCTTCCCAGCCCCTGCTTAAGTGGAAAGAGCAGAAACTGCTTTCTGTTTTCTTTTTGGCTTAGTGAATGGTCTCAAAGCCAGAAAGACCTGGGTTCAAGATCTGTCTCTAATACACACAGTTTATCTGTCAGGAAAATTCATTTACATTCTCAAGGTTCCGGGCAGCTCTGAAGATTCTCACCTGCAAAGGTGCTAACCTACATTGATAAAAGGTGCTTCCTTATTTAGAAATTCCCTACACCAAAGCAATTACAAGTCTACTTCCTATCTCTCACTATAGACTTAATTTTGAGCATCAATACAACTAAGCTTGCTTTATAACATTTACTTTCAAATTAATTTATTTCAATGCATGAGGTGCCAATACTTTTCAAGCACTTCTCCTAGACCTTATGAGTTCCTTGGGCTGATCCGTCCCCTCATTTGTCATCCATCTGAAATTCACTTAGGTATGCAGTATAAAATGTGGCTCTAAAGCCATTTCCCATTAAACTGCCAACTAATTTTCCTAAGTGCGTACAGGTCTCTAAAAATTCAATTGTATTTTATTTTCAGTTCCAAATTCTTTCCCTCTTTTCACTCCTCCCCCACCTAATGAGAAGGTAAGAAATACAATACCTATTACACATATGAAATCATGCAAAACATATTTCCACATTAGCCATGTGCCAAAAAAAGATTAAAAAACAGGAAAAAGAAAGAAAGAAAAAATATATGCTTCAGTCTGCACTCTAAGTCCATCACTTCTCTCATCTGGAGGTGAATAGTCTTTTTCATCACGAGTCTTTTAGGACTGGGGTGGATCATTATATTGATCAGAGTTACTAAGTCTTTCTCAGTTGATTATCTTTACAATTTTGTTGTTACTATGTAAATTATTTTGGTTCTACTCATTTCACTTTATATCAGTTCATACAAGTCTTCCCAGGTTTTTCTGGAACCATCCCCTTCATCATTTCTCATAGTGCAATAGTATTGCAATACATTCAATATATCTTAACTTGCTCAGCCATTTCCCAATTGATGAGGATCCTGCAGTTTCTGATTCTTTGCCACCACAAAAAGAACTGCTATAAATATTTTTATACATATGGGTCCTTTTCCTTTTATCATCTTTTTGTAGCATAGACCTAGTAGTGGTATTGCTGAGTCAAAGGGTACATACAGTTTTATAACTTTTGGAGCATAGTTCCAAATTGCTCTCAAGAATGCTTGTCACTCATCTACCAACATTAGTATACCTATTTTTCCATATCTCCTCCAGCATTTGTCATTTTCCTTTTCTGTCATCTTAGCCAATCTGGCAAGTATGAAGTGGTACCTTAAGGTTGTCTTAATTTGCATTTCTCTAATTGTTCATGACTTAGATCATATTTCATGTGACTATTGATAGCTCTGAAAACTATCCTTTGACCCTTTATCAATTAGGTAATGGCTCTTATTATTATAAATTTGTCTCAGTTCCATGAATATATACTCACATATACATATGTATACATACATAGGAAATGAGACCCCCCCCCTTCCTATTTTTCTTCTAATTTTGGCTGTATTAGTTTAGTTTGTATAAAACCTTTTTAATTTCATATAATCAAAATTATCCTTTTTACCTTTTGTGAACCTTTCTATCTCTTGTTTGGTCTGAACTCTTCCCCATCTATAGATGTGGCAAGTAATGTCTTCCATGCTCCACTAATTTGTTTATGATATAACCCTTTATGTCTAAATCACATACCCATTTTGACTTTATACTGGTATAAGTATGAGATGGGTAGTTTCTACCAGACTACTTTCCAATTTTCCCAGCAGTTTTGGTCATGTAGTGAATTCTTGCTCCAAAAGGTGAGATCTTCGGGTTTATTAAATATTATATTACTGTGCTCGTTCCAAGTACATTTGTCAAATAATCGTTTAATTTTCTGTAGTTTTGTCTAACACTGAATAGTCAGTCAATTAACAAGCATTAATTAAGCATTTACTATATGCCAGGCACTGTGCTGAGCAGAGGGGATACAAAGAAAATTAAAAACACTAACTGCCCTCAGATGAACGGGGGAGACAACACGCAAACAATTATGTACATACAAAAAAAAAGATGATTGAGGGAAAAGAATCAATATTTCCTAAAATGTTTATAGCAACTCTTTGTTGGCAAAGAACTGGAAATTACAGGGATGGCCATCAATGGAAAGATTGGCACAAAATAATTTAGAGAGAAATGAACAGAACCAAAAGAACATTGTATACAATAACAGCAATATTGTTTTAAGAGCAACTTTGAGCAAAAAGTTATTTTGACTATTATAAATACTCAAACTAACTATAAAGGGCATATGAAAAATGCTATCTGCATCCAGAGAAAGAACTGATAAATAGAAGTATATATAGAATAATTTTACGTGCACACACACACACATTTGTGTCTAATGGTGGCCATCTCTGGGGGGAGGGAAGAAAAAAAAGAAAAAAATTTACATTTACATGATAACTTTGTTGTAAATTTAAATGGAATAGCAAGCGGTACATAGTAGATTTGCAGTAATATGTGCAATCATCTTTTTTTTAAATTATGCTTTGTTATGGAAATGTTTGTTTTATTCCATAAATTAAAAATAAAATAAATTTTAAATAAAAAACCCAACTACATACATACAAAATATATACAGGGTAAATTGGAGTTAATCTCAGATGGAGGGCATTGGAATTAAGAACAACTAGGAAAGACTTTTTGCAGAAAGTGGGATTTTAGCTGGGACTTAAAGTCAAGGGAGCCAAGAGGTTGAGATGGAGAGAGGGAGAATTACAGGTTATAGGCAATACCCACTGTAAATGCATAGAGTGGAGCAAAGATGGAGTGAAGGGTGTTAATGAGAAGCAGAATAAGACATAAGAGAACTGCAAAGGTAGAAAGAAGCTTTAAAAATCAAACAGAGGTCATGGATTTTTTTTCTTGAATTTAAGTTTAAAATAAATGTAAAAACTTTTAAAATAATCAAACAGAGGATTTTACATTTGATCCTACAGGTAACAGTGGAATTTACTGCGTGGGGTCTGTGAGAGAGAGAGAGAGAGAGAGAGAGAGAGAGAGAGAGAGAGAGAGAGAGAGAGAGTAGTGGTCAGACCTGTGCTCTAGGAATGTCACTTTGGTAAATGAGTGGAGGATGGACTGCAATAGGGAGCATTCCAGATTGGAAGCAGCTGTCTACAGCAGTCTAGGCATGAGGTGATGAGGGCCTGCTCCAAGGAGTCATGTATAAGAGATGTTGACAAAGCAGAGAAAACAGACTGGATGTATGGGGTTAGTGCATGCCACCCAAGGAGGTAGAAGGATGATCCCTAAGCTGTGAGCATGGGTGACTGAGAAAATAGTGGGACCCTTGACATTAAAAGGGAAGTTTGGAAGAGGGGAGTGTTTGGGGGGATATAAAATGAGAATAATTTTGAATTTGTTGAAATGTCCAAAAGACAGTTGGAGATGGGATACTAGAGAACAAGAAAGAAGTCTGAACTGGACAAATAGGTCTGAGAATCATCTGCGTAGAGAGGATAATTAAATCCATGGGAGTTGATGAGATCACCAAGTGAAATATATATAGAGAAAATATGTATTATTATATAGAATATATAATTATGTATAGAGAGTCCAGAACAGAGCCTTCAGGGATCCCCAAAGTTGGATGGAGACTGAGAGGGAGCAGTCAGATGGGTAGGAAGAAAACCAGGAGAGAGCAGTATTGCTAAAACTTAGAGAGAAGACAGAATCAAAGGGAAGAGGATGATCAACAGCATCAGAGGTTGCAGAGATGTTAAGAAGGCTGAGGACTGAGAAAAGATTTGACAACTGAGAGATTATTGGTAACTTTGAAGATACTTTGTTGAATTCTGATATTGAAAGCCAAACTCTAGGCATAGGTTCCCAAAGTAGGCGATACTGCCCCCTGCCGGGTGCAGGAATGAACCGGGGGGCTTAGTAGTAGCCTCGGGTGCAATTGGAGGGTGTTGAATAAAAATAAGGGGACAGTGGAAGCATAAGGAAAGAAGAAAAGATAAGAATATTTTGAAAAACCATTCGCACATGTTTCGTCTGTTGTCTAACAGTTAAAGTCACAGTGATTACATTATTTTCCAAATAAACACACAAAATATGATTTATAACTGATCAGTGGTCAAGTCCACTGACAGATCTTAACAAGCAGGTGTTGGCAGGCCAGGGTGTGATGCATTGTCAGAAAGTCTAGCATGCATCAGCTATATGTGCGTGCAATGACTTGTTTACAATATGATACATCTACATGACACAATATTGCATCATCAAAATTTCAATGCAGGAAAAAGACCCACAAATTTACAACAAATTGTTAAATTTAAGATGTATTATTTTAAAAAATATATTTTATATATTTTTTTGAAATTATACAAATTTCCAAAAAAAACCACCCCAAACCATTAAAGGGTTAAAGAAAGTAGATTTCCAGGGGGGTGCTGAGTAATTTTTTTTAAAGGGGGCATAGGCCAAATAATTTTGGGAACCTCTACTATAGAGTTAAGGAAAAGGAAAGGAAATGGAAGCCCATATTGTAGATGGCTTTCTTAAGAAATTTGGATGTGAAAGGGAGGAGATTTACCAGACGATAGCTGGCAGGGATGAATAGACTGAGTAAGTGGTTTTTTTTAAAGGTGAGAATGTACTCTCATGCACACGTAGTGGTGTGCCTTTTCTGTCCTATTCTTGTCATCTATTTTTCTCTTTTTTTTTTTTGGTCCAGTACCAAATACTTTCAGGTATAACTGCTTCGTAATGTGTTTTAAAGTCTTTTTTCATGATGTCCCTTAATATCCTTGCCCATTTGTTTCTCCACATTACTTTCATTATGTTTTTATCTAGTTCTATAAAGAAACCCTACGCTATTTTGATTGGTTTTGCACTAACTACATAAATTAATTTAGGGAGTATTATCATTTTTATTACATCAATCTGACTAGCTCATGTCCCTCAGGTTATTCAGGTCTATAGTTGTCCACACATATTTCTAGGGAAGCAAATTCCCAGATTTTTGGGGGGGACGGTTTCTTCCATTTTCTTTTAATTGTAGTATTTCTCGCTTCAGTAAAAGGCCTCTACTGATAGAATAAATGAGCAGGTTAGCTGGGTAGGAAAGTGCCACTGGATAGGAAAATGAATTTTCCTTTCCTCACCACTGTTAACAGACCATGATAAAGTCTCTTGCCATCTGTCTATATCAGCTTCCCACTACATAAACTCTGATCTCCCTCCAGAGAGGGCTTATGAGTAAATAAAAGATGATTTACATATTATAACAAATATTGATTAGGTGCCTATGGTACTCAGAGCTCTGTGCTAGCCATTAAGAGAACTGCAAAATTTAAGTAACACAAGAGCCCTCCCCTCAGGGAGCTTACAGTCTAACAGGGTGATAATATACCAATACGGATAACCTACAATATACAATATTTACATCATAAGTACATTAGATCGGTGAAAAACAAAATGCTCTGGGAGGTCTTCCAAAGAAGGCTGTTCATTAGGTCTAGTAAGTACATATGTAACTTGTCTGGTATTAAAGGTATATTACTTCTATACAGTGAGAGGAAGCATAGTGTAGTGGATAAGAGACTGGGCTTGTGGTCAGAAAGATGGAGGTTCAGGTCCTCCTTCCACATACTAACTGTATGACTAAGGCAAGTTATTTAACCTCTCGGTGCCCCCAGGCAACTCTCTAAGATACAAATCACAGATGGAGTTGTCATTTGGCATCAGTGGAAGGAGTTTATACACCAGGAGTTCCTATATTGGGACTTCCCTACGCAGATGAATGGAGGCATTGATCCAAGCCATAGACATAGCCCAAAGCTCTAGGCAAAATGCCATAAGCTCAGATGATTTAAATCTGGTTTTGCCACTAACTAGCATTAGCTAATCTTTTAAGATAAATAGGACAGGTATTTCTTTCTCTTTTTGTTCTTTAACAATTTAAGAGCCAGAAATATAGGGAGGTTAAGTGATCGATCCAAGGTTATACAGCTAGCTGGTGTCAAAGTTGAGCCCATGACTCACATCTCCTAACTCCTAGACCCTTGCTCTTCAGCCTTGGCTGTGTTCCCTTGGTAATAGTATTATTTTTCATTTTTTAAAATTTTTTATGGAAGGGGGGAAGGTAGGGCAATTGGGTTAAGTGACTTGCTCAAGGTCACACAGCTAGTAAGTGTGTCAAGTGTCTGAGGCCGCATTTGAACACAGGTCCTCCCGACTCCAGGGCTGGTGCTGTACTCACAGGACCACCTAGCTGCCCCTATTTTTCATTTTAAACCTGAATGTTCTCTTGGGAGCTTCCTTAGCTATCTGGGAGAGTGATCATCAGAAGTACATGGATTATCCTGGATATGTATATCCCTCAGTGTTCCAGTAAGGCAAGGCTTGCTGTTTCTCTACTGAGTCCCGGGTCCATTACTAGAAGGAAGCTAGTAGGTCTGTGAAAATCTCTTAACCACAGAAAAGATAAGTTAGAGAATGATTATTCAATTTAAATAATTCTCCTCAACGTTTCTTTAAATAGTAACCTCTTCTTGCACAGTTAAAACATTTGTTTAACAAAGTATTATTCATATATGCTCTTTCTTTCCAGGAATGCATCTATTGTATAAAGAACGCCACACCTATATTTTACCACTGAGCTTTGCTAGGAATCATTTTCAATAAAACAAACATTTAAGCTCCCATTCCTTCCTTTTTCTCTACCAGGAACTTTTATTGGGACACTTCTGATTTTGCTAAGTCAGACCAGATACCAATCGATAACATTTTTTTTGTCCTTTAGATACTTTTTTCTAACAAGTCTATAGTTTATCATCTGCTTTCTTTTTTGCCTTCCAAATCATCAGTTCTAAGTCAAATAACATGGTGGTTTTGGTCATCACCTTCTAATACTCAGTATATCAGCACAATGTTGATTTTTTTATTCTTAGGGACCCTTTTGGTTCTTCATAATAATGTTCTGAAAACCTTTACAAAATTAGCAGGTACACTTGGCAACAGTGAATCTGGCACAATTCTAACTCTGAATCTCAGGAAAATCAACTCCTAAGATGCCATTGGACCAAAGCAGAAATGAACAAATACCAGAATTTTTGCCATTTTAGCACCAAGAAAATTTGGTCACCCAGCACTGATCTATCTTTTTCTTCACTAGAGGCATCAAGTCTTTACTAAGCCTGAAATCATAGAATGGGAAAATCTGCATTCTGATCCTAGTTATAGTACTGACTCTTTAGGTCCATCGGTTCTTTAAACCTCCATTTCCCTGTCTGTAAAATGGGGAAACCAAAGTCAAACTTCTTGGGACCACCTTGTAAACAGGCTTTGAAGGCATCCTTGATATCGAGGATATATGACTTCTGGATCTTCTGAAGCTGTTCCATTAAATGAACTGATCTTTCCATTGAAGCTTCATCAACCCCATGCCCTGTAATTATGGCCATCCCCCAAGGCCATATCCCTCTTATCTTCTCTCTCCACATTCTCTTATTTGGTGACCTCATCAGCTCCCATGGGTTTAATTAGCATCTCTTTGCAGATGACTCCCAGATCTATACGTCCAGACGCTGATCTTTTGTCTCCTGCTTCCAAGGTTAACTTGTATGTGTTTTGTATATAGCAAGTACTCTAGCCTTACTCTCCCAGAACGAGATTGGCTACATCACCCCCTCAAGGATCTAAGAGTACCCTTGAGAGACCAGGGGGCATTTCTCTAATGCTATCAGTTCAAGCCCCCATTCTGACATGTTCTTCCAACTACCTAGTAGCGCTTGACTCTTTAATTCCATATAAGCAATTAATATTATTTCACTTTTACAAAAGAACAGTTGTTTTAGAGATATAGTAAGAAAAGAAGTACAATTATTTTCCCCAACAATTGGGGGCGGGGGAACACTCTTCTCTATACTTCCTTGGTCCCTGGCAAGAGTGGTTAACTCGCTTTCTATATAGCATTGGTCCTACCAAGTTTACATCCAAGTGGGACAGTCCCAGTCCCACCTTCTGCAAGAGGCCTTTACTAGTCCTTAATTCTAGTACTTTCCCTCTCTCTGTCTCTGTTTCTGTCTCTCTCTCTCCATCTTTCTCTGTCTGTCTCTGTCTCTCTCTCTCTCTCTGTTTGCCTGTCTGTCTGTCTGTCTCTCTATATATAAAGGTATACACACAGATGTACATATATGTATATACCTTATTTGTATATAGTGGTTTGCATGTTGTCTCCCTCATTTAATTATGAGCTCCTTGAGAGCAGAAACTCTGCTCTGTTTAGGCTTTGGCCTTTTTTTGTTTCTCTAGCTTTTACCATAGTGCCTGGCACATAGTAGGTACTTAGTAAATGCTACTCAACTGACTATGCTGAGTTCTAAAGGCCATTCTTAAATTCTTGGGGTATCAGTGATGGAATGGGTACAAAACCCAGTTTGGGCTTCGCTCCCATACTTCCTTCTCTAATCTCCTTTACTTAAAATAAAATAACAAACACCAAGGCAAAGAACTGAGGTTCATATTCATGGGTCACATGTTGACCTTGGATGGAGAGGATTTAAAAACTACCTTTCCCCTTAAAGCTTTACCTCTCGTCTCTCATCTGAATTCTACCACACAGGTAGAAATCAAACCAAGAGAGGGAAGAGGTTCTGGTCAACTAGTACCTTCCCAAGGTACCTCAAGTTGTGGCCAATCCAGAGGCTTCTCTTCATCAAGTGTCTAAAAGACTAGAACCAACTTTAAAAATATCTATACAAGCTCCAAAGTGGGAAAAGCATCAGCCAACCATTCTGTCCATGCTCATAAGGGCCGAGCTCACTGGCCAGTCACAGATGTGCACAGTTGTCTACCTATTAGTATATCAGCTCATTGATAATAGGTTTCTTTTGGTTTTGTCTTTATATACACGTCACTAGTACAATGTCTGGCTTGTAATAGGAGCCCAATAAATTCTTATTGATTATATTGATGGATATATCAATTATTTAATAGACTGAACCTCCATAAAGACCCTCTCTGATGCTTCATCAAGACAGTGAGGTGACCCGGGGCAGGTCTTGTCAAAAAGCAAAGGCTTTGAGTATAGACCCAGTGATGTACTCTGTATGTCCACCTCTCAGCTGAAGCCTAATCTGGCTCAGTTCAAGGAGAAATCACACTAGATTAGCATTGGAGGACCTAGATTGTTGAATCTCGGTTCAGCTGCTGCCTCTTGGAGCCTCCCAGTAAATCTCATGATCAAGCCAGATTAGCTATTGGCTGATGAATTTTATTTAGCCAAGGGAACTCTCAAAGCAAATCTACTAAAGTCGAAGAGGGGTTGCCATCTGCATCTGTGTAAGGACTACCCACATGGACAAAAATCACAGATGCTTAAAGTATTACAGTAAAATTGTCCCAAACTCCCAAGGGTGTAGGCATCAGTTCTCTTGCCTATTCAAGATGTTGTAATCCATGTTTCAGTATCCCATAAAAGAAACGGGTATATCTAAAGGAGGTAGATGGAATAAAACTTGCATTTAAAAGTAGAAACCCTTGGGCTACTTAGCAGTAACTTAACTTAGTTTCTTTCTCTCCTTACAGACTCCTCAACCATGGTGGCACCACCAGCCAACACAGAAGCCCAGGTATGTACTTTATCACTCAAAAAATACAGGACCAGAGAATCATAGAGTTCTTAGTGGCCCATAATAGTCATTTAGATCAGGGTTGTCCAACCTTAGGTTATCTTAGGGCTGCATTAAAATAAAATAATTATTCGAGGGCCGCACCCAGAATAAAAAATACAGTATGCTAATACAATAGTTGATTTGTAGTCTTACCTTAGTTAGGTTTAGCAAGCACTATGAAAAGTCATGGTACTTTTAAAAGTTTTTATTGAAACAATAGATAATATATTTTGATTTGCCATTTTAGTGAGAGCTCTGAGGTAGCTCGGCTTCATTTACTAAAGCATTTCTATGGATAAAATCACACTGGGAGCTGCATGCTTATTTTGGAAAGCCCTGATCTACATAATTCCTGCTTCCTAGCAGGATTTCACCTAAGCAACAACTGAATGCTGTCTGGGTCTTGTAGAATAGGAGTGGCCTATTGTAGATCCTGAATTGTAGAAACAGATGAGGCCATGCCAAGACATTTCCACATTATCCCCCTTCACACACACACTCTAATGTCCAGCAAAATTAGCCTTCAATACACCATCTTCCCAATTTGGTGCTTTTATATGGGTTCTTCCCTCTGTCTGGAATACACTCCCTCTTCACCTCTGTCTCTTAGAATTCTCAACTTCCTTCAAGGGTCAGCACAAATGCCCGCTACCTCTATGAGACCTTTCTCCCCCACCCCAAATTACCTTTTATTTATTTTCTGTATATTTGTATGTGTCTATGTTGTCTCCCCTAATGGAATATAAGCAAGAAAACTTCTCAAGGGCAGAGGCTTTTCATATATTTGTCTTTATAATAACAATCATCATAATAAATATTTATATAGAGCTTACTATGTGCCAGGCACTGAGCTAAGAGCTTTACAATAATTAACTCACTTGTTCTTCACTACCATCCTGGGAGGTAGGTGGATCCTCAGAGCTTATCACTGTGGCTGATGAATTTTTCGGGGAGTTGGGCAATCCAAACGGAGATTTCATTGGCCCTTGGAACTTCCTCTACCAATGAAAATTATTTTCTTTGCATTTTTTTTCCTTTTTCTTTTTTGGAGACTAGATCTCCCTGATTTGCCCAGTGTGGAAGTACAGCGGCCACTATGAATCAGAAGAAGTTTTGACCTGCTCCATTTCTGAATCGGACAGTTTGTCCCTCTTTAGGCAGCCTGGTGTCTCCCTGCTCTTGGGGGCTGGATTTAGTTCAGAAGCCCTATTTGCTTAAGTTAGGCAAATCCCCTTAATAAAAGGATTTGTTCTGTGAAGTTTGGATTCAGTCAAAGGGCTGTGCTTGAGGACCTAGAGGGCCACATGTGGCCTCGAGGCCAAAGGTTCCCCATCCCTGGGCCCTAACCCACTGTAGCTCAGCACTCTGCAGCTCCAGAGATCTTTCCGTTTTTCAGTTTCAGCCTCTCTTAGTAACAAGGATTACAAGTGGGCCTCTGTGGTTTAGAATCTTAAATTTCCTAGAGCACTGAGATATTAAATAATTAGCAGTCACTGTAAATGTGTCAGAACTAAGACTTGAACCTATAGTTACTTCTCTATCTAAGCCATGTTGCCTGGCACATAGTAGGCACATAATAAATATTTATTGATTGATTGTCATAAATCTAATAAAGGGTAAGGAAGTCCCATCTGAAATCTTGCAGACTTTGATTTACCACTGTCTGCAGGCAATATTCCCAAAGCCTCAGGAAACATTCCTCAGAATTAATCTAACTTAATTCTGCTGCAGTGTGGGATCATAGATCTAGCTGAAAAAGAGCCCAGAGCCCCCCCAAATCCAGCTGCCTCCTTTTATAGATGAAAAACCTGAGGCCCAGAGAAGTTAAATACCCAGCCCAAAGTCACACAAGGAATAAACTGCAGATGAAGGATTTTAACCCAGGACCTCTGAGTCGAGTGCCACTCCTTTTCTGTCCAAGCTAGGACGATAATCTCCAAAATGGGGTTGACACTAACCATAGAGTCAAAAGCATTGAGAGACACCGAGCTACAGAAGTTTGGTGTTTGGGGCTTTTTTTCCCCATTCATTTTGACTTCTTGTGCTGATCCACAGCAGTTTCTTGGCTCTCATCATAAGACAACTTGATTAGGTATCGAAACTGAGAATCAGAATTCTCTAGTTGGGAGCTTTGTTTAGGGGCAGAGTGGATATGGGGAGTTGGTTGGCATTCGTCTGGAAACTAAACAACTCTACTTGGCATCGATCCCAGATTTTTTCCCCTATGGAGTGGGAAATGAGGGAGTTAGGAAATCACTAAGAAGGGATTTAATCAACAAGCCTTCATCAGATAAGACCGAGGCCTGGAAATTAGTTAACCCAGGGGCGGGGAATCTGTGCTCTAAGGCCATCACTAGAGTGGAGCTCTATCTAGTCTAGTGCTGAAGAGAACTTGAAGATTAATTTATTCTTTCAATAAACATTTATTAAGCAGAAGCCACATCCCGGTAAAACCCTCTAGGCAGATGGCTAAACCAGGTTGAGGATAACCAATAAGCCTCAAACTTGTTAATGACTTAGGGGGATGTCTACCCCCCAAGCTTACGAAGACCCCCTTCCCTCCCTAGAATGGGGATGAGAACTATTTGCTCCAACATCCATAAAGACAGCTGAAGCAAGTACTGTGGAGTGTTTATAGAGTTTGATCAGACATCGAAGAAGCCAAGGTCCTCCACTTCATCCAGGGCCATCGCTAGTTATCTCACCACTGAACTTTGATGACTCTAGAAGAGAGCGAGGCTGACTACTTTGTGCAATTATGCCTCACTTAAATCCAATTCACAGCAAATCAAGATGTCATCTGTGATATAATTGATCCTTATAGGAAAGGGGGCAGCTAGGTGGTGAAGTGGATATAGAGTGCCATGCCTGGAATCAGGAATATTCATCTTCCTGAGCTCAAATCCAATCCCTAGGCAAGTCATTTAACCCTGTCGGCCTCAGTTTCCTCATCTGTAAAATGAGCTGTAAAAGGAAATGACAAACCATTCCAAGTATCTTTGCCACAAAAGTCCTAAATGGGGTCAAGGAAAGTCAGACATGATTGAAAAAATGACTTAACCACAACTTACAGGAAAGAGAGCAAAGTTGGTCGGACTTTTGCAGTTTCCAGTTTCCTTTAAAAAAATATTTTTTAAAAAGATTTTTTGCTTTAACACACACAAAACCGTAGGGTTCATTCTCCCCCGGTGTACAATACTTGAGAACAGTTAGAACAACATGGAAAGTTCTTTTAACCTTCTCCCTTGGTAATTTTCCATTTGTTAAAAGAAAAACCAGCCATGGACTGTGGAAGTTAGCATCAACATTGTGACTTTGAGCTTAGTTTGTTGCTATTTAAAATTGTTTTCTATTGTGGTAGCAAGGGTATATATATATATATATATATATATATATATATATATATATATATATATATATATATATATGGGGGGGTCCTCCTTATTCATTTGGTATCACTTCATAATAGATTTTCCCATCTCTCTCTGAATCCTTCATATGCAACTTTCTTTATGGTTCAATAATAACATTCCATTATATTCATAGACCACAATTTGGACAGTCACTCTGAGTTGGTCCCAACACAAGCTGTTTCCACTTTTTTTTTTTTTGCTACTACTAGTAGTGCTGCTATGACTATTTTAATACAGATAGGTATTTTCCTTTTGTTGATAACCTCACTGGGTCATAAACTCAATAATGGGGATCTCTGAGTCAGTGGCTCTGAGCAATTCTTTGACTTCCCTTGCATGAATTGTTTTCCAAAACAAGTTGGACTCTTCTACCAGCAATGAATCTGTATGGCCTGTTTTCTTCCCCTATTCACAGTAAGATCTATAACCTTCCATTCTCCTCTAACTTTTTAATGGTGTGGCTTTTTATATTTATATATTTTTATATTTAGCTCTCATACATTTGGAATTTATTGTGTTATAATAGCTAATAGTAATAATAGCTATGATACAGCAGCGAGGTGCTGATTGTGAAGGGCTTTAAGAGTCAAACAGATAATAGCTAACCTATATATAACACTTGGACTGCTAGGGGGCACAGTGGATAGAGCTCAAGCCCCAGAGTTAGGGAGACCTGAGTTCAAATCCAGTCTCAGATACTTACTAGCTATGTGACCCTGGGCAAGTTACTTAACCCTGTTTGCCTCAGTTTCCTCATCTGTGAAATGACGTAGACAAGGAAAATGGCAAACCACTCCAGTATCTTTGCTAAGAAAACCCCAAATGGGATCAAGGAGAATAGCATACGACTACACCACAAAAATATCACCCTTTATGTATGTTAACTCATTGGATCTTCACAATAACCCTATCGGGTAGGTGCTTCATTTTACGTTTGAGACAACCGAGGTTGATAAAGATGAAGTCACTTGCCAAGGGTCATACCGCTAGTAAGCACCCAGAGTTTAAGACCAGCACTGTAGCCACCTAATCCAAACCTGTTTTCTGCGAAATCACTCCCTAGCTTTTCCAACAGTCCTTGTTTCAATGAAGAGCTTTTTGGACAATACTTTTACGTCCTTCATTTTACTGAAGCCTGGATTCCTACGAGTCTGATGCCTTTGTAATCTTTCTCTTCTAATCAATTTGACTGCTCAGCTTTCTATTTTTGAATTCAGTAACAAATAAATCCCCAGCTTCCTAAAGAAAATCCCCAATGGGTTATTCTCTAATAGCAAAACCCTTCACAGTCTCCTTGCATGGCACCTTCATAGGCACTGAAAGACATTTATTAGAGAAGTGCAAATCCCTGAGGGAATGTCTCCGTCCAGAGCATTCTTCTAAGTCAGGAGTTCTAAGCCCCTTTCGTGAAACTGACCTCTTCGGCATTCTGGGGAAACTTATGGACCCCCTTCTCAGTTTTCTTTTAAACAAGATCATTTTTGTAAGGTGTTTAGCAGAGTGCCTGGCACATAATAGACTCTTAATAAATATTTGTCTCCTCCCCTTACGAATATACACGTAAAATTAACAATTGAAGAACATGTTAGATTTCAGTTAGAGGTTAATGAAAATAATGAGATATGAATATATAATATATATGTGTGTATATATATATATTTCCCCCATCCAAGCTCGTGGACTCTGAAATCTATCCACACACTCCCTAGAAAAGAAAAGTCCCATGCTTGGTCCCTGAGGATGGTATTTATTTTTATTTGTTGGACACGCTCAATGACTATGCTATCAGACCCTCCATTCCATGTTTAACTCATATCTGGTGTTTGTGACCTGAACCTGCCTTATCAGAAGAAAGATAAGATAGTTGGGCTGATTCTTTGCAGGCTGACACAGTCTTTATTTACTACTTTGTTGTTGAGTCATTTTTTTTTCAGTTGAGTCCTACCCTCCATGACCCTATTTGGGGTTTTCCTGGCAAAGATATTGGAGTGGTTTGCCATTTCCTTCTCTAGCTCATTTTATAGATGAGGAAATTGAGGCCAACAGGGTTAAGTGATTTGCCCAAGGTCACACAGCTTGTAAGTGTCTGAGGCCAGTTTTGAACTCAAGAAGATGAGTCTTCCTGACTCCAGGCCTGGCTCTCTCTCCACCTTGCCACCTGGCTGCACCTATTTACTATTGGTGAACTCTCTACCCAGATTCAGGGCTCTCAGTTTCTCTCCTCCTATTTGGCATGTGAGATCAGGACCTTGTTATATATATACATACATACATACATACATACATATATATATATATATATATATATAGATGCCCTTTCTCCCTGCCACTGCCTCTTCAACTCTATGCTTTGGGTAAAATACTCTCTGAAGGGCAGTGAACACTGTACCTGTCTGCTGGCTTGGCTCATTCCCTGCACAGTACCAGCTTTTAAGGCCTGTTCTCTTCTCTCCCCACAAGGCTCATGTTTCCCATCAGCTCACTCAGTAATGAAGATATAGGAAACCAGGGCTCCCAGGTCCTCAGGGAGGGAAAAGAAAACAGAGCCAGCAAAGCTTCTTGCCTCTGCCCCAACCCCTGGACCAAGACTAGGGGGAGGGAAATGTAATTGGTGGGTCTTTTTTTTTTTTTGCCAAGTGTTACACTCTGTATCAGGACAAATTTAGTATAAATGGGGTCACTCCACTGAATGCAGCCTTTCTTTCCTCTGTCCTAATGTGGCTATCTCCTATGATAGACCCATAGCAGGCCTTCCTGTCCCATCTTTATCCCTGGCTTTTTCTCTTCCATAGCATCTAGATCAAATGAGCTAACAATCAGTCATTTGGTCACCAAGCATTTATTAAATACTTACTATGATGCCAGACACTGTGTTAAGTTCTAGGGATATAGCGAAAGGCAAAAAAAAAAAACCTGAAACAAAAAACCCCCAAACTTCTTGTCCTCAAGGAATTTACATTCTAAAGAAGGAGCCAGCATGCAAACAAACAAGACATAAAATTTAGGTGAGAGGTAGTGTCAAAGGGAAATTCCAACAGTGAACATGCTAAAGGCACTTTACAAATTCAAAATTGGACCATTAAGTTGAGCTACTCACTAAGCTCGTGTTCACTGAGTCACTCTCCCCGCTCCAGGAAAAGGAGTTGGGACTTTTAATCACCATGGTCTAGCACAGGGGTGGCGGAACTTTCAGCCTCAAAGTTACATGTGGCGCTACATATCCTTGGGTATGGCCTTTTGACAGAATCTAAGGGGTTTTTTAAGGGTTTTTTTTTTGACAGGGGGTGGGGGGAGGCAGGGCAATTAAGGTAAGTGACTTGCCCAAGGTCACACAGTTAGTGTGTCAAGTACCTGAGGCCAGATTTGAACTCAGGCCCTCCTGATTCCAGGGCCGGTACTCCACTCACTGAGCTACCTAGCTGCCTCTGAGTCTAAGTTTTACAGAACAAATCCTTTTAGTAAGGGGTCCAGCAGGTCTAGCAGAATACTTGTATCCAAAATTGGAGAACTTGGGTTAGGGTTAGTAGTTTCATAAGAATCAGACAAGTTATTGAACTTCCCGTTTCCTCATTTGCCCAGTGGGCTGCCACGTGGTCTGGCCTACCTTTCCAGGCTCACTGTATAGTAATTCTTTCTCAATATTTGTGATCCAGCCAACCTCAACTACTGTTGATCCTAGTTAACAACATTCCATTTCACATGCCCAAGCCCTTGTACAAGGTGAACCCCCATGCCTGAAATCTATCCCCTCTTCACCAGTATCTCTTGGACTCTGGAGTTCTTAAAAGCTTGGCTTAAGTGCCATCTCCAATGAGAGGCCTTCCCTAATTCACTTCCCCCAAATACAATTCCTCTCTCTTCCTTCCACATTATTTTGTATGTTATTGTATATTTTATATTTACTTAAATGTACATATGTTGTTTCCCTTGATAGAATGTATGTTTCTTGAGAGCAGGGACTATTCATTTTCTCAAATCCTTACCACTTACTAAGTGTTAAATTAATGCTTGTGGATAGATTGGTTGAACACTTATGTGCTACTTAGCACAGTGCCTGGGACAACATAGGTATTTAGAAAATGCTTGTTGACTTGATGTGCCCCTGGGGGTGGGAGTGGAGGGGAACTAGATTGATCTAAGAATTTATTTAATTTGATCTGGGACTTGCACCTCTCCCCCACATCTTATAATCTTAACACCTTGTTTAAAAAACACCTCAATTTGGGAATTTAAATTGTCCCTCTATGCTAATGAGTGATGGCTTATTTAGAAAATCCTAGGCAATCAGCTAAGGTATTAGTTGAGACATTATCTGCAGCAAAGATGAATGGTACAAAATAAACCCACAAAAATCAGTAGTATTTCTATATAATAATAACAAAATCTAAGAGGACAATAATAGAAAGGGAAATACTATTCAAAATAGCTTTTAAAAATGAAAAAAATATATTTGGGGATCAACCTACCAAAGGCCACAAAATACTCGTATAGATGCAATTACAAAATGCTCTTAAAGAAATAAAGAACAACTTAAATAGCTGGAGGCATATTTAATGTTCATGGCTGGGCCATGCCAATATAATAAAAATGACAATACTATGAAATTAATTTATAATTTAAATACTATCCCAATCAAACTATAAAAGAGACACTTTATAGAAGTCTATAAAATAATAGCAAAATTCATTTAGAGAAACAAAATATCTAGAATATCAAATGAAAAAAGGGTAGGAATGGGGGCAGGGGAGGTAACACTTTCAAACCTCAAAGTATAGTACAAATCATTTGATATTAATATATAAATAGAAAAGTAAATTAATGGAGAATTAGATTAAACCAGGGAGACAAGAGAGAATCAGAAAAAAATGGAACTCAGTAATTCACTGTTTGATAAATCCAAAAATATTAAAAAAAAAATTTCTGGTGATCATAAAAGATTAGAGATATCAATTTATATTGTTTTTTAAAAACCTGGAAAGACTTACATGAACTGATGCTGAGTGAAGTGAAGAGAAACAGGAGAACATTGTACACAGTAACAGCAACATTGTTCAATGATTGACTTTGATAGACTTAACTCTTCTCAGCAATGCAATGATCTAAGACAATTCCAAAAGACTCATGTTGGAAAATGTTATCCATATCCAGAGAAAGAACTATGGATCCTGAATACAGATGAAAGCACGCTGTTTTCTCCCTTTTTTTCTTTCTCTTGGCTTTTCCTTTTTGTTGTGATTCTTCTTTCACAACATGACTAATGTGGAAATATGTTTAATATGATTGTACATGTATAGCCTATATTGGATTGCTTGCAGCCTTGGGGAGGGGGGGGAAAGAGGGAGGGAGAAAAAAATGGAACTCAAAATCTTGTAAAAGTAAACATT
This sequence comes from Trichosurus vulpecula, assembly GCF_011100635.1. Lineage (NCBI taxonomy): Eukaryota > Metazoa > Chordata > Mammalia > Diprotodontia > Phalangeridae > Trichosurus > Trichosurus vulpecula. Next base: position 391,690,292 of record NC_050575.1, read on the forward strand.
AAAAACTATCTTTACATGTAATTGGAAAAAATAAAATATTAAGTGGAAAAAAATTTTAATTTAAAAAATGTAAAAAACAAACAAACCCAACACTTTAATTTCATCAGATTCCTCCAATCATTCCCCCTGCCTTACAAAGCAGGATCTAGAAAGGACATTTACTATTCCTATAATAATGTGTAAATGAAAAAAAAACAATAAAATGAAGTTGTTGTTTGGTCTTTGTATAACTCTTCATGACCCTATATGGCATTTTCTCGGCAAAGATACTAGACTGGTTTACCATTTCCTTCTCCACTTCATTTTACAGATGAGAAAACTGAGGCAAACAGGGTTAAGTGACTTGCTCAGGGTCATGTAGTTAGTAAGTGTCCGAAGCCAGATTTGAACTCAGGAAGATGAGTCTTCTGGACTCCAAGCCTGGCATTCTATCCACTGCCATCTAGCTGGCTCGTAATAATGTAAATGAAAATAACAATAAAATGAAGTGGAATCTTCCTCCTCCAAGAGGCGGGGAAATGTATATCCATTGTTTTGCTGAATTAGTATGAGACTATGTATGCGGAATATTGCATACATTTTCACTGGGTGAATCGTTTTGGTTATTTTTTTCTTCTAACTAGGGGAAATGGGAAGGGGCGGAAAGGTGAATTCCTAAAAGTGACTATGATTTTATAATCAATGAATACCAACCAGTAAAACTTTTCAAATAAACTCTACCTCTCTTTCTTAGGCTAAAATCAGATCCCATTCCATCTCCTTTGATAGCCTTTTTTCCTCCCTTTCTTTGAATTTCTATCCATTTATTATTTATTGAATTCTTGAATTTATTGAATTATTTATTATTTATTGAATTCCTATCCATTTAATTGGTACTGTTAGCCCTTGATTAAACGTGCTAATGTTCTCTAAGTATCCTGAGTCAATCCTATCTTTTTAACTAGGTACTTAACTCTTTGAGGGCAGGCTTAACACCTTATACTTTCCTATTCTCCATAATGTGTAGGTGTCTAAGCATTTAGTAGGTGGGTAGGTGCTAATCTGACTGTGAGATGTCTTCTCCCTGCTACAAATGCCTTTTTCTCTTTCCAGATGGTCCAGTCACTGGGTTTCGCTATATATCGAGCTCTGGACTGGGGGCTTGACGAGAGTGAAGAGCGGGAGCTTAGTCCCCAGTTAGAGCAGCTCATCGATCTAATGGCCAACAGTGATTCTGAAGACAGCAGCTGTGGAGCTGCTGACGAGGGTTACGGTGGGCAAGAGGAAGAAGAAGAGTCCAGTGAAGGCCCCCAGCGATCTGTACGCACATTTTCCCAAGTCATGAAGCTGTGTTCTTCCCGCCTGACAGACTCCAGAGAGGCCCAACCTCACTATCAGGCTGTGTGCCGGGCCCTTTTTGTGGAGACTGTTGAGCTGATGGCCTTTCTCACCAAGATCCGGGAGGCCAAGGAGGTAGGTTGGATATAATAGAGGAAATGCTCTCATTCATTTGACCAGCTTTTATTGTTTACTATGATGGGATAGAGGCCTTGGTCTATGTTCTAGTTTGGGAAGCAAAAGAATGATTCTGTAGCAAATTCATGGAAGTGGAGAAAGACCCTTGGGGGTAAAGAAGGTTGATCACTAAATAGCTGAGTGACCTTGACCAACTTATTCAGCCTCTATAGGCCTCAGTTCCCTCATCTTTAAAATGAGGGAGTTGGAAAGAGTCCCTCTGTTACTTACTTCTCTGATTCTAATATACAGTATAGACCAAAGGGATGAAGAGATGTCATTTCCCAGGCCCTGAGGACTCATGAAAGAAACTAATGGAAAGGATACTGGGCTTGAATATCTGTTCCAAACCTTGGCTCCACAATTGATTTGGTTACCTTGTAACTTTGGGAGAAGCTTCTAACTCGTTTAGACCCCAATTTTGTTCTGAGAGACAGCCTGGCATAGTGGATGGGGCATTAGACAAGGAGTCATGAAGACCTGAATTCAAATCCCTCTTCAATTCAATAAATATTTATTAAGTCCCTGCTACATGGCAGGCACTGTGCTAAGTCTTTTGACTCCAAAAACAGGCCTCTTTCTACTCTACCATATACGTTTTTATTGAACTAAGAGAAGGGAAAATGCTAATGGAATTGAGAATGTTCTTAACTCATAATAACCCCGTTGCATAGATGAGACAATTGAAGCAGAGGGATGCTAAGCATGAACTTGGAGCTTTTGAAAAGGGAGTTTTGTGTTTGCTGTTTCCGGTCATTACCTTGATTCTTTCGTGGCTAGTACACCTTGATATTTTCATAGAGAAATCATTAGATTAAGCTCCTTGAGTTCAAGGACTATCTTTCGCCTCTTTTGTATCTCCAGTGTTTAGCACAGTGCCTGGCACATAGTAGATATTTAATAGTATATACTGAGTTGAATTGAATTGGAAAGAACAATAGATTTGGAATCTGGAGATCTAAGTTAGAATCCTGACTCTGCCGTTTACTTTTCTTTGTGACCTTGGGCAAGTTCATTCACCTTCTGGGTCTGTTTCCTGACTATGAAATTGGTTGGACTAGACTAGGTCTCTTCCAGTTCTAAATCAATGATCCTAAATGGCAACTAAAAGGAAGCCCAGGCCAGATTCTCTCATCTCTTCTGGCTCTAAGGAGTAATCTACAAGATTGGTTATTCTTTGGCTAATGGGACAGGGAATCCCAAGGTAGGGCTGTTCAAAAAAAGAACTATCACCAAGTTGGAGCCTCTTATCATAAACATCATATCCAGGTAGTTTTGTTCAGAGACATTCTGTTGTTCCAGATCTGCCCAATGTCACTTATGTGCTATGCTACCCGTCTGGCTAATTATTAGTTTCTCTCAGCATCTCAGCACTTGGTTCCAGAAGAGATAGGCACATTTCAAATACTTCCTGTGATTAGGGGATGGTCAGAGTCCTTCATTCTCGTTTAGCACTCTCATCCCCAGCGATGTGCTTAAGGTTGAGTTGGCATTTAAGTCTCTAACCTACCTTTCAAATCTTAATTTCACACTCTTCCCTTTCACCTAAACTATGCTCTAGTCCAGAGGTGTCACACACTAGCCCACAGGCCTGTAGCACTCCTTAGGGCAGACTGAAATGTCATAGGGAAATATCCAACAAAATAAACAAATACAATAAAACACAGATAATATTACATTTTAAAACTAAATTAATATGCGACCTGCAGGGATCCTTATATACAGATTAGCAATGCCCTTTCTATTTGATTTTGAAACCGGTGCTTTAGACCACTTGGCCCATTCAAATTCTCTAATCTTAACCACTATTTTGGAACATTCACACTTAAGGCCTCCTCCTCCCCACCCCATGCCTGTACTCCCTTCACATTTGAACTCATTGAAATATATCCTTTGCCTCACCACCCAAGTTAGGGCCTCACCCCACCATGAAATCTTTCCTGATGTCCTTTTCTCTCCTAAAGGTAAAAAGTAAGCCCTTCATCCTCAAATTCCACATAGTACCTATCCCATTTATCACACACTTATCATACTTCTATATGCCTTCCCTTCTGCACACTAGCCTGCCCCCATTAGATTTGTAAGCTCCTCAGGGGCAGGGATCTTATTTAATTTTTGTATTCCTAGCACTGAGCATAGTACCTCATAGGTGCTATATAAGAGCTATAATGTATTAAAAAAGAAGTTCCAGCTCTGCCAACTGTATGACCTTGGAGGAGCTTCTTTTCCCTCTCTAGATCTCATTTTTTCTTCTCTATAAAATGAGGGGATTGGCCCTTCCCGACTCTATTCCAAATTCAACTGGCTTAGTAAGTAACCTAGAGCATAGGTGAATAGAAGATAGAGAGGTCTCTGAAGTAGCTGATCTCTACTAAGCTTTTCTTAGGCAGCTGAGTCTCCTCCAGCTGGGACAGTCACCTTCAGCACTATAAACTGGCACTGTTTTCAGGTTTAATCCTCCAGCTAGAAAGAGATGGAAAGAAATGGTCTTCCTTATATGCTGTTGGCACAGAGTGTGTTTCAACTAAATTCTATTTAAAAACAATTATTAAAAACCCACACTGCGCCCACCACCACCAAAATTCAAAACCGAGTACTCCTAATTCCAATGATCAGGCTCCAATGAAGAAATAGGAAAATCTACTTTCTCTTTGTTTGTAAAGGTGGGAGATTATGGGTGTGGAATGTCAGACTTGGTTGATATATTGATTAGTTTTGCTTACGTGAATTTTCCCCCCTCTTTTTTTATTCTTTGTTATTAGAGATGCTCTCTGGGTGCCATATATTGTTTATCTTTTCATATTTTTATTCCCAGCACTTAGCCCAGTACCTGGCACATTGTAGGTGCCTGATAAATTTTTATTGACTTTTTATTGGGTATATTGGAAAGTGAAAGTGATGTAACAACAGAAGATACCAATTTAAAGGTTTAAAAGAAAACAAATTTGTAAAAAGCTAACACACTCTTATTGCTCAGGAAAATGACAAGAGATGTCAAATCATCCTGACCCAGCTCGAGGATTGGGAGATTTAAGAGACAGAAGAGCTTGTTTTATGCTTGAGAATCAAGTCTAAACCAAGTCGTGGTTAAAAGGTGCTCCAAGTCTAAGGGATAGAGGCCTCACTCTCCCATTTTTCCTGGGCTAAGGGGGAGAGTGGGGGAAGAAAATGTGGCTCTTCTAACATCCCCAGCTATGTAGGGGGTTGGGGTAGGGATTAACTCAGTGGTTTCTGTCCATGTTCCCAGCTCAGATGCTCAGCAACAAAACCTACTGATTCTCAATTGGGAAGGTAATGCCACACCTTCTCAGGTTCTCCCCACAATGCCGTTAGTGTTTCCCAATGCCCTAAGCACCAGTCTGGGTTCTTCTATTCCCAGAATCTGCTCAGTAATGTGTTCTTGGCATCTTGGGTCTTATTTGTTAGATAACACCCACCTAGGTCCCTTAGGTAATTATTCATTAGTGAAGAAAACTCTAAGCTCTTGAGGGGCTGCTTGTAAGATGATGCCCAAACTTTATAGAGCCATAGGTTGATTTTTTTTTTTTTACTTTCTTTCTTTTTTCATTGTAAGCTGTGGAATTTTTAAAAGCCCAGTGGTCTTCACCTCCAGGGGTCAGGCTTATTATTATGGAACCTGGAGAAACTTAACCCTCCAAGTTGCCATGGTGATCCTTGTCCTGTGTAGTACCTAGCCTGATGCCCCACTTTTGGTACTTTCCTGGCCTGGTACTACTAGCCAGTGTGTGTTTGGCAGCCTCTCTGTGCTCCTTGGCAGAGCATTGGATAGAATCTCTTAAAATCCTGAGTTACGATGTGAGCCAACCCTACTACTGCCTTCCCCAGTAGGAGTGATCACCATTCTCTTAGATGGGAGGTCCTCAGGAGAAAAGGGGGAGACAGTGATGACCCCTTCTTACCCAGATGTCTTCCCTAGCCCCAAAGTTATTGGTCTCAGGTTGAAATGTCCTCTTGTCCCTTTAGTATCAGCACATATCATGGGACTGTTGGGAGGCCAGTGGCTAGCATGGTGAGGAAAACTTTTCTAATACTTGCTTACAGTTAGGAGTAAGGAAGGTCCCGGCCCATGCTCTGCCACCAACTGAATGTGTTAATGTGTTAACTCAAGTGTTAATTTTCTCCATGTCTCTTTCCTCTGCCTAACAACAAGGATAAACTCCTTTTGTTCCCTTCTTCCTTCCTACTGGGACTAGTTTTATAACACCCTGCCATGTAATTGTATGTGATTGCAGATGTTGCTCAAACTTCGGGAAGATGAACCCCAGGCAGAGAAGCCACAAGCTGACCTTGACAACCTTCGGCACAAAGACTGGGTAAGGGACAGCTATTTTCTCTCCCCATCACCCTTACTCAGGGCACAGAGAACTCTGGTTCAATCCTCACTTTATTTTTTCTTTCCTTGGAATAAGAATGACAGCTAGCATTTAAAAAGTGCTTAAAGGTTTGCGAGAACTTGATATGTGTTTATCTTATTTGGTCTTCACCACAACCGTATGAGGTAGGTGTATTATTTTCCCCCATTTTATAGATGAGGAAGGTGAGGCAGAGAAAGCTTAAGTGACTTGCTCCAGCATCCCACAGCTGGGAAGTATCTGGGGTAGGGTTCCAAATCCAATTTTAGCGTTCTGCCACCTGGCTTTCTCTCCTCTTATTTCCAGCATTTTGTGATAGGAAGGTTCAAGTGAAGTATTATGGAATCAGTGGAGAGGGTGGGTGCCTGAATTCTGGTCTAGAGACCTATGTCAGAATCCTGCCTCAGAATCTGACCAGCTGTGTAATGTTGGGCAAGTCCTTTCACAGCCGCGGATTTAATTTGTAAAATCAGGATGAGCCCATTTATACTAATTGCCTCATAAGGTTCCTGTGAAGAAAACACTTTGCAAACCTCAAAGCTCCAAGTAAATGTGAGTTAATGAAGGTGACCAAAGTGGTCCCAGGCCTGAAGTTCATACTATATATTAGGATGAGCTGAAGGGACCAAAGATCTTTCACTTGAAACAGGCTAGGGGAAGGATAGAAAAAGGTACCCCTTGGAAGGGCTGTTGCATGGAAGAGGGATGGCGCCATTCTGGTTGGCCCCAAAAGCAATGGGCAGAAGTGGCAAGGAGGCCAATTTACACTTGATAGAAGGAAAAACTTCCAAACAGCCAGGACTACTCAGAAGCAGAAGGAGCTGCTACCAGAGTGTGTCCCCCCTCCCTGGAAGTCCTCAAGTCAAGGCTGGAGGGACACTGGTCAGATGCTGGGTGGACATGACTTTTTTTAGACATGGGTTGGAGTAGATGGCCCAGGAGGTTCCTTTCAGCTCCAAAATCTTATGCTATGATAGGGATGACCAGTGGCCACTTGAGTGGGAACAATATTTTGTTCTCTCTATGGGTTCCAGGCCAGGCTCTGGGTGCAGCTGATGCGGGAGTTGCGTCACGGTGTGAAACTCAAGAAGGTCCAAGAGAAGCAGTTTAACCCCCTGCCCACGGAATACCAGCTGACCCCCTTTGAGATGTTGATGCAGGATATCCGGGCTCGAAACTACAAACTACGAAAGGTCATGGTGAGTCCCTGGGACTCTGGGCCTGCTAGTGGCTAGGCCAGGGAAAGAGAAGGTTACTTCTTGGGGCTTTCCTGAGCCATATCACTCTCAGAAAGCCTTGGCCTTGGGTAGGTAAGGGGAGAAAAGGTAATTCACCTCTCTGAATGTTGGTCATTCCCAGTCTGCTTTGGGCCTCTGTTTCCTCATCTGCAAAATGGGGATAGATCAAGAATATCCTCCATTTCATTGATATTCCTAATACTAGGACACCATTGGATCTTCACTATTGACTCGTCTCCCATGTACTCTGCTCCTTCCTTTGTCCAGGTTGACGGTGACATCCCGCCTAGGGTGAAGAAAGATGCCCATGAACTCATTCTGGACTTTATCCGTTCCCGGCCCCCACTAAAGCAGGTAACCAGCCTTGGGGATCCTACTGTACTTGGCTATGCCCATTTTCAAAAGCTAGAAGTGAGCCAAAAAGTTTCAAGAGGTTTCTTAATTTCAGAGTGTTTCCCATCCTTGGGACTTGTGCTTGGCCACAGAAAATCTTCCTGTCCTATTAGGTCAGGCCCTGCTGTCTGGTCTAGCCTGAAACCCCTGGAATTCATTTCCTAGGGTAGTTGACAGACCCTGAGGCTTGTTTTTCTCCCTAATGCTAATATGGAAAGCTGCTTTACTTTTGTTTCCTACTCTGGGAGTAAATAAGGCAATTGGCTGCCCCTCTACTCTACACTGGATTGGAGGGAGAGGAAAACAACACTTTTCCAAGATCTTTTCCATGGTAGAACCTATCAATATCCCTCCAGGATGGGGACCAGACTCAGTTGGCTGCTATTGAAAAATATCCTAGGAATCTGTAGGAATCTGGGTCTGTGGAGATGCTGTAGGCAGCTCAGTGGGTAGAACGCTGGGCCTGGAGTCAGGTAGACAATCAGAACTCAAATCTGGCCTCAAACACTATCTGTGGGACTCTGGGCAGGTCACTTTAGCCTCTGTTTGCCTCAGTTTCCTCGGCTATAAAATAGGGATGATAATAGCACCTACTTCCTAGAGAAGATAAAATGAGATGACATTTATTGGACAGCTTCCCAAACCTTAAAGTGCTATCTAAATATTAACCATTATTGTCATCATCAACGTCATGTCACCCTCATCAGTGTGGTGTTGTAGAAAGAGGATTGAACTCCTCATTAAGAGATCTTGGTTGGAATTTAATGACAATACTTCTGTTCTATCTGGGTGACTGTGGGCTGACCCAACTGAACCTGGTTTGTCTCATAGTGAAGGAGGGATAATACCTGCACTACCTACAACACAGGTTTGTTGTGGGGAAAACCTTACTGCTCTATCTCAATAGGAATTATTATTAGCCCTTTTCCTGGATACACCCAAGTTGGAACTCAGGGAGATTGCTCTAACCACAACACGCTCTCTGCCTTAATGACACTGGATTCTGTTTACTGCCCTGAATGCTCAGATGGATCCATGAATTCATTGCTACAGGTGTTAAGCCTGTTAGAACTCAGACCCATCCATGCCTGCTCATCCAGCGGCCTTTAATCTGTGCTCCCCACATCCTGCCTTCAGAGGCGGGTCCATGCAGCGTTCTAGGAGCTTTTCCTGACATTGCGAAGATGACAGTGGAGCACATGGGTATTACAATATTAATTACACATTTATGGGCAGGCTTTAAGATATCACAAAGTGCTTCATCTGGTTTTTAACGTTTCCCGCCACGACCTCCCCATTATCTCCCGTGTTCTATCTGCACATTTTGCTTGAAACCTCTTAGAATTCTACGTCATGCCTCCTACGTTTTTACTCTCTGCAGGTGTCAGAAAGAAGACTGAGGCCCTTGCCCCAGAAGCAACGAACCCTCCATGAGAAGATCCTGGAGGAGATTAAACAGGAGAGGAAGTTACGTCCTGTGCAGGGCCCACACTGGAACTCTAAAGGTGCAGTATTCTCCCTCAGTGCACATACACATGCACATTTACGCATACACATTTACACACATGCCAATTCCCCATCCCCCTTCAGAACTGGGGATATGTAGACAAAAGATGCCTCATTAGGTTGGTCCCCCCATAGCAGTCTACTCACGCCAGAGATTATCATCATCAAGAAACCATCAAGTGGTATATTGAACCACTAGCAGAGTGGAAAGAGCATTAAACTTTGGGGGGGGGGGTTCCTTTTTTTAAGTCATAGAAACTTTTTTGTTTAAAAAAGTTATATAATTCATCCTCCATTTATTAAGGGCCTCTTAGGTGCCAGGAACATACAGGGATTTTACCAAGACAAAAATGAGGCAATCCTTGTCTCTTATATTCAACTGGAGGGAAATAAAGTGAATAAAAATAGATACAGAGTAAATACAGGGCAGGTTAAGGAACGCTGATGGTTGGGGGAATGAGGAAAAGCCTTTAGGAGTGGATGGCATGTGAGCTGAGCCTTGAAGGGTGCTCAGGGGTCCAAGAGACAGAAGTGACAAAGGAGAGCATCCTGGGTGTGAGGGACAGCCTAGAAAGGCACCAAAGTCCTTGGAACTTGTCAAATGATTCAGCAACAGAAGTGGATGTATTTCATCAATGGAAATAACCCTACACAAAAAGCACCATCATCTTTCTTGCCTCTGTACCGTAAGGACCACAGGGCCTTTCCATCAGCCCTATGGCCTCACCTTCCTATATGTTGTATCCCCTATTAGAATGTGAGCTTGAGAGCCGGGGCTGTCCCTTTTTTCTATTTGTGTCCCCAACACTCAACACTGTGCCTTGCACATATAGTGATTACTTATTAAATGCCTTTTAAAATTCATTCTTTACACAAAGGCATGGGGGTGGGGAGAGATGGGAATGATAAGGATACTTTGGCTAGAATGCAGAGTATTTGAGGAGGAGTAACATAATCAGCCTGGAAACAAAAGATGGATGCAGACTGTGAAGCTCTTTATGTCTTATTCTAAAGGCAACAGAGAAACACTGGAAGCTTCTCGAGCAGGAGAGATGTGATCAAACTTGTGCTTTAGGAAGAATAGTTTAGCAGCTTCGTGGGAATTAGAGAGAGGAGAGGCTGGGGTAGGGAGGCCATTTAAGAGGCTATTGCTAGAGCCCCCAGGGAGAGGGGATAAGGGCCTGAATGAAGGACAAATGTAAGAGATGCTTTGGAGGTAGAATTGACCAGCTTTGGCAGCTGATTAGACATTGTAAGCCTGGTTGTCTGGAAGAGTATTAACCAAAATAGGCACTTGAAGAGGGGTGGATTGAGGGGGAGAGATAATGAGTCCTTTTCTGGCTGTTGAGTTTGAGGTCAGTGGTATATCCAGGGGGGATGTCTAGTAGGCAATTGAAACTTTGGGGAATTCCTTGCCTGGAGCCGATAGTGAAACCTGTGGGAGCTGTGGAAATGGTCAAGAGATCACAGAGAAAGAAAAGAAGGCTCAGGACAGCCCTGGAGCATGCCCACCACATACAGCTGGTGGGGATGTAGATGATGATTCATCAGACCAATCAGAAAGATTGATCAGACAGGTAGGAGGAGAGCCATGAAAGAATAATGTCCTGAAAACCTAGGCTAATCAGTTAATAAACGTTTATTAAGCACCTACTAGGCAGTTGGGTGGTACAGTGGTTAGAGCACCTGTTTATATCTTACATAGGGTGTCACAGTAATGGATAGAGTGTCAAGGCTTGGAGACAGGAAGACTCATCTTCCTGAGTTCAAAACTGGCCTCAGACTAATGTCTGTGACCTTGAGTACATAGTAGGTGCTTGTTGTTCATTCACTTCAGTCTGACAATTCACGAATCCATTTTGAGTTTTCTTGGCAAAGAGACTTAAGTGGTTTGCCATTTCCTTCTCCAGCTCATTTTGTGGATAAGGAAACTGAGGCAAACAGGATTGAGCGAGAGGACCTGGGTTACCTCTGTGAACCTCAGTTATCTCAACTTTAAAATGCTGATAGATAATATTTATGCTGCCCATGTCATAGGATTGTTGCAAGGAAAAAAATTTTGGCAACCTTGAATTACAAGTTGTCATTGCTACTACCTGTTCTACCAAGTTCTTTGCCTCTCTCCATACAATAAGGGGGTTGAACTAGGAAATCCTTAAGTTTGTTGTCTCACTCTTCCATCACTCCATTTGGGGTTTTCTTGGCAAAGATGCTGGAGGCCTGAGCTCTCTTCAAGGCTCAGCTTAAATGCCATCTGTTCCTAAAGATCTTTCCTCATTCCCCCAACCTTCAGGGCTCGTCAACCTGCCCTGTATTTACCTGGTATCTACTTAGATACATTCATGTTATTTCCCTCCAGTCAAATGTGAGAGGCAGCGATTGTCTCATTTTGTCTTTAGAGAATCCTTATGTGTTTGGCACATAAGAGGCCCTTAATAAAAGGATGAATGAATTACATAACTTTAAACATAAAAGTTTCCATGACTTAAATTGAAACCCCTCCGTTTTAATGCTTTTTTTTAACTGTGCTAGTGGTTCAATATGCCACTTGATGGTTTCCTCATGATGATAATCTCTGGAGTGAGTTGATTAATAAGGTCAAATGCTACAGAGAGCTCAAGAAGGATAAAAACAGAGAAAAGGCAGTAGCAAGGTCATTGATATCTCCTGAATGAGTAGTTTAAGTTGAGAGGTGGGGATAAAAGCCATATTGCAAGGAGGTGAAAAGTGAGTGGGAAGTGAGACAATGGAGTGTGTGAGTGTGTGTAAAGCTATTTCAGTGACTGAGCACATGGTAAAATTTTGTTAAGACATATGGCAAAAATATTCTTGTTTTTAGTAACAAAATATATAATCCTCTGAATTTTATCCCCCCCAAACTTCACAATTTGAACATTTACTAGAACAGTTTTATTTTTTAAAAACTCAGTAATGGCATAGTTACAGCACTGATTTGGAGCCAGAGGATCCTGTTTGCCTCAGTTTCCTTATCTGTAAAATGAGCTGAAGAAGGAAATGGGTTTGAATTTTAGCTCTTCTATTTAGTAGACATGTGACCTTAGACAAGTTTTAGTCTTTCTGACTTTCCAGCTTAATCTTAGGAAACAGATAAGCCCAGTTTCACTTCTAAATTCAATTCAACAAATATTTATTGAGGAACTATGGGATGCAGAGCCCTGCTAAACTTTGGGAGATAGAATGTTTGAATAAAACCAGGGAAGAGCTGGAGCAAGAGCCTATTGCTAAGTTTTCAGTGTGGGCATTTACTCCTTGAAAATTGGCAAAATGGCTACAAGTCATGTCTTGATCTTGATCGTCTAGACTTTAGAAAGTGATGGAGAAAAATGCTAACAAGGCACATTAAACTTAAAAAGTATATTATACATTTCAAAGAGCTGGTTGTTAAACGTTTGCCAGCATGCCCCGAATCATAAAATGCTTGTCGCTCCTGTCATGGAGATTATGGTCTAGTAAAGGGTGATGCCACATACACAGATAACTAGAATAGAAATTAAGACTTGGCACCATGGTGCAGAGGTTAACGAGTTCTGGATTTTGACTTGGTTCAAATCCTGGCTTTAACCTGTGAGACCTTGGGGGCATGTAGACCTCAGTTTCCTCTTCTGAAAATAAGGTCAGGCTAGATGACCTCTAATGCTCCTTGCAGTTCTGAATTGATGATCCAAGGAGAAGTACAAATACAGTCTCTATACCTTTCAGCCTCCATAGGCCACAGTTTTAAAACTCTGCACTAAATGAGAAATCAATGGCCCAGTTGGAATTAATGCCAAATTCTTGGTCTCTATGTAACCTTGACAAGTTACTGAACCTCTTGTCAAATGACATAATGGATATTAAGTGCTCTGGAATGGTCCTGCCCAATTTATGCAGCCCTTTAAGTATTTCAATATATTGATATTTATATCAAAATACATGAAGTGCTGGATAGATGAGAAGAAATAGTCACCAGAGAAGGACAAAACATGGCCCTTGACCTCAAAGGGTTTGAAATAAGTGGAGGAGGAGAACCTGAGAGATACAGCATGTTCCTAAATAGAAAACATGTGCATAAATATTAGAATAATAGACATAAATGTACATAGTCACATCCACAAAGGGCTGTCAGGCAACTAGAGTTAACCCATGGTACACTGGAGTCTTAATTAGGGAATGTTTTCTATTTCCCACCTCTGTGATTTTGCATCAGCTGCCTCTGTGCCTAGAAAGCTCTCCCTCCTTATGTTGACTGTAGAATTCCTAGCATCCTTCAAGGCTTGACTTTGGTATCACTTCCTACTCAGATCTTTCCAGAGTCTTCTCCTCCCCCAAAAACATAATTGGATATATTTTGTATTTATTTATTTCTGTCCCTATTTCTTCCTTCCCTCTAGTAGAATGTGAGCTCCTTGGGACTTTTTCATGTTTGGCTCTGTGTCCTCAGGACTTAGCATAGTATCTGGTAATGAATGTTTATTGATCAGAATCAGAAGACTCTTGTGCTATAGTCTGCTCTTAAACAGGAGTCTTATGATAGTTAAGTCTGGACTCACTGAGTTTCTTCTCCTTTTTCTTTCTTTTTTTTTTTTTGGCAGGGGTGGGTGAGAAAGGGGAACTGGATCCCTCCCTATCTTGCCACTCACTACTCTGGTCCCACTGTTGATGGACACCAGAATTTTGTTCAATTTTCCACCTGTTCTCCCCTCCTGGAAGGCCAGTTCACCCCTCTTAAAATAATCTGATGTCCCAGCCTCAGTCTTTGGGTTCCATATGCTGGACAGAGTGAGCCCCTCATCAGCTTTAGACCTGCAGTTGCTCAGAGCTCCTTAGCTCAAGAGATCCACCAGCCTTGGTGTCCTTCTCCAGGGGCAGGGATTAAGTGTGTACACAGCTGAGAGGCTAACTTGGAATTTCCTTATTGATGAGGTTCATTGAAGCCCTCTATACTCAGCCTTCCAAGTGTCAACATGTCCAATAAGTCTACTGGGAGAGGTTCATGTTATCCCCTGTGCTTACTCATCCTCAACCCCCTTCTTGTCTATATCTTTTAAGGTTTTGGCTCCCTGCCCTGCATCCTCAATGCCTGCTCCAGCGATGTGAAGTCTACCTCCTGCATAAACCTGTCCCTCTCAGGTGCTGGGAGCACCTCTCAGCGCCCACCACGGCCACGGGTCCTGTTGAAAGCCCCCACCTTGGCAGAGATGGAAGAGATGAACATTTCTGAGGTCAGAACCAATGGTTGTTTTGCTGAAGAGAGATCAGAGAAAGAGCCGGGAGAGAGTTTTCTGGGGTGAAGTTGGGACTGTAAGAGCCTTCAAATCAGGGTAGGGAACAGACCTGACTGTGAGCTGGGGTCTCTTTGGGTGGCACAGTAGATAGAGCCTTGGAGTCAGAAAGATCCTGATTCAAATCTGGCTTCAGAGCATTAGCTGTGTGACCTTGGGCAAGTCACTTAAACCTCTGTTTGCCTCATTTTCTTCAACTATAAAATAGGGATAAGAGCACTTAGCTCCCGTAGTTGTCAGAACAATGAGATAATATTTGAAAAGTGCTTAGCACAAAATCTGGCACCTACTCAATGCTTAATAAATGCTAGCCACTACTGTCATCATCATTATTATAGCTGATTTGCTGACTACAGGGCTTTTTCTTGAATTCCACTTAAAAAAAATCAGTCACCTTATATGTGCAAGGCCCTGCCTTAGGTGCTGTAGGGGATATAAAAGTAAACAGCACTTACTTAGGCCTTATTTGGAATTCACTTACAATCTGATAAGCTAATTCTGAGTTATTCTTTCAAGGCTTTTCCTTGAGGAGTCCTTAAACCAGGAATCCCTAAAGCAGGAGCAGGGAAGCTATGGCCTGGAAGCCACATGTGGCCTTCTAGGTCCTCAGATGCAGCCCTTTGACTAAATCTGAACCTCACACAATTCCCATTCATTCAAAGTGCTGCACTTGAGGACCTAGAGGGCCACACATGGCCTCGAAGCTGCAGCTTCCCCACCGCTGCCCTAAACCCTCAGGTAGCAGGGAAGGTTTGTTTGGTAAGGCCTTTGTCCTTTTGAGGTTTCGAAGCTCAACCCTTGCAGTGATATGGCCCTAAGCCTGAGGCTGTCATATGTTTTGAGGGCTCAAGACTATAATGAGGCCAGCCAGACAGTAGATTTTGGTATCTTCTCTTGGAATCCAAGAAATCCGAAGCTGCTCTACTGAGAACAAAAAGAGAAGTCCCAGGTTACTAAGCAAGGTATTCCCTCTGGATGGTGATGTCTGCCCAAGCAATTCCTTGTAAAAAGGTCTAGCTAGTGTGTCCCCCAGAGGGTCAGTAAGTCCTGGTGTCCCCACAGGAAGAAGAATCTCCGAGTGGGGAGATGAAGAGGACAAGCAGCTCCCTGTTGCCCCTTAAGCGGGATCGCTCCTTCTCTGAACATGACTTGGCCCAGCTCCAGAGCGAAATGGCCGTGGGTCTCCAGCCGGAATCTGGCCACCTGGGAGAGCAGGAGCTAGAATCCCGACCCCGCTCAGGCAGCATGCACACGTGGAAGACCAACACCACAGACCACGGTAATTCCTCCCTGTCCTTCTGTTCTCACCTGTCTCCGGCTCTTCATTCTTCTCCAAGCCATGGAAGGATCTCTACACAGGTTCCCTTGAACCTTGATTTAGAGCCAGAGTGTGGTGGGAAAAATCCTGGATTTGGCCTCGAGAGAACTGGGGCTGAATCCCAGTCTGAGACTTAACTGTGGGGTCAGGAGTAAGTTAAGTCACCTCAGTTTCCTCACCTGTTAAATGGTGAAAATAATACTTCTACTCCCAACCTCATAAGGCTATTGCAAAGGAAGCGCTTTGTAACCTTCAAAAACTAGAGAAATATGAAGAGTTATTTCCTTTCCTTTAGGGCAAGGTACATGAACAGATTTCAAGGGAGTTTGTGAACTTGGAAAGAGGAGGGAAAAAAATCACCTTTTATTTTCACTGACCTTTAATCGAAATGTAGCACCTCCTTCAGTTAGAAATATTGGTAATCACAAGTATCGTTCCACCAAGGGGCTTCGAAATTTTCACGGGAATCTCTGCCTGAGAGGGTCATAGTCTAAACGAATAACTGAGAAACGAGAATTCTATCCATGTATATCCTGCCAAGCACCACTAGCTTATACTCAAAGCCCCATAGATCTTCCTCCACAAAGCCCCATAGATCTTCCTCCACAGCCTGGACAAGACTGCTCATTTCTCTAGCCTGTCACTGACTGGCTTTCAGCCAGCTGAGGGATAGAATTGGAAGGGGCAGTTCTGACACCTGGAACAAAGCAGCACGAAAGACACCTCAATCAACTATTAAAGACAAATTTAGTTGGGGTGGGGGTGGGGGTGGGACTTAGAAAGAAACCCGAGGACACTGGAGCCTTCCACAACCCCTCTTAATGCCTGGGCCTTCCTTCTGTCAATTATTTCCTATTTATGCTATATATAGCTTGCTTTTGTATACATTCATCTGCCTGCTGTTTCCTCCTTTAGATTATAAGCTCCCTGAAGGCAAGGACTGTCTTTTACCTTTTTCCTATCCCCAGAGCTTAGCACAGTGCCTGGCACATGGTAGGCCCTTAATGTTTATTGATTGATTGGGAGAGACAGAAACCCTGGGACACCTGGAGTCCTTCCCTAGCCTGAGGCAGGAGGGGTTCTGACCTCATATTTGAGCCAAGGTGGGAATTGGGGGTGATTCTTCCTGTTTGTGCTGATCACTACTCTTTTCTTCTTAGGCTCATATCCCCTTAACTACAAGGCCCTTATGGAATCCAGTTCCCCTGCCCACAGCTCCCTTGGCTCCGTAGAGGAAAGATCAGAGAGTAGTTCAGCGTTGGACAGTCACTCTAAACACCTGTGGCTGGTGAGTAGTGGATGCCATTCTGATGGCCCATTGTCATTACATGACCGAGGGCAAAAGTCTCTATTTGTAGCTTAGAGACAACCAAGTAACTCAAAATTCTGAGCTTGAGGTCATTTAGCCTGTGTGCCTCAGTTTCCTCATCTGTAAAATACAGATAATAATAGCACTTGCATTGCAGGGTTGTTATAAGGATTGAATGAGATAAAGAATATTTGTAAGTACTTTACAAACCCTCAAGTGCTATCTATTGTAAATGCTAGTTTTAATTAATTGTTGTTGTTAATAACATAACTGTCATCTCAGTGCTTTGCTTTTATCTTTGAGTACAATCCATTAATGCGGTCCTCAAACATGCCAGCAGTGGAGAACTGCTGGGGTATGGTCTGGGTAGGTGTCATAGTCCTTGCAGTATGAATGCCCAGGAAAGCATATATCACAGAAGGTATCCCTCATCAGGCACCTGCCCCACACAGCCAACCTTACCCTATGGGCAGAGCCTTTGCTGCCATCTGCTGGGAAGATTTGGTTCTGCTGTTTGATTGAGAATGTTAGGTGTGTTTAGATAGCCAATATCCACATTGGAGCTGGTGAGGTGAGGATAGGACATATTAGTGCTGGGCTGGGCTGTGTGATACCTGAATTTTGTTCTAATCCCTGCTGCTTCTGTTCACCTTCCCACCTGGTGATTCTTTTTCTTGTGGGACTTCTATCTAGGTGGACACTTGTTAGCTGTCTGTCAAATGTGTTACTTTGTGGGGATTAAAATTGTCCAACCTACAATAAAAGAGACTGAGGCAGAGCACTGAGCCCATGGCACTTTATTAAAGGGCCCATGGTCCCCTCAGATCTTCCTCATGATCTGAGATGCCCACTTCTTCCAGGACCTTGTATTTATAGAATTTGATACCCAAATATGCAAAAGAGGCATGGTAAAATGCAGAATCTCATTGATTGACAGACCTTGCTCTTGATGGCCAAAAATGACATATTAGCAGGAGGGTCACAGATTGGGTGAAGCATGGAGCATTTCCACTGACTAAGTGGTCATAAGATGGTCGCTTGCTCATGTTGGACAAGAAAGAGAAGTCTGGAGTTACAAAAATAAGTTGGGGGACTTTCCATGTAATTGAATCACCTCAGCCACACTGGGCTTGTGGTCACCATGACAAGGAATAACAAGGGCAGAGGGCCTCTAGTTAACTTCCTTTGATTAAGCAAGTGATCTCACAAGCTCACAGCTCTGGAGCCTAAAATACAGAAGTTACAATCATTATCCATATAGAATCCTATTAAATTGATTAATACTGATTGGAATAGAGCAGGGATCCAAATGAATTATTTCTCACAACTTGCAATAAACTGTCTCAAAACCACTGAGCTAGGAATTAGAAGACTTGAGGTCCACAGCCCTGCCACTGTGTCACAAGACTTGGCAACTGATTAAATAAGTGGGGTGAGGAAAGATGAGGCCCAGGAGACAGTGATACCTAGGTTCTAAAGCTGGGTAACTGAATTGATTGTAATGACCTTGATAGAAATAAGGAAGTTTGAAAGAGGAGTGAGTTTGGGGGGGAACCTAATGAGTTCAATCTTGAACACATTGAGTTTGGGATGCCAGCATTCAGGACATTCAGATCGAAGTGTATACTAGACACTTGGTGATTTGGGACTCAGCTGGGTCCATACATCTGGGAGTCATTAGCATGGAGGTGATCATTAAACCCATGGGAAGTAAGATAAATTGTTGATAGTAAATTTTCATTCCTAATAATGGAAGGTGTCAATCGATGTTGGCTAGTATTAAAGGCAGAAAGGATCTGAGATGGGCTGTAAAGGATTTGTAAGCTTTGAAGAGGCATAGAAGAAAGAGGAGGGCATTTGTGGTAGAGGAAACAGGGTGGGTAGTGGGAACAATAAGACTGACTTGGTTGGAACAAAGTGGTAGCAAGTAAGGATGGGTACAGAGAGCTTTGAATATTGAGATGAACAGTTTGATTCATGATTCAATATATCAAGGATCAATTAATCCTGAGTGCCTGATCACTGTGACATCTACTATTTTGGGTGATATCTTACTCCAGACTCCAAAGGTACATTTTTTTCTACTTCTGCATAAAGGTATTTTGTTATACACTACATTCAGTGGCAGAACAGAATCCTACAGCGGCAGACTTCACCACTTGGTGGTGTAGCATTGGAGCCCCACCTAGTGGTTCCTCATTTCTTAGGCCGCTTTATTTGAGAATGTTACTGGGCTTCCCGAGAACAAGCTTCTTATCTTTGCTCTCCTGGAACAAGCAAGTGAGAAGGAAGGGGGAAAGATGAGGTGGCAAGATCGACTGATGGGGCTATCAGGGCTTCCACCTATTCTATGTGTTCCCTAGGCACTACTAAGGCCAGCTATGCTCACCCTCCCCCCAACTGAGCCTTTTCAGAGCTTCCTTCAATGTCCTTCATCTTCTGTGAGCCTAAATGAGTCTCACCCTGAACTCTTCATCACCTCACAACCTTGTTTCCTCTTTTTTCTTACAACTGAAAAAAATCATCTAATTCCTAGGTATTTGGGCCGGCTCCTAGAGGAAAAGCAAGGGGGAAAGTTCAAGCTCTTTAGTAATAGGGAGCCATTTTAGGTTCTTGGCAGAATGACCCAATAAAATGGTATTTGGAAGGAAGTCTAGCATCATTGTCCAAAATGGATTCAACAGAGAAGAGACCTTGTTTAGTCCTCCTGGAAGATGGAAAACGTATTTTCATGGCAATGGCATTGAACCTACCTTTCCCTTCCCATCCGTAGGAATTCAGCCATCCAGTGGAGAGCCTAGCATTGACTGTGGAGGAGGTGATCAATGTGCGCCGGGTGTTGGTAAAGGCTGAGATGGAGAAGTTCTTGCAGAATAAAGAACTTTATAACAGCCTGAAGAAAGGGAAGGTAAGGTGGTCCTGACCCTCATGGCTTCAGTATCCCTGATATTGCTGAGCAGAACTCAAAGCAGTCTGGAGCTCAGGCTTAAGCCTTTGCTTTTTTGTTTTGACTTGCAGATCTGCTGCTGCTGTAGAACCAAGTTCCCCCTGTTTTCCTGGCCATCTACCTGTCTCTTTTGTAAAAGGTGAGCCTTTAACCACTGATTGGCTTTGGCACTTGGGCCTTGGGAAAGGGGTGTGTGTGTGTGTGTGTGTGTGTGTGTGTGTGTGTGTGTGTGTGTGTTGGGAGGTGGGGAGATACAAGACCATAGATTTAGAGTTGGAAAGGGACCAGAGAGGTCATCTACCTACTTCACAATGCAGCATAGTGGTTGCAGAGAAGGAGTTTTGCAAACCTTAAAGTAGTATGTAAATGTTATTAACATTGTCATCTTCTACAACCTCTGAATTTTATACATGAAGAGACTGAGGCCCAGAGGACTAAATGACTTGACCAGTGTCATCTGTATAATACATTGGATTTCAGCCCAGGATTACTGACTTCAAATTAAGTGATCATTCCACTGTCTCCTGGATCTGGATAGGGCCTTTGAGACTGCCCTTGTTTGCGGGTATGAAATCCCTGCTTCATTAAGATCTTGGGAAAGTCATTTCATTTTATTGTCTGAAAAGAGATACAGAGGCAGAGAAAGAGACAGAGACACTCAGAGAAAGGGACACAAAGACTGAGGAAGCAGCAAAACATGGTGGAAAGATACTCTGTATTTGGAGTCAGACCAGCAGTCCTGGCTTCAAGCCCCAGTTCTGCTGTTTACTACCCTGGAGACCACTGGCAAGTGATTTTTCTTCTTGGGGCCCTCGAACTGCCTCATCTGTGAAATGAGGGGCTTGGAATAAATGACCTCTACTGGCCCTTTCCAGAATGGAATTCATGATCTTCTGGCCTCTGATAGGTTTGGACTTCAGGGACTACTGAATCCTGGTTTCTACCATCTAGGAAATTATTCTCTCCAGCTGAGCTAAGAGCTTAAGACCTAGACTTCTTAGGGTCAGAGAACTCTTCCAGAGTGAGAAGCCTTAGTAATTAGGGGGGAGATATAAAGGTTAAAGGGAAAGCATCTGAGGAAGTAGTCTAAGGACTATCAACAAGGACTGAAGGATATTTTGGAGTGGGAAGAAGTAGAGAGCAGAACCCTGTACAAAGTGTAGCGAAAATAGCAATAAAATGGATACCAGGTTGAAAGTAGGGAGGGGTGAAAGGTGATGAGACGATGTAAGGGAATTGGAAGAAGGGGCTTACTTGACTCCTGTTGCGTGGTACTGTTCTTCTCAAATGCCTTTTCTTTCTGTTTCAGAGCTGTCTGCACCTCCTGTAGCATAAAGGTGAGAGAGACGTACCTGAATCCTGAGCAGGGCTCCCAGACGGTTGGGGGCATCCCCTGGTTATGGTGGCCATGGTCAGTCCACCTGGGCCATGGGAGTAGATTTGCTTCATTCTGGGTGGTCCTACCCCCCAGAGGAGGCTTAGAATCTGAAAGCTGAAAGGGACCTTGAAGTCATCTTGTCCGTATAAGTCCTTTGAAGCAAGACCAAGCCTAAATAATCAAAAGAGGAGAAAAGGAATTTCAAAAAATCACTTGTTGGTCATCAGCTTTAAGAACAATCTATTGAAAGGCTGTTGTCTTGTCTGAAGTGCTGATGGGGGATGGGAAAGCGTTGTGCCATGGTCTGTCTTACTAAAGTATCTTCAGGGGGAGTTTGCTGCAGAATAAATAAACCACATGTGGGGTAGTGGTGGAGATGCCAAACTTGCCGTTGTCATATAGGTAACTGTCAGCTGGATGTGTATATAGACAGGTAAGAATAACATTAAAAAAGTTAGTCATTTGGGGGTGGGGTGTGGTGAAGTATTAACAACCAGAGAAGTTAGGCAAAGCCTCTTCCGAGGAGGTGAAACAAGCTAAGGATGGGAAGAGGAAGCAGAGGTAAAGAGGGAATGGATTGCAGGCCTGGGGGCTGGCCTGTGCAAAAGCAGATGATGGGATGTAGAGTGTTACATCCAGTGAAATTCAGGTAGGTAAGTTTGGCCAGATTATAAAGCAATATGTAATCATTCTGGAAATGGAAATTAGAATCCAATTGAGAAGGGGTTTAAAATGCCAAATCAAGGGATTTTTTTATTTTATCCTAGAGACAATGGAGAGCCGGAGCCATTGTGGAGTCTGGAGAAGGAGAATGCTCTGCTAGGCTTTCTTCATGCCAGTGATGTTGCCCAAAGGTCTAGAAGCTTCCCCAACCTTACTCTCCTTTGTATTTGTGTTACAGATAAAGATGCCTTCTAAGAAGTTTGCACACATTCCCGTTTACACTTTGGGCTTTGAGAGCCCTCAAAAGGCTGTGACTGCCAAAGCCATGCTGACTCGGAGGAGAGATGTCTTCCAGTGAGTTCTTTTTCTTGATCCCCTTGGCGTGGAGATCCAGAAATTAGCCCCAGGGGGCGGGTACGTGAAAAGGTTATTGCTTGATCTCAGTCTGTCACTTTGGAAGTAGAGAAAACCTCAAGGCAGTTATTTCATTTGGGATAGTAGTAGAGAAACATTAATAGTTAATGATGGAAGTCACTCTTGGTGTTAGTAGGAAATCTGGCCAAGCACCACTGAATTCCTACTGTGGAGGAAACATTGCTTAGGCGAACTTTTCTAGACTGAGTCCAAGATGGGATGGGGGAGCCACTTCCTAGATCGGAGGAAATGTCTCTTGTTCCAGACTGTTCTAGCTCTCCTAAACTGACCTCTTCAAGAAATCCACTCAAACTTTCTCTACCCTTCCACTTTTTTACTCACAGGTCCCTGCAGGGGACAAGATGGCGCAGTGTAGAAGAAGAATTTCCTCACATCTATGCCCATGGCTGCATCCTGAAGGATGTCTGCAGTGACTGTACTAGCTTTGTAGTGGATGTGGTCAGTTCCAGCCGGAAGAGTGTGGATGTCCTCAACACCACACCCCGGAGGGGCCGCCAGACTCAGTCCCTCTATATCCCTAACACCAGGACTGCCTGGGACAAGTGATGGACCTTCTGAGCTCCCTTTCACCCCCACAGCCCCACCTTACTCAGACTCTCCATTCTGGTGACTAACAGGCCTGAGCTCCTCAAGCACTCCCTCCAGGCATGATGATGCTGATGATGCTGATGATGAGAGGCATGTCTTTCCAACACTGCCCTGCTTTAATCATCAAGCTTTTGATGGTACTTTCTGAGGCCCAAGTCCATCTCTTGGGTCAAACTGGAATGGAGTCCAGTCATAAGAAACCATGCCCATAGCCTTCCCCCTCAGCACAGCTCCCCCACTTAGCACCACCTCTTGGGTGAATGAATTGCCCTCTGAGTTGTGCATGTACATATATACATATATAGATACATTTATATAATATATTCAGTCTATATATTTATATACATTGTTTACTGGGACCTAAGAGTTCTTTTGGGGTCAGGGCTCACCCAGAGGCACTTGGGGTTCCCAGGTATTTCTGTGGCGAGGCTGACTCTGGGACTCTTCTGAAGGTCCATGAGAAAGGACCTCTGCTGTAGTGGGCAGAAAATTTGGAGGATAGAAGGAGAAATGAATTTTCTTGAGTTCATATTAGGAGGGGAAGATAAATCAGGGATAAGAGCAGAAATTGGACCAAGGATTTCTGACTACAGCAACCTCAGTCAACTGGGTGGCTTTTGGCAAAGATTTGACCCTTTGCTGTTTCCTTATTCTCACCATACGTATGAAGTCAAAGAGGGGAGGAGATGGTTCCTGTTCCCTAGATGAAAGTCCTGGGTAATAAAACTTCATTTCCTTCTGTCCTGGGGTAGATTAACCCTGTCTGCCTCTACTCATTTTGGCTTAGACTTAGACTTTAAAGGATAGAGGACCCTAGTGGAGTGATGGCTTAGTTCCACCAGGAACTCATAGCTCCATTGAGATTCCTTCCCTTGTGAAGCTAAATGAGCAGTCCCTGGTCCCAGTAGTCTAGCAGGTCTTGACTTTTTCAGAGCTATTTTTTGGGGTAGGGGTGGGGAGGTACACTGAGGTGTACACAAAGGATTAAGGGCAGAGGGAAGAGTGGTTAATAGTTGGTTCTAACACACCTTTCTTGTATCTCATCCACTTTCATAAACATCTCTCCTGCTCAGGAGGCTTCCAGAACTTCTCTCCCTGATCAACTTCCCTTTATCTGTTCTGCCTCTAGTAGGGAAGGATGACAGGGCAGCCAAAATGAAAAGATCCTGGGAAGCTGGGACATCCAATCACCCACAGTGCTAAAATTAAATAGAATAGTTCCTTTGTCTCCTCATATCTACACACTCATGGCTCAAAAAATAGAGCCTTATTTATCATCACTAATTTTGCTTCTTTCCCTTCCATTCTGGCTCTTACACGTCTCACACCTTCCTCTCACCCATCTGTCCCTTATTGCCACCAAAAATCTACCCTCCCTCTCCCCTCATCCCTTTACTCTTCAGTGCCATACAGCAGGAGGGATGCACTGATAGTCATTTGGATTCTGTCTGTCAGTCATGGGGGGGGGGGCACATATATAGCAGAAGCAGCATAACTAGCCAGCTTCTTCTACAGGGATCTGGGACAAGTCCTTCTGTGAACTAATACCACAGTAGGAAAGAGTAGACAGCTTGGGAGGCCTAACTCAGTGGTGCACCTGCTGGAGAAGGCGTGGGATGGATTTGTTGGCTGTGGCTGCCTTACCTCTTAGCCTCTTCCCTTTCAATCTGGCCAGCTGGTTCTCCAGAAGAGCTGCAGTGTGCTCCAAGGTCATGCTGTCTTCCAGGCATCCAGTGCCTCTATCTTTTTGACAAAGAAATGGGTATCCACCCTCAATCCAAGTTAGATGGCTTCTGTTAATTTCCAGCCAAGAATACAGAATTTGGTCAGTGTAGCCCCGAAGATTTAGTTGGATGCTTGTGTCTCCATATTTAGCCCCATAGTTCAGCCCCAATGAGGGAAAATTCTCGAGAGCTTCCCAGGGAAGCATTTCTAGGGCCAATCCCAGACCTTGGGATTTATCAGGAGAAACTGAACTGAGGTGCTAATGCTCCACTATTGCACCTGAAGAGTCTGCATTTTAAATCAAGGGGCACTTCCATTTCTCCTTCCTCAGGCCATCACCTACCTGTCTATCCAAAGTACCCCTCCTGCCTCCTCTCCCCCTTCCCCCTGGCCCTCCACTGTGTAAAAGTCACACATGAACATCAGCATCTATGCAGTGCCCAGTGTGGTGAGGGTGCCAGACTCCAGCAGGATCTTCAGTCACAGGTCAGTGCAAAAGGAATGTACAGTAAAGACTGATCTGTTCCCTTGGGATCCTCCCCTCTGTACATATGACTGTTCCCAGTGTAATAAAGTTTTATTTGGCTCAAGCCACACCAACTGCTTCATGAGGATTCATATTCCTGGGCTGTGGATTCAGGGGTTATTGAAAAAACCATGCAACTTCCTTTTCTTTCAGGACATCCTCCAAAGGATGAATTGGGCTGTTAAGCTGCTGCATGTCCTCCATAGGATAGAACTGATCTCCTCCAATAAGCTTTGCCTAGGATATTATTGGCTGGGTTCAATATCGATGGCTGCGCTTTGGAGATCCCGCTACCAAGCCCTTGTCCTTACACCCGGGACACTTTCCATGAACACTTGTACGCAAGCTTTAACATCACATAACTGTTCCCAGCCTTTTCCCCAGCCTCATCTTACAGATTGATTTTTCTAGCTACCAAAGGAGTAAAAATACATTAAAATAGCATTTGGGGGGGCAGCTGGGTGAGGTGGCACAGTGGGTAGAGCATTGGCCCTGGACTCAGGAGGACCTGAAATCTGCCTTCAAATCTGCCTTCAGACACTTATTAGCTGTGTGATCATCAGTGAATCACTTAACCCCAATTGCCTCTAAAAATAAAATAAAATGGTATTTTGGGGGTATTCCTTCATTGTTTGCTATATCCACACACTTTCCACTTTCCCTTCCCACTTCAATGACTTCTATTGGCTTCCTGTTATCTTCAGGACTAAATATAACTCCTTTCTTTTTGGTCTTTAAAGTTCTTCATAAGCTGACCCCTTCCTTCTTATACTTAGAGGCAGCTAGATAGCACCATGATAGAATGCTAGGCTTGGAGTCAGGAAGACCTAAGTTCAAATTTGGCCTCAGACACTTAGTAGCTGTGCAACCTTGGGCATGTCACTTAATCTCTAGGCCTCAGTTTCTTCAACTGTAAAAATAATAGCATCATAATAGTACCTACCTCACAAGGTCACAGAATTGTGAAGATCAAATAAAAATATTTATAAAGTGCTTAGCACAGTGCCGGGTACATTAGGTACTTAATGCTTCTCCACTCCCCCCTCTGCCTTCTACACATTTTAAAATTTAACAAAACTGAATTTGCAGTTTCTAAAACACAATATTCCAGCTCCTGTGGACATGGATCTGCACTGGGGATCTCCCCACGCCCAGAATGTTCTGCCTCCTCATTTCTCTGGCTTCCTTCAACACCAGCTCAAATTACACTTTTAACAAGAGGGCTTTCCATATCCCCTGCAGATTCTAATGCTGTCCGCTCTCAGATTACCTTGTAGTTACTCAGTATATTTCTTGTGTTTATCTATTTACATATTGTGTTCCTTACTAGAATGTATGCTCCTTGAAGGCAGGGACTGGTTTTTTTTTTGTCTTTTTGTATCCTCAGTGCTCAGCACAATGCCTGGCACACAGTAAGTAAGCATTTAATAAATGCTTGTTGACAGATTGCCTATCAATTATACTCCCTGGCTTTCCAGACTTCTCCTTCCATGAATTCTAAAATTGGGCAGCTTTCTTTGTGTTAGAAACATGCTTACATTGTCTAGGAATAAACAATACTCTTTGGGAGGCCAGGAATTTTTTAATTATATTATACATTTATTTAGTCTGAATAAATGGGTACATCCCCTGAACAGAGTACAGCAGAGTACAGAGACTCAGATGGAAACCAGTTGTTTTATTGACCCCTACTTCGAATCTCCCACCAGGCTCTTCGTTGGCCAGATGCAACCCCCTGACTGGCTTTGTCATGCCCTCCTCAAATAGCTCATTTAAGCATGCATACAAGCCACTAACCTTTCACCCCACCAGAGGCCTGGTCTCTGCTAGATCAGAGCCGATTAGAACTAGTTCTAATCAGTCACCTGACTTACATTCTGCTAAAGTTGGGGTGGGGGGAGGGGAGAGAGATACTCTCAACTCTGTGGAAACAAAACTGCTCCCCTGTTTCTTACAATTTCCCCCTCTTCTTTTATTCAAATTTTTTTTATTTCCACATCTTTAATACTCCATTACTCTCTTTCTCATCTGAATTTTTCCCTTTAAGCATCACCCCTTTAAGTAAATATGGGAAGGGGTAAAAGATAATCGACACATTGACAGATCAAAGGGAGCAGTCCCCTTTATAAATACAGATACAGAACCCCAAAAGAAAACAATAATGCAATTGTCCCTTTAAGATCCAAAAGTCTCTTCCCATACAGCTCTCTGGCAGGGAACATCATCAATGAAGTCCTCTGGTCCTTGGTATTTGTTCCAGCCATCTCTAGCACAGCATCTCAGCATCTTCTTCTTGTCTTCTTGTAGGAACTAGCTTTCTTTCCATTCTCCTACAAAAGTGACCTTAGCACAATTTTAAATCACCATTTCTAATCCTTATAACCCTGATCATTTTTACAAATTCAAAATTGGAACCTTGACCAATTGTCATGTTTAAGAAACTCACATCAGAACCCAGTTTCTTATACTTTACATTAACTCAATATTAATTTCCTCACCAGGAGGGTGAGATTTCACTAAGGAATTAACAATAGGCTCCAGTACACACATAAATACATTAAATAGTCAATTTTAACACAGTACATATAAAATCATAAACTTTTAGTCATGCCATGTTTCTTTGATGGCATTCACAAAATAAACCACAAGCCATGCTTCTTTTAACATTACTAATTGTAACAAAACTTTAGGCAAGCATGATATTAACAAAATAACAAAATAATATTCTCACAAGCCCTTGACCTAATTGTCTGCATACCATTACCAAGAATTAAAAGACCCTAACTTATACATGATCCCATACAGGGCCCTTATAAAGGACCCTAACATACAGGAACAAACACAGGAACACTAGTCCCAGTCCTACAGTAATCTAAGATGTTCCATAATCAATTATTTTAATAGATTTGTTGCTGTACTTACAAAACCTTCTGATTATAGAAATTTGCCACTAAGGGACTTATAGTAAGGGAATGTTTTCCTAACTTCATGTCAAATCTAGGCAGAAGTTATGTCAAAGTGCAAACTGCATTGAGACAGGCTTAAAATCTGCCAGGTTTCAGTTAAGAAATCAAGTCAAGTGAGTCCCACCTCTGCACATGTGGAACAGCTGCTCTCTTAACCTTCCCATGAAATCATACCTGCAGTTCATACTAGCCCCTCACAGGGCTGCTGGCATCATGGATCAATGACTCAGACAGCCTTCCTTGATATTCACATCCAGAGTTAGACTCAGAAACAGTTAACAGTCCCATTAAGTTTGAAAAACAAGTTCCAATAATCAGTTTAAGATATGACTATAATCTCACATTGCTTAAGGAACATCCTTAAAGTGAGCCCTAAGTAGCTTACATGTACTTCCACTTTTCTTCATAAAATCTTCCCATTAAGATCACAAGTTATTGCTCTAACACATTGGCATCAGTGTTCCCAGGCTTTTCTATTCTCCTCTAACTATGCATGATCTGAAAGAATGAGATATACTTCAAGAATTGAACCATATAAATATGATAGGTTCAAACACTACCTTTATCTTTACGTTTTAGACCATGGAATGAATTCAAATCCAAACAACCACATTTAACTTTCCCCATCAATGCAAAAGTGTATTCTACTGTGATGCCCTGCCCCCCCCCCAGTTTCTCCATCTTGCCCCAGCTCACCCCACTGTTTGTACTCCCATCTCCACAGAAATCAAATTGTGTTCTTTCCCTTTAAGTACCCTGACCCTACCCCTGCTCGGGGCTGTTTGATTTGAGTCTTTACTCCTAGTGCTTGAATAAATTCACATCCAAATTTACATCTGGGTCTCATTGGCTTTTTTTTTTTTTTTTGGCACAACACTACAACTTATCTAAAAAACTTATACTGAAATCCTTTTCCTCAAAATGAAAATGTCTCTGATTTAATTCCAGTAATTAGTTACACCATTTGTCTTAATACCCAATTGGTCTTACATCACCTTAAAACATTTAAGGACCTTATTCCACATAGATATAAAGTAACTTCAAATACCAGCCTTAATCTATGGGTTAATGATTCAATCTTACATTTGTATCTTTATTTCACAAACTTCTTTTTCCCTTTGTCTAATTATTCCCATTAATATTTAGAAAGAATGTTATTTTTCACATGACTATACAAGAGTAACAATGTACCCAATCATTTGAGTGAAAACAGCAAGATTTTATATATTTGCATTAATCAAATTTTCCATTTTTCCCCATAAAACCTCCTAGCTCTGTAGGTACCACAACTTCACTTCACAATAGTAACAGATTCTGACAGATACCCTTCCTTTCATTACTATTTATTTTTGATTACAGAGACCTGCCATAAAAAAAGCATCGTATCTACCTGGTCTCTCTCTAGTAACTAATGGCATCTCCCCAGAGGGTGGGTTTTTTTTTTAACATCAGATGGTAAGTTTCACTAAAAACTTTACCAGTACCCACATCTCAAATTCTAATCTTATCCTAAAAACCAATCACTAAAATCAGTTCTGCTGACTTTAAAAAGCTGGGTTTGGAGGTTGACTGGTTTCTGACCCCTGTTCATCTCTCTCAGTAAAACTTAAATCCCAATAACTGCTGCCCCTCCCCCCTCCTTCCCTTCTACCAGGTTGAAAAAGGTAAAACATATGCCCTTCAAAGAATAGATGTTACCAAGGAATGCCAATTGACAGGCCTACATTCTGGGAGGGGAGCTATATTAAAATGAGTTCTGGGGTAGACCTAGGTCACTGGATCCTAATCAAAGAGACATCAATTTCCACCTCACTCAACAAAAGGGGCATTAACATTTGCCCAGCCCCATCTGGGTATCTCTGTGAGGCACTTTCAGCTTGTGCATATCTCCCTGGCATCTGGTCACAACCAGAGACTCATAAAATTCAAGAATATATGCCAAGAATCCTTGTTTTAGTTAACGGCCTCAATTCTTGATTAAGTAGAATTCTTAATCTAACAACATCTAGATTATAAAAGGAATTGCTTTCATAAATTCACAAAGTATTATATAACAACTAAATTCCTAGATATTACAAAGTGCCAAATTGTCACAAAACTCTTTTGTACATGACTGACAAAAATTAATTTCAACGATAATTCAATAACAGCTTTTTAACCCCTTCATCATTTTTCTCTGACAGTACAATTCTTCACAACATTTAAACCATACAAATGTAGTAATACCTTAAACATTTTTATGTATTTAAAACTTGAAACCACCCATCAAGTTAGGTGAATACATTTCTAAGTCTCCTTACACAGGAAGTCATTCATCTCATTATCAATGCATAGAGATTAACACCCTGAATCATTGTATACATTTTTATAAATAGCCCAGATTTCAAAAGGAAAATCTGCTGTAGTATTACTTGTTTATAACCAAATATGACAGTTTCAAACTATCACATTTTTATCACACACTTATTTTTAAAAGATCAATTCATATATAACAAAATTCAGACCTCACAAGGGTCTCTCAAATTTTACAACCTAAGACAACTCTAAAAATACAATTTAGAAATAAGATGACTTCAACTACATTTCCAGATTCCTATTACCTTTGGGGTGTGTGTGTGTGTGTGTGTGTGTGTGTGTGTGTGTGTGTATATATATATATATATATATATATCCTTAAATACATATTATTTATTTATCTAGCACTGAACAGCTCCTCTTTTGAGCTAACTGGGTAGTTAGGAATATTTGCATATCATTACTTGCTTTTATAATTCATCCAGATTTGAAGTTGGCACCCTGACCCTCACTGGTCAGCTTTTGCCAAGCCCCGTCTTAGGCATTCCAATTCCTTACTCATAATTAACAAAGTGCCTAAGGAATTTTAAGGAGGTGTGGCCAGTTCCCTTCTAAGTAAAAAGCTTTGGGCTCTTTAGCTGCTCCCTCACCCCTTTCATCTTCATACACACCAATTCTTTAGTCTAAGTTAAAATATTTTTAATGAACTAGGAGTCCAGGATCCATCCATAGATGAATTACTTTGGACCTGGCCTAGAGGCCCTTCTAAGAACAAAGGAGCTAGCCCTTTCAGATATGCTAATTTTCAGGAGGCTAGCTTAATTTCCTATCACTAGTATATGGCTTCTAATCATAATTTTATATAATCTCTGTGGAAACAAGATTCAATCATACCTTACATAGGCAAGCTTATTTTATAATTATACAAATCAACATCTTTACTATAAAACCTTAGATTACTAACCAATCAGCCTTAGTTGCCAATCAGACTACGAGTTTCTTTTAGCTTCAGCTCCTGATTGACATACCCAGTCTTCTATGGTGGAGTGGGGGAGGGGGTGGCTAAGAGCACATGGACCCAGAGCCACTTGCACTTAGTTGTAGTTTCACCCCCACCCAAATTCCTTTACCTCCAGCTTCTATCTCTCTTTCTTTCCCAATCTTTTCTGAAACATTTTACCCTCTGTATTCTTGTTCCAATTTCAATCTCTTTCTTTCCTAATCTTGACCCAAACTACCTCAAACATTTCAAATAAATGAAAAAAAATATTATGCTCACCAAGCTTCTTCTCCAACTGCTTTTACCTTAAAATTTAAAGTTAAATGACTAACAATTTGCATACTAAAGAAGTTTATCTCCATCCCCCAACCTCAGCTTTCTTTCTCCACAGCCTTCCAGGGATCTTTCTTTTGCTAATTAATTCCTTTTAACCTCTCAGTTCCTAGAGTTAAAAATTTCTACAGGAACATAAAACATAACACTTTTTAAAATACACAGACAAGACATTAGACAAGACATTGCACATGAACAATTTAGAATTTGAATTCAGACCCATCCCAAACATTAAATTAAAAATAACATTTCATGCTTCACCTCTCATCCCGAGGCTGTGTGTTCCCAACACAAACCTCCTTTCTATGAAGCAGTGAAAGGTTTTGAAGTGCAAATCAATCTACCTCTCCCTAAGAGAGAATTTTTACCACCCACAAATTTCCAAATCCCTTTCCTGGGTCAACCCACCAGCATTTTTCTTCATGGGCTATGGAAAAATGCTAGGAGAAATCCATTCTCTCCGACCTCGGTCAGATATTCTGAGAGCTCTTTTCCCCATTCCAAGCAAACCTTTTTCCTCAACTTGGAGTGCTAGACATGACAAAGCAGTACTTTTTGTTCCCAAATCTTTCCTACCTTGCTCAGGCACCTAACTTACTCTGTCTATGGCCATTTTCCTTCACTTTTTCCCCTTTATTCACGTTCCTGCGTTCCCAAGGATTCCAGAAAAATACTTCTGGGAAGTTAGCAATCTGAAGAAGGGTAATTTTCACCTGCAGATACTAGAACCCATTAGAAATCAGAGGGGGTGCCTCCCATTCTCTGTGTGAAATATCTCTTTCTTCTGAAGCTATATTTATCCCGGTAATGAGCCCCCAACTGTTAAAAACATACTTACATTGTCTAGGAATAAACAATACTCTTTGGGAAGCCAGGAATGTTTTAATTATGTTTTACATTTATTCAGTCTGAATAAATAGGTACATCCCCTGAAACAGAATACAGGAGAGGACAAAGACTCAGATGGAAACCAGTCCTTTTATTGACCCCCACTTTGAATCTCCCACCAGGCTCTTCATTGGCCAGATGCAACCCCCTGACTGCCTATGTCATGCCCTCCTCAAATGGCTCATTAAGCATGCATACAAGCCTCTAACCTTTCACTCCACCAGAGGCCTGGTCTCTGCTAGATCAGGGCTCTGATTAGAACTAGTTCTAATCAGTCACCTGACTTACATTCTGCTAAAGTTGGGGGGAGGAGGAAGGGAGAGAGGGATACATTTAACTCTGTGGAAACAAAACTGCTCCCCTTGTTTCTTACATTTAGATTAAGGGAAAACCAAGATTTTTTTTAAAAAAAAAAAAAGATTACGTGTGCCCGGAACCTTGGAAATAAGAACATTAGTGAAAATAAAGCACTAGAATTTTAGAGATGAAAAGGCTTGCTAACTGTAGGCAGTTGCCAAAATGCAAAAGGTCTGTCTCTAGCAATGATCTGTCAAGGAGAGGGGAGAAATGCTTGTCCTGTTTAGGGTTTGCCTAAATATTTTTTCCCATGCTGTTACTTGGGATGGTAGAAAGCTGGACTTTTTTTTTTAAAGTGCTCCTCCTAGCTGTCCCCTCTGATCTTTGCAGCCATCAGAGAGCTCTGTGGATAGATGAACCACCCCTGACTCACTGCCCAAGTTGAAGATATTTTCGGTAAGAGCTGCAGAGTCATCTCACTTGGGATTGCCGAATATCACGGGCAAAACCTGCCTGTTCCTGTCTTGTATAGCTTGGAACTCTATTGAGAGGAGGAAAGGGATGATCTCACTTGGTTTGCTATTGGAATGCTTAGAAGAGGAACATTATTGCTTCAGATGGAGATTTTAGATGCATGAGAAACATGTGGTCAGGGTGGAATTCTATACAGAAACACTGCCTGGCTATAAGCAGACTCTATTCTTTCAAATCCTTCAGGCTCAGCTCAAGGAAGAAGAGGCTAGAGGAAAACTCTGGTGCAGAGATTCTCAATCTTTTTTATCCATAAATCACCATGACAGGACGAAAGACCCCCATGGGCTACCCACACCACTGTGTGAGGTAAATAAAATGTGAAGACTTCACAAGGAAGATATGTATAAATATATACATCTACATCTATACTAAGAAATGTTTAAAAATCAAGAAATAGGGAAGTGAAAAAAATTCTGAGGCCATGAGAGTTTGATGGCTCAGCCTCTGGGAAAGTTTACCCTGAAACTTTTGGTTCTTTCTTCTGGTTCTGGTTTAAAGATTTGCTCAGTAAGAATAGGGTCACTGTGACCTGCTTTCCTTTACTTTAGAAGTACTGTAAGAGAATGGAAAGGGTCTCCCCCTCCCCTTATCCTATTCTCCTTCTTTAGATTTATAGATGTCATTTCAGTTGTAATCATTAACTAAGGGAATGGGAATTGGAGTTTCTGTGCCTCAATTTCCTGGTTCTTTGTCTAGCTTTCATGCTGAGATTGTAAGCCTATCTCCCAGCCAATGATGAGAAGGGTCAGAGACGGGCGGGGATTCTCTTATGTTAGGTATAATTATTCATGCTTTGCTCCTTGTAAAGTGTCTCCCTTGCTAGATCTGTTCTAGCAGAGGATGCCCTATTCTCGAGAATTGAATGAAATTTATTTCTGTTCCCACCTTGAGATGGCTCCTTATTATAAATTTAATTGGTGAGGGTCTTTCAGCACTGACCCCCGATTGTAACCATTTTTTAAAAATTCCCTGAGGCTAACAAAGGTTGCAGCATTGATGGGGGTTTAGACTGTGGGAACCCCCTTGAACCCCACCCTGAATGTTTCCACTTGATTTGGCTTTTCATGCCCAAATAGCCCAGTCTAGCCTTCCATTGTCTGGATACTTCTGGATTGCCTTCTGGCTGTTTCCTACCCTTGATCCTGATCAAAATATCTATACCCTAGCTCTGTTACCCTCACCCTCTATTGTCTGTCATCTCCAGGTAGCCTTCAGCTATTTCTCACCCTTAATCTCACTCCTGGAGTCTTGACCTCTAGTCACCCCAGTCCCATCAAGACCCTCCTTAGACACCTCCTCAAGACCCTCCCTACCACCCCTCAATCCCTTCCACAATCTTTCTGTGTATAAGTCTCATCTTGCCTCCACGTAGCCGCTCAGATTCAATCTAGCTCAGGAGATTGAATCTGGCCCCCTTGTGAAAACAAGCATCACAAATGGTGAGATTTCTTAAGACTACCCATTATGGCGAATCTTTAATAAACTTTGTCTTTTTCTTTGGCTGAGAAGGCTTGAGTCGAATTCATTCGGTAGGACTCAGTGTGTCAGTATGTTGGGATCTCAAGCACCCCCCAACCCCAAACCTCATCAACATGAGATAGCATTGAGTTCTGAAATAGGAGTCAGATGTATGGTCAAGAACCAGCTCTGCCACAAACTAGCTGTGTGACCTTGGACAAGTCATGACCTCTCTTCGTCTGCTAAATTAAGGAGGTAGACTAGGTGATCTTTCAAGCCCTGTCCAGGTCTTACAATCCAGGAATCTATCAAGTTCTCAGTAGCTGACCCATGAGGTTTGGGGTAGTTTTTTTGGTGTCTTTTTTTTTTTCATGCATAACCTGGATGTTGAATCAGCCTCTGCCAACCAGACTGAGCTCCTATCATAGAGCTTCTCAATAACTGATACTCTCTTGGGTTCATTTTGCCCCCACCCTCCATTAAAAAACTCTGAGAAACTTCTCTAGTTAGCTGGCATTCAACTGACTTATTGTGCCTCTGATTGGAGGGCTAGAGGGTGCAAAGAACTTCCAAAGCTTCCATTTAAAGAGGACTCCCATGTCAAACTACTTTTCTTTTCCCATGGGCTATGCTTCTTTGGACTTTGCCCACCACCCACTTTCCAGCTTCCTTTGATGTGTTATTTTCTGCCATTAGATTGTGAGCCCCTTGAGGGCAAGAGCTGTCTTTCTTTTTTATTTTGTATCCCAAGGTTTAGTACAGTGCCTGGTGCATCGTAGGCACTAATATAGGTTTCTTGATTGACTGACTACCAGCCGGAGGCTCCCAATTCCAGTGAAACAAAAACATTTATTCATAATGGAATGTAAAGCAACGGAAAGTGATTGTCTCCAGTTGCATCTTTATCGTTTCCAAACACTCACAATTCTAATATGGGAAGTCTGAACGAAGGTCACTCTAGGGTCAGACGATGGAGAGGGGGGTATTGTTTGGAAACTTTTAGAAAGCAGCCTCGGCATTTCTGTTTGGGTTATCTTGTTCTGTTGCTGACAGGGAAGTGTCTCTGTCATCCCTGTGGCTCCGAAATGCCCTCCAGCTCCTAGAGTGGATACCATACCGTCTTCATGTTCTTCTTTTCCCCTGCTCTCCTCCCATTAGCCTTATCCTCTCAGAACCTGTGACTCATGCTTTCTGGTGAAATGTAGTCTTCTGCCCTTACTACTGCGGCAGCTAGGGGGCACAGTGCATAGACTGCCAGGCCTGAAGTCAAGAAGACTTATCTTTGTGAGTTTAGATTCAGTCTCAGACACACTCTAGCAGTTTGACTAAGTTGCTTAACCCTGTCTGCCTCAGTTTCCTCATCTGTAAAATGACCTGGAGAAGGAAGGAACTTCAATGTCTTTGCCAAGAATATCCCAAAATAAAGTCAAGGAGATTTAGACAGATGGAAACAACTGAACAAGAACATCGCCCTTACTCTATTTAGTATTCTCTCCCCTCATGTAAAGATGGCACATATTTTCTTCCTGTGCTGGCTGGAAACCTAACCCAAATGCTTAGCACATCATACCCTTACAGGCTGTATCACCTAGAAAATTCTCCAAGACCAACAGGAATATCAGCACTTAAATGATTCTACCAAGATGTCCAGGAAAGGAAAAAAAAAACACAAGGTAGGATCATTTCATAGGCTATCTGCCACATATGTATGCACGCTCCAGGCAGGGTGTGCTAATAAATGTATAACAACCACCTCTCATATATGATATACTTACCCATTTCACTGGGTGGGGGGGGGGGAAGAAATGTACACATAACACACTTTTAAGTTTAATCTGCATAATTAAAACTTTCTTAAGTCTATACAATCAATAAAACAATAAATCAAGCCCTGATTCATAGTATTTGCAAAATCCGGCCTCAGATACTTACTAGCTCTATGACCCTGGGAAAATCACTTAACCCCTATTTACCTCAGTTCCTCATCTGTAAAATGGGGACACACTGGAGAAGGAAACAGCAAATCAGTCCGGTATCTGTGCCAAGGAAATCCTATGGACAAATCTATGGTGTCACAAAGAGTTGGACATGACTGAACAACAACAGAATGCTCACACTAAAAATTTAACATTTAACTGCCTAGCTGATTGGAGCTGGCTCCACCATACTT
Source organism: Trichosurus vulpecula (assembly GCF_011100635.1). Classification (NCBI taxonomy): domain Eukaryota; kingdom Metazoa; phylum Chordata; class Mammalia; order Diprotodontia; family Phalangeridae; genus Trichosurus; species Trichosurus vulpecula. The sequence goes on from NC_050575.1 coordinate 391,727,408, forward strand.
CTGGCTACAGGAGAAGATGGGGTGGGGGTGGGGAGAGGCACAGAGCTAGGGACAGTAGTGGGTCCATGACTTTCAGTGAAGCAACTGCAGGGAACACAGAGAAAGGGAGCACAGAATTAGATGATTGAGCTCCTGACCTTCTGCACACTTCATTCTCCCTTCTTCTACCTCCTCTAAACCTGTTACTTACTTCCCTCATCTTGGTTCAAAGCCAAAAGATTAAGCCTCCAACCTTGAAGTTTCTTTGCCAAGATGGTAATGGGGATAACAATGCAGCAATTTTGTTCAATGTTTTCCATTTGCTCTTGGTGATTTTCCAGCAGGAATATTACTTAAAAGCCCCCACTGCTCTCTCTCTTCTTCCTATGCTGACTGGAAACCTAACCCAAATGCTTAGCACATCACGCTCTTACAGGCTGTATCACCTAGAAGATTCTCCAAGACCAACAGGAACATCGGCACTTAAATGATGCTAGCAAGAAGTCCAGCTATTCTTAGTAACTCATTTCTGTGTCCAATCTTTCTGTGCACATAATTACTTCCTGCATCTAATCTAAATATCTCCTCTTGCAATAGAAGTACAGTTCTCTTTGTCCTCCCTTGGGAGGAAGTGAAGAAGAGCTGGGCATCTTTACAATAATCTTTCGTTTATGTTCAGACGCTGAATAATTCAATTTCCTTTGGACTCGTCTCCTGGTTCCTATTTTATTTAGCTATCTAAATCACAAGCTGTTTGGGCACTCAGAGTGGCTGGAACACCTTCCCAGACAACTGTAATCCTGAAGTCCAAGAATTATTTTTTTTTTCCATCTTTAATTTTAAGGTAACTGTTCTCCTCTCTGATTGGCTTCCTGTGATTGGCAGAGGGCATGAAAGAGCAACAGCGCCAAGTGATTGCATCCATTTTCCAGGTGTGGTGCTAATACAAAGTACTGTTTCGTAATACTTGTAGGCATTTATATGAAAAGGCAGATTACGTCAGTTACTCCATTGAGGGTTAGCTGGGACTTAGGGCCTCAGACTGACCAGTCAGGACCACAGCAACCTCTGGAAGGAGGATGCCAGAACATGAGGAAATGGTCTTTCCGCCACTGAATTTTCTGCAAAGTCAGGCTTCTACATTATACATGATATGTTGCCTATATATGTGCCATATTGTATCTTTGCTTTCCCACCCCCGCAAGACTTTACATTTAGTCGCAGCACTTGCTCATAAAGACTTCTAATCTGATCTGTTACAGACTGAAATTAATCACACACTTAAGCTCCTTAAGGGTGAGGACAGGTTTCAATTTTGCTTTTTCATTTCAGGGCCTAGTATTGGGCTAGGCGCTTAATAAATGCTTGTGGATTGATTGAGTCTTAATCCCATCTGTTAATTTCACCCCCAGGAGCCCCATATTTCATCCTCTTCCTTGGGTTCTGTGTTTTTGAATACAGTTCCAAAAATTGATTATACAATTAAAGAGTCCTGCCTCAGACACGGACACGTACTGACTGTGTGTTCTTAGGAGAGGCAATGCTCAATTCTGCTCAATCCCCAAAACAATTAATTTAAGATATCCTGCCCCCGAGGATCTGCCCTATGTTGGTAAAATAAGTTTATTCCCTCCCCCAACCTCAACTGCCCATATCCATGAGATGATAAGATAGGGGAGGGAGCATGGCTAGATAGAAGTCCATCAGAAAAACTGCGTGTGTGTGTGTGTGTGTGTGTGTGTGTGTGTGTGTGTGTGTGTGAGATTTGGGGCTGCATGGAAGAACATTGCCTCCAGATCTGGGGAGGCGCTAGTTTCACCTGACAGTATTTTATTCTAGAGCAGCTGGAACTGTAGTCAGAAAGACCTCAGCTCTAATCCAGTCTCGGAAACATGCCAGTTGCGAGACCCTGGCCAAGTCACTTAACCTCCCTCTGCCTTTGTTTCCTCATCTGTAAAAAGGGGGAAGGGGTAATAACAGCACCTACCTCCCAGGGTTGTTGTGAGGCTCAAATGAGATGATAACCATAAAGTGTCAGGGACTATTAGATAAATGCTAACTATTGTTATTAACTATTATTGTCAGTCAAATCACATCTGGTATATTATGATTAGTTCTAGTTGCCACAGTTGAATTGTTAAGTGGGAGCACGTGTACGGGAGGGAGGATATGAATGATGGTTAAGGGCCTTGAGTCTATACCCGATGAGAATCAGGTGAAAGAACTTGGGGCCACTTGACTGGAGAGAAGACTAGGGTTGGGAGGGGGGTGTGTGGCACAGGCAAACAAGCTGTCCTGAAATATCTGAAAGCTGTCATGTGGAAAAGAGATTAAACTTGCTATGTTTGGCCTCAGAGAGCAGACCAAGCTTGATCAAAGGAATACTCCGATCGGCAGCAAAGTGAGGGGAGGGAGGTGGGGTTGGAAAGGGAAGGCAGGCAGGTGGCCCATGGGCAGAGCACCAGGCCTGGAGGACCTGAGTTCAAATTCAGCCTCAGACACTCACTTGCTGTGTGACCTTGGGCAAGTCACCTAACCCTGATTGTCTTCACCCCCACCCCCCAAAAAGGAATATTCAAGAAGGCAGATTTAGGCTTGAAGTCAGGAAAAACTTCCTAATAATTAGAGATATCCATAAAGGGGAACGGATTGTATTGAGAGCCAGTGTGTTTCTCCCTCGCTGGAGGTCTCCAAAGTCTGAATAGCTAGATTAGATAGTAAGCACTCTATTAAGTGTTTACTCTGTGCCAAGCACCATGCTAAGAGTTGTGAACATTGTTCAGTCATTTTCAGTTGTGTCCAACTCTTCATGACCTCGTTTGGGATTTTCTTAGCAGAGACATTTGCCATTTCCTTCTCCAGCTCATTTGACAGATGAGGAAACTGAGGCAAACTGGGTAAGTGACTTGCCCAGGGTCATAGAGCTAGCAAGTGTCCAAGGCTGGATTTGAACTTACAAAGATGAGTCCCCCGGATTCCAGGTCTTATGCTCTGTCGACTGTAGCCATCTAGCTGCCCTGAAAACACTTTTAAGACACGGGTCCCTGGGTGGGCTTGACCACGATTAACAGACAAAAAAGAGAAAAAAGATTTTAAAAATTCAATAAAACCAATCAATAAATCCAAAAAAAGCTAATGTCACATGCATTGGTCCACACCTGTGGACCCCTTCACTCACCCCCTTCACAGGAGTGGGAAGAAGTCTAGCAGGCTACATAGTAATAGGGAAAAAACCAACAGATAAAAGAGAGCTGGGAATGGGGAGGGGGCAGTAATCAAGCAGTGGGCATTCTATTCTGGGTATATGTCAGACTAGATAGGCACTGGGGTCCCCTCTGACTCCAAAACTCTGAAATGATGACACCGTTCATGACTTTCAGTCTGATTTCGAAGAAGTTACTTAAGCTCTTCTTGGTTATAATTGCTGACCTCAAGGTTTTCAAAGCGCTTTACAAATATTAACTCATTTTACCCTTTGTTAACCTGAAAGTTTGGTTAAAGGAGGCAAACAAGCTAGGTGATAGAAAAATCCATATTGTTTATCATTTTCCCTTAAAGCATAGCGGAGCTAGCTTACTTGTACGTACAAGGAGGCAGAGCATAAGTTCTGACTGTCTGAATGAAGGAATGAGAAAACTTATATACATTATTTTTAGCAGACTCCGCAAGCCTGTGTTACTTCACTTTTATGATTCCCATGTATGTTTAACCATAATACAAGAAGAGGATTTTCCTTAATGGAATAGGTTGTAAATACAATAAGTCAGGATAGTTGATGAAGTGTCAATTGAAATTACAACCCAGGATCTCTGTGTTTAATTTACCATTAACATTCCGTAACATAGTATATGCCCATAAAATATTAAGATAAGAAAAAGTCACATAATTCAAGATAGTTCCTCGGAGCTAAAGGTCTCATCCTTAATGGCCATGGACAGAGCAGGAAAGAATGCTCTTAAATCAGCCCCATCTGGGCTTGTTGACATAAGATAGAGGTATCTCTGAGCTTACTCGGAGAACAAAGAGGCTGTTAGGATCAGGCTTTTCTTCTGGTTAATCAGTTCAGACTCCGAGTCTTATTGAAATTACAAAAATGATATAAAATGGTATTAAATCATGCTCAACTTACAACCCTGGAAAAGTATGTGCTTTTATTATCTTCATTTTACAAATGAGGAAACAGGCCTACTAGGTGGAGTGATTCTCCTGGGGGCTGTCATCAAATAGTTAAGGTGGGATTCAGACCCAAAGCCCACAAGTCCTACAGTGTAGCCACAGTGCCCTGCTGTCTCTGCATCTCAAAACCTGCCCCTCAAACACTTCCATGGGACAGTGAACATTAATATTTCAGTGAATCTTGCTTTCATCCATGTTGTTGTTCAATCCATATCTGACACAGGTGGTATCGGAGGTGAGATCTGCACTGGATTTAGTGATAAAAAGGACAGTTTCTTTTTTAACGAGTTCTATTGATGTTTTCAGTTTCTTGCATCATCCATAGTTATCCCAAATACCTGTCCCCCTTTCTTTCCCAAAAAGCCATCTCATATAACAAATAGAATTATTTTTAATAGGAAAAAAAATCAGCCTACCTGATGGATACATTGAAAAAGTCTGAAAACACGTGCAATGTAGAATACCTGTGGACCACAACCATGGTTCTGCTAACTTCTGCTGACTTCACTCTGCATCTGTTCATGGAAGTCTTCCCAGGCTTCTCTGTATTCACCACATTTGTCCATTTCTTACAGCACAGTAGCATTCCAGTAGATCCATGTATACCACAAATTTGTTTAGTCATTCCCAACTGATGGATATCTACTTTGTTTCCAATTCTCTGCTATCACAAGAAGTGCTGCTATAAATATTTTGGTGCATATGGGGACTCATCGATAGCTTTGAAAAGGACTGTTATAAAGAAATCTGGAAAGATTTATATGAACTTATGCAGAGAAGTGAGAAGAACCAGAAACAATATCACATATAAAGAAAAAGAACTCTGAAAGGCAGAACTCTGATTAACACAGTGACCAGGTATTCTACCCTCTCCCTAACGGAGAGGTGATGAACTCAAGATGCAGAATAAGATATTATACTATCAGACATAGCCAATGTGGGAATTTATTTTGTTTGATTATGTATATGTCTTATAAAGTTTTCTCTCTCTCTCTTTTTTTTTACTTCTAACTGGAAGTAAATGAGGGAGGGGGCAAAAAAAAGAACAATAAGCAGGGGGTTTTAAGCATTTTTTTAAAACTGCACTGAAAAGAAGATTCCCAAATAAGTATGACAGCTTTTAAAGTTACAAGTTGAATTTACTATAAGATCAAATTACCATACAGTGTGCCAGCATCACAAAGAAATATAACAGCTTTTAAAATTACAAGTTGAATTTACTATGAGATCGAATTACCAAATAGTGTGCCAGCATCTGGCCCATCAGGAGTATAGACCACATAGCAACACTATGATTGTTGGACCTTGGGCAGTTGAGGCCAACTGTTTAATCTAGATTAAAAATCTGGTTAGGCATTGCAACCATAATAACAATACCCATAATATTAATAGCTAGCATTTATATACCTCCTTGCGGTTTTCAACACTGTACATGTTATCCATTTTAATGGTGCAGGACATTATTAGGTAAAGGGACATATATGCACTGAACATTTCATGTCGCGGGACTGTATATATATGTATATATGTATGAATACATATATATGTGATCTATACATCTATAAATATACATTATCACTTATAACAGCATAGAATACCACTTTTTTTCTTCTTTTAACTCAGAAGAGATTGCTCTTTTGCCTTTTTTAGAAGGCTATTGTAGATAGGGTTTTTTTTTTGCTATTTCCTTGTCACTATATCAGCTAATCAAATTTTGGAAAAGGAACAAACTTGCTATATTCTTGGGTCTCTTTTATCTTTTTTTTTTTTTACTTTTACAGAATGTGGCTGATAAGACTTACTGTGATTTCCAAAGTGTCATAGTGTTCAAAAAAGAGAAAAACAAATTTTGCAGTTAATGTATGTTTTTTTTTTCCATTGCATGACTGGCACTTGCAAACTGCTTTACAAACATCTCATTTGATCCTCACAACAAGCCTGGAATGGCAAGTGCTACAATTATACCCCATTTCACAGCTGAGGAAACTAAAGCAGACAGAAGTTAAGTGACTTGCCCAGGGTCACACAGCTAAGCAGCAGCTGCATTCGAACTCATGTCTTCCAGAGCTCTGCGCACTGCAGCGCCCCTTAGCTCCCCCATTTCGTTGTGGTGTTTAAGTTCAGAAGTTTAAAATTTTTTTCAATAAGCTGGAATCCCTCAACTAACCACATCTTTCAGGGATTATGAAAACGCCGCTAAGAACCGCCCCTGCCCCACACCTCCTAAGCAGACATTGGCTGGGAGCACAGCCAGTCTCCGGCGGGTTCAAAGCTCACAGGAGCCTAGGAGCGGGCGTGGCTGGTTTCCTTCACGCCAACTAAGGGAAGCCAAGGCGGGTCCACGGCTTACAGCGCGCAGGCGCAGCATTCTCCCCCCGCCCACGCCCCGGTGCGGCAGTGCGCAAGCGCGGCGGGTCCGCGGCCGTTGGGTCTTATGTCGCGCCGGGCCCTCCGGAGGCTGCGGGGAGAACAGCGGGGCCAGGAGCCCCTGGAGCCCGGGGCCCTGCGCCTAGGCCTCGAGGGTCGTGATGACGGCGGCGAGGAGGATGACGAGGAAATGGGGCAGCCGCCGAGCGATCCTCGCCGGAGGAGGGGGAGGAGGGAACGCAGCGCCATTAGCAACTTGTACGAGCTGGTGAGGAGCCGCCGAAGGGAGGCGCCGGAGGGGGGAGGGGGAGAAGGAAGGAGGAAGGACCGGGGAAGGGATGGGGGGGGGAACGCGGGGGAAGGGGAGTAGAGGGCGGGGCCCGAGGCGTCGGCGTGAGGGGCGGGGCGGGCGCACGGAGCCGCCGAGGAACCGGGAAGGAGCCCGGGGCGGGGCGATGTCGGGGCCACGTCTAAGGCGTGGGGGGGTGGGGAGGAGGAGTCCGCAGGGCTGGGCCCCGGAAGATCCCGGGGCATTCCATCTCCCGCCCCCACCCTTTTGCCTGCGACGCCCTCCTTGCCCATCTCCAGCCCCTGCGAGGTTCAGCCCTGGTGCCGCCCCCTGCCCGAGGCCTTTCTTGACGGCCTATCCCGGGCTTTTACCCTGCAGTGGTGGGGGGCGGGGGTCCGTGAACTTGCTTGGGGGAAAAGTGTGTTTATCTTTATCTACTCATCTGTAGCTATCTAGATAGAGCCGCATCTAAATCTATTTATAGGTACTTATGTCTAGATAGATATCTATCTGTATCTAAAGATATCTGGATATCTATCAACATCTGTGTCTATAGATAAACATCTATATGTACAGTCATCTATCTATACAAGTTATATCTAGATTTATCTACCTACGTAAATGCTTATTTATATCTATACCTACCCGTATCTATCTATATTTAGATCTGTCTACATGGATATCAATATCTATCTAGATACATAGATATCTGTATCTATCGGTCTGTATCAAACTATCAATATGGACAAATCTGTAGATGTATTTCTGTCCAAGTTCCCATCCATGGAGGTCATAGATTCCAGGTTAAGATAGAAAAAAAGAGCTACAATCAGTTTCCTTTGTAATCTTATAGATTTTATTTTATGTATTTGGAAATATTATTCTGAGAAGGTGTCCATAGACTTTACCAGCCTGCCAGGGGACTGTGATACACACAAAAAAGTATAACCTCTTCCTTAGTTGTGCTCCCTCTTTCTTAAATATTTACTTATCTTTGTGCCTTCTGTTTTTCCCAGTTGAATGTTTGCTCTTTGAAAGAAGAGATTGTTTATCTTTTTAATCCCTCACTTCCTAACAGAGTGCTTTGTACATGTTTTGTAGGCACTAGAGCAATTTTTTTTTAGTTGAATAGGCTCTAGAGCTGGAAGAAAACTTAGAGATCTAATCTGACTACCTCATTTTACAGTTGAGGAAACTGAGGCCTATAGAAGGGAAGTGGACTAGATGATCCCTAACGTCCCTTCTGGATCCTCTGATCCTAAAATTACTTGCCAAGGACTCGCAGGTAGTAAGTAGGGGAGGAGATTTGGGGAATGCTGATAAGGGGGAGGAGGAAGCAAGGGACTTTGTGCTTTCTTTTTCACCACTAAAGATTTTATTATGATGATGATGATTATGATATAATAACAGAAGGGCTTTATCCAAGTAATAAAAGCTTATATCTATATGGTGCTTATGATTTATGGATTTAGATTTGTCCCATTTGATCGTCATAACAACCCTGTGAGGTAAGTAGTACAAATACTCTTATTCCTACTTAGCATATGAGGAAACTGAAGTGTTGGAGGAAATATTTGGGCATTGAAAGAGTTGAATTTAATGATATCTAAGCACTCTTCCAGCTTATAACATTGTGTAAGTCTAGGAATCATGGAGAAAATTAAGTGGCAGAGGTGAGGTATTGTGCCAGCAACTGGGGATACAAAGACAAAAAAAAAATGCAGTCCCTGCTGTCAGACAGTGAACATTCTGCTAAAGGGATACAGCACATACAGCGGCAACTAAAAAGTATATATAGAATAATTTTAGGAGCATTGCCAACTAGGGGAAATCAAGAGAGGAGAGAGATACCAAGAAAGACTGAGACTGGATGGATGCTAATGCTCTCAACAGAAATAAAGAAGTTGGGAGGGGATTCAGGAGAGACATTAGGGTGAATATATGCTTTTGAGAGTTTATGGAAATGATGTTGAACCAATGGAAGGTGGTGACATCACCAAAAGAGAGGATTGAGAGAGAAGAGAAGAGGGCTCCAAAGAGAACCCTGGGGGTGCTAATATTTATGGTTAGGAGATGAATGTTGATCAGTAAAGGAGATTGAAAGGGAATGGTCGGATAGGTAATAGAATAGCTGGAAACCAAGGGAAGGAAAAGGATCTAGGAGGGGGGCTAGTTGATGCTTTCTCAAGCTGCAGAGAGGACAAATAGAATAAAGACTTAGAGAAAAAGCCATTAAATTGAACAGTTAAGATTATCTTGTTAATCTTGGAGAGCAGAGTTTAAGGTAGAAGGGGTAGTGAGAGACAAGGAAATGGAAGCACCTAGTACAGATGATGGGTGTTAGGTTGTGAAAGGGAGAAGAGATGATAGCTTGAAAGGATAACAAAGTCAAGTGAAGGTTTTTTAAGGATGCCAATGACCTGAGAAATGGTTGTAGGTGGCAAGGAAAGAGCCAGTGGATAAAGGGAGATTGGAGAAGAGAGGGGAGGAATTAGCAACGGGGCTTGATCCTGGAGAGATGGGAGGGGATTGGGTTGAGGGCATAAGTAGAATTGTTTACTGTGGCCAAGAATAGGGCTACTTCCCCAGAGGTGGCAGCAAAGAAGAAAATGAGAGATGGTGACAAGGTGTGGAATAGAGGAGAAAAGGAAACTGGTGACAAGTGGCCTTCATTTTCTCAGAAAAGCTGAAGGGGATCCATCTGGTTAGAGAGATGTAGAAGAGGAGGGTTAGGAGTTTTGAGAAGAAATGAAAAGGTTGGACTAGCCACTGGGGAGAGAGAGGCTATCTGTATCCCCTCTTCCTAATACATGTAGTAGGTTGCCTAATCTATACTTGTTACAAAAGAATTGCTGTGTAGCATTAAGGACCTTGTTTAATAGCAAATTGGTAATGATCCCATTTGTCTTGGTTGTTTGACTTTTTCTAGGCGCATTTGGCAGCGTTGTCAGTATGGGTGAAAGTAAAAGGTGGATGAAAGGGTAACCTGGAGTTAGGACTTGGCAAGTCATATCCAGGGTAGGATGAGGGGTAGCAACAATCTGCTAGCAGCTACTGTGGCTGTGTAAAACCAATAACAACCAGGATGCAGAAGGCGGCTAACACAGGTTCTTTGTTGTGCTTTACTAAGGAAAGTAACTGTAAGGGGTTAACAATCTCATTTTAATCACACGTACAAATATCATTCACTTAGTTCTGGAGGAAAAGCCAGCACCCTGAACTTCTGAGCAAATACAAACAAATTACAAACATCAACAGATCTTGTCTGATTCAAATCTCAACTCATAGTCACCAGGAAAGCATCAACATCTGGGTTTACAAGGTGGGGAGGTGTGCCTCAGGACTCTGAACTACAGCTGCCTGGAGTCTCTCTAAGGCACCCACCACTCTTTCAGTGAGTGAGAGCCCCAAAAGTCAACTGCCCTGGTTCAGGGCCCTGGGGCACTTGATTACCTCAGTGCTGAGAAGCACTCAAAGAAAGACAGTGAAAAATCCCATTTTGCTGGCCATTACATTTAAAAGGCAAGACTCTTCAAAGGTACCTAATTACCTCAGCATTCCAATGGAGAAGACAACAGAAATTCCTGCCTGATTACCATTCTTAGGGCTTACCAGTCTTAGGGCTGAGAAACACTCCATGACAAAAAGATCCCATTTTACCTGCCCCATTCAAACAAAGGCCAGAATCCTTAGAGGCACTTAAGAGAAGAACCACAAAAAGAACCGCCTTAATTACTGACTCCCTGGAGAGTCTAGGATGGAGATAGTGTATAATTAAACTGTACATCTTGTGTGGCTGACATTGAACAGAAGAAATGGTGAGACCAGAATGAGGTGGTGGGCTGGGATAAGAGACTGGAGGTCATGTTAAAGGTGAAGAGTAGGGCTAGGATGAGTGAGGAAGCGGGAGAAATGGAAAAAGAGCTCAGGATAGAGGCGGGAGGACACCTGGTGATGATGAGGTCAAAGATGGAGGGGAGTCCATAGGAGGTAAGGAGGCTGATGAACAAAATTAACATGATCATTTGAAAAGTCATGGACCCTGTGTCAGATCAGGCTAGTAGAAGTGAAAAAATTATGAAAAAAGTTTTCAAGGCACCATGTTTGTGTTTTAAATTTTTTTGATTGGTTGGATCTTGTGGTTTCATTGGTTTAGGACAGGGCTGGGGAACCTGTGGCCTTTTAGGTCCTTGGGTACAATCTTTTGACTGAGTTTTACAGAACAAATCCTTTTATTAAGGGAATTTGGTCTGCGAAGTTTGTATTCAGTCAGAGGCTGCACTTGAGGACCTAGAGGGCCACATGTGGCCTCCAGGCTGCAGGTTCCCCACCCATGGTTGAGGAACTCCCAAGTGAGGAAGCTCCCTCCACCAGTGCAGCTCAGAAGCTGAAGAGTTAAATGATATGACTTGGTCACACAGGCAGGATTGGAGTCCCAGTCTTCCTGACGCCAGAGCCACCTTCACTCATAAAATGTGCCCTAGCCTCTGTCTGGGAAGGGTTCAATGTCATTTCGTAGTTTAAAGTGCCTACAAGTGCTAGTGACTGGAGTCACAAAGAATAAAGCCAATATGTTCTCTGCCTTGGAGGAGGTTACATTGTGCTTGGGGAGGGCTACAACATAGACTAGAGAAATGTAAAAGAATTGGAGGAGGAGGAGTTAGTTAGGAGTTGTCACCCAATTTTATGGTCTTGGATGACTGAAAAGATGGTGCCATCAACAGAAAAGGGTGGGGGAGTCTTCGGTGAAATAATATTGTTATGTTTTGGATGTAACAAGTTTGAGATGCTTATGGAAGGAGTTATTAAATGCTCACTGTGTGCCAGGCACTGCGATAAGTACAGGGGAGATACTAATATAAGCAAAAAAAAAGACAATCCAGGTGGAGATATCCAGCAGATGGTTAGTAGTATGGGACGAGATGTCCTACCATTACCATAAATTCAGCATGTCCCATAGTTGACTTAAGATCAATGGTTGGGGACTCCCACCATTGGCTCCTTCTCTTTGTTATTGCTGTTAGTGGCTCTACCATTCGTCCAGTTATTATGCTCAAAACCTTGGGATTATACCTTGACTCTTCCCTCTCCTTTACTTGTAACAATTGGTTTGAGTTTGATTTCACCCCTGTAAAATCTCTTCTCTCTCCCTATTGCTACTACCCTCCTGCAGGCCTTCTTCCACCACCTGTCTAGACCATTGCCACTGTCTTCTCCTACCAAGTCTTCTCTCTCCCGGGGCTGCCAGAGTGATCTTTTTCACACATTGGTCTGGTCATGTCACTTCTCTGTTCAGACATCTTCAGTAGTTCCTTATTGCCTGCAAAATAAAGATCAGACTCCTTTGCCTGGAACTCTCCATTTTTTCACCGTGTCCTTTTTGTAGCAATAAACTTGGACTCCCTCCCTCTATGCTTCCAACACACTCTTTTCCCCTTCATGCCTGTGAGTGGGACAGCCTTCTTACTCTGGTCAATTCCCATGCATCCTTTAAAGCCCAACTCACGTGCCATTCCCATTGTGTGAGACAACTCAAGTAACATTCAAGTAGAGACTTCTCATAGAAGCAAAAAGGAGAAAAAGGAACCCATAGACAGTGGGTAGGGAGAGGCCATACCCAGAGGGCAGAACCCATCTATATACTCCTAATGCAAACAATCCCTACCCACCACTGACCTTTACTCTCATTAGTGGAGTTCAGGCTCACAATCTAAACGTGGAAAATTACTCCAGGTACTAGGGACAAGGAAACTCTAATTTAGCCAATGCCAACTCTTAAGAACACTTTTATCCTTATTTGACAAGGCTCAGTGCTGAGGGGTCAGGCTGCTCTAAGTTTCGGACTCCCAGTTCCTACAGGTCAGGTGATTTTTAACAACTAGAAACTTAGGTCCAGCTGTCAATCAGAAGCCCTGAGCCAAGCTGAAAAGTCCCCACCTCTATTCATGCCACTCAATTTACAGAAAGGCTGAGGCTCAGATTTTATCAGAGGTCTTCACCATCCCACTCATCATCAAACCTATACTTATTTTCTTTTTTGAAAAAAGTTGTCGATTCTTTTGTTGCTTGCTTTCCCCATATCAATGTCTCCACTCACCGCCCTCCCCAGGCGCCCCCCCCCCCCAAGTCAGTAATGGTCATCGTATTGAACTGTGTTCTGATGTGTTTTAGGCTTGTTTTCCTTTACATTGTCATTAGGGTTCTGGTTATTTCACTCCATCAGTTCGTATGGGTCTTCTCAAATTTCTTTGGATTCTTCAGTTTCTTACAGTAGAATAATCTATTCTTTTTATATACTACAGTTTGTTTAATCTTTCCCAATTCAGTGAACATCAACTTTGCTTCCATTGTTTTGACCCCACTAGTGCTGCTAATAATGTTAATGATAATGATAGCTAACAATAGTACCCACTATGTGCTGCCCACTGTGCTAAGTACTTTTACAATCATTATATCATTGATCCTCACAACAACCCTGGGAGGTAGGTGCTGTTATGATCCCCCCAGAGGAGGAAACTGGCAGGCATAGGTTAAGTGACTTGTCCGGGGTCACACAGCTAGTAAACTTCTGAGGCCAGTTCTCTGTCGACCCAGTGCTCTATTCACTCTACTACCTAGCTGTCTAAATATTAGTACTTTATTATTTTATTATTTATCCCATCATTTCATTATTAATTTATTATTATATTATTTGTTCAATTATTTTGTTGATATTGATATTTTATGTCAAAGATTCCCCTTTCTTCACACACAGATATGCCTTTTACTTATCCTTTTCCCCTTCTTTTCCCATTAGAAATGATCTTCCCCTAACTTAGATTTCACATAGTACTTCTCTTTGTAACTCTGTGATGCACTTACCAGGTAATACTAGGTCTTAGTTATCTGTGCATTTTTTGTGCCTTTTAAACTTATCAGCTCCATGAAGGCAGAGCCTCTAGTCTTAACTAAATGTTGCATTGTTGCCAGCAACTAGCATGGTGCCCAGTATGTAGTAGGTGCTCAATATACCTTTTTTGAACAAATCTGAATAAATCAATGAATATAGTCAAACCCTGAGCATCCACATTAATAGAAAAAAGGAGGGCATGTGGGTAATCCTCAAACACTACCTATTAATCCAAAAATATCTTTGGAATGCAAAGAAACATTTGAAAACATGCATACACTTGTTTGGGCATTAATCCCTTCTGTGTCAAACTCTGTCTCACATTAACTTGCCAGTAATGTTGATTCTGCAGGCCTGAGGTGGACAGGTTAAGAGGGGATACTAGAACTTCTCAAATACACATGCACTTACATGTGTGTGTAAATGTACTAGGTTGTGAAGATATTTAAATGTCCAACAGAGAAGTTTACGGTTGATCCTAGGTAATAGGAAGCTGTTGGAATTTATTGAGTAGTCACATGTCACTTCTACTAAAGTGTCAAATATCTTAAATCAAGCATTCTTTCTTTTTGTTCCTTTTGGCAGTCTGGTTAAATCTATGAATCCCTTAGAATTATTGTCTTTAGATGCATAAAATACATAGGGTTACAAATCAAAACCTATTACATTGAAATAAAATCAGTTTTAAAAAAAAATTCACAAATCCCCAGTTAACTACCCTGTCCTTATATGGTGACGTGAGTTGCTGTTGCTGTAAGGAATTCATCAACTTGCAATAACCTTTCTGGTGACAATACTTTCTGAATTTATGTAGTCTGGTTCTTAGTCAACCACCAGTCCACCAAAAAGCATTTATTAAAGTACTTACTTTGTTTGGGGCATACAAAGAAGAAGCTAAACCAACCTCATGTCCAAGGAGCGTCCATTCTAATGGAGGACACGACACATCTTCAAATCAGTACATAGAGGATAAATATAAAGTCAGTGCAAGATTGCCTTTGAGGGGAAGGCACTAGCAGCTGGTGGAGGGGGAAGCTAGGGAGGTACCTTGAGCTGAGTCAGAGATGTTGAGGAGGGTGTGTATCCCAGCACAGGGGAGAAGCAATGAAAAGACTTGAAGAAGATATTTGTGGTGGAATATTGGGTATGTGTGGTTAGACTTTAGAGTACCTGGAGGGAAGTAAAGTGTTAAAAGACTGGAAGGATGGGAAGGTTGTAAAAAGCTTGAAAAGCTAAACAGAAAAGTTTGTGATTGATCATAGAGGTAATGGAGTCACTGGAGTTTATTCAGTTGGGAGGGAACATAGTAAGATCTACGGTGTAGGAAAATTGCTTTGGCAGCTATGTGGAGGATAAATTGGCAGGAAAACCAATTAAGATTCTGTTGTAATAGTCCAGATGGGAGGTGATGAAGGCCTAATATAGGTGGTGGCTGTAGAAATGGAGAGAAAAAGGCACATGCAACAGCTGTCATAGAGAAAGAAATGAAAAGGTGGCCATTGATTGGCTATGGGATGTTGGGTGAGTGAGAGAAAAGAGTTGAGGGTGACCCTAAGTTTTTGAACTTGGGTGACTAAAAGAATGTTGGTGCCTTCAAAGTAATAGGTAAGTTTGGAAGAAAGAAAGAGAATTCTTTCAACTGAAAACCATTGCAGCTGCCTATCGGTATATTCTTCAAGAAGCTCACTACCTTCTGCTGCAATGATGTAACGAATCAGGATGTCCCCAGAGAATAAATGGCTACAATGCAGATTTCCAAAATAACTTTTTATTTTTAATCTGAAGCTTTTGCCTGCATTCATTTACAGTAGTAACTGAACTAGGATTCCTTCAAAAGTATCCAACATTGACAAATCCTTCATGTTGGCTACATTTTTATGTTACACATTACTCCTGTTTAGAATTAATTCTTGGAGCTTAAATTTCCTTCCCACCCCAAGAGCCGACTTTGAGAGTAACTTAATATTCCCTATTCTAGTGTTAATATGTAGATTAGTATCTCTAACTGTGGCCCAAACCCATCATTTTTTTTTTCACTTAATAGGTCTACAATGCAATTGTTTCTTTAAAGACTTTTGGAATATATTTTCTTTTCACTGACACAGATAACCAGTGAAGAACCTGAGGATGAACTTTTATCCAAAGCAAGGGGAGAAGATTACAGACTGAAGGTACAAGAGGGCGCAGAAAATAATGAAGACACTAAAAATGGAGAACCAGAGGTCAACCAGGAAAGAGATGGAGAAGGTCTTTCACATGAAAACCAGGCAACAACTAGTTCACAGGTATTTGGGAATGCATAGCACTTATTCTTCTTTATAGGACACATGGTCTTTCGTACTTGCTGAAAGGAAGATCATGGTAGATTGGAACCTAGTAATTACATAGCCCAGTCAATCAACTAGCATTTTTACTGTGTGCCAGGCTCTGTGCTAAGTGCTGAAGCTACAGAGAGAAGGAGAAGACAGTCCCTGCTCTCAAGGAGCTTTCAGTCTGGAGAGACAACATGCAAACAACTAGGTACAAACATGGTACGGACAGGATACATTGGGAGTTGTCTCAAAGGGAAGGTGCTAAGATCAATGACGATTAGGATAACCTTCTTGCAGAATGTGGGACTTTAGCCAACACCTAAAGGAAGCCAGGAGGCAGAGATGAAGAATGGGAGAGTTACAGGCATGGAGAGACAGCCATTGAAAGAGCTTGGAGTTGGGAGATGGAGCCAGTGTCAGTGGATCAAAGAGCATTTCAAAGGGAGTAAAAGTGTAAAAAGACCGGAAAGGTGTGAGGGGGCCAGGTTATAAAGGGAACTGAATGACAAACAGAAGATTTTATGTTTGATCCTGGAGGTGAGAGAGGGCCACCAGAGGTGATTAAATGGGGAATGATACGGTCAGACCAAAATGTGATGTTTTAGGGAGATCATTTTGACAGCATATAATGTGGAGGATGAACTGAAGTGGGGAGACTTAAACAAGGGAGGCCAGCCATCAGGCTAGTGTAATAGTCCAGGCGAGAGGTGAGGAGGGCCTACACCAGGGTGGCAGCAGTGTTAAAGGAGAAGGGGGATGTAGATGAGATGTTAATGAAGAAGAAAATGACAGGACTTCACCACTGATTGGAGAGGTGAGAGAGTTAGGAGTTGAGGATGGTGGTGCCCTTGACTGTAATAGAGAAGTTAGGAAGAAGGGAGGGTTTGGGGGTATATGTAATGAGTGCACTTTTGCATATGTTGTGTTTAAGATGTCTATAAGACATCTAGTTCAAGATATCTGCTAGGCAATTGGAGATATGAGACTGGAGGTCAGCAGAGAGGTTAGGGCTAGGTAAATAGATCTGAGACTCATGTGCATAAGTATGATAATTGATAAATTAGCATCTATCATCTCTATGCACATGAGTCTCATAATGGCTAATGAAATTTGAAAACTATGGGAGCTGATGAGATCACCAAGTGGAATAGTATAGAGGAAGAAGAGAAGAGGGTTCAGGTCAGAGCCTTGTAGAACCCCCACAATGAGCAGAAATGACAGGAGCAGTAGTCAGAGAGTTAAGAGAAGAACCAGGAAAACGCGGTGTCACAAAAACCTGCAGAGAAATCAAAGAGAAGAAGGGTGATCAACAGTGTCAAAGGTTGCAGAGAGGTCAAACAGGCTGAGGGTTGAGAGAAAGACATTAAACTGATGATTAAGAGATCGTTAGTAATTTCGGAGGGAGCAGTCTTGGTTGAATGATGAGATCAGAAGACAGACTGCAAAGAGACAAGAGAGTGAGAAGAAAGGAAGTGGAGGCATCTGTTGTAGATGGCCTTCTCAAACAGTTTAACCACAAAAAGGAAGAAAGATAATAGTAGCTAGTGGGGATGGAAGGATCAAGGCAGGGTTTTTTAAGGATGGAGGAGACATTTTTTAATTTTTCAGTTACAAATTCTCTCCCTTTCTCCACCCCGTCTGTGACCCACTGTGATGGTAAGAAATATTATTCCTGTTACACATATGAAATAATGCAAAACATAATTTCCATATTAGCCATGCCCGCCCCCTCCCACCCCCAAAAAAAGAAAAATAAAGGAAAAAAAATACAGTTTGCATTTAGAGTCCATCAGTTCACTGGAGGTGGATGGCATTTTTTATCATGAGTCTTTGGGAGTTTTGTTGTCTTTGACAACAAAGTAAGTCTTTGACAATTTTTTATCTTTACAATACAATATTGCTGTTACTCTTTAGATCGTTCTCCTGGTTCTGCTTACCTCACTTTGTATCAGTTCATGCACATCTTCCCAGTTTTTTCTGAAACCATCCCCCTCATCCTTTCTTATAGCACAGTAATATTCTGTCATATTCATATACCATCACTTGTTAAGCCATTGCCTAATTGTTGGGTATCCCTTCAGTTTCCAGTTCTTTGCCATCACGAAAAGAGCTGAAGCAATTGAATATTAATGAGAGAATAGGAATGGTGGGGGGGCCGTGTACTGGAGAAGATGGGATGGAATGGGGTGACATGTGCATGTAGAGCAGTTGCCTTGGCAAGGAGAAGGGCCATCTCTTCAGGTGAGAGGAGGATGAAGGAGAAGATGGTGGCCACAGGCCACTGGGATGAGGAAAGGACAAGAGGCAGCACTCTGAATGGCCTCAATCTTTTTAGTGAATGAGGTAACATTCTTAACCTGGAGGTGAGGCGGGGTGGGCAGGGGCAGGAAGGATGTGAGACATCTCCATAAGCCACTGTGGTGAGTGAGCTAGTGAATTGATTTAGGCAGCTGTAATAGGATTGCCTTGCCACAGTGAGGGCCCAATTGGGATTATGTAACATAAACTTGTAGTGGCTCCAGTCGTCTTGGTTTTGTGATTTTCTTCAGCTTATTTCAGCAGCATGTTTGTAAGAGCAGAGGCAGCAGATAGTAGGAGTAATCCAATGCTGGATCTTCCATAGGTTAAGGTATCAAGGGGACTGAACCTTGCTCCATCCTCATCATGCCTGTACTCACGCTTAAAAGGCCTCATCTCCTTAGCTTAGTAGCATTGTTAGATGTTATTGTATCACCACTAAATAGATCCCTATAAGGGCCATATGTAGATTAGAATAGATTCTAAGAAAACAATAAAATGAGAAACTCTGGTATGTTGAGGTTAAAGCTTGGCTGCAGTTTCCCAGTCATCTGTTGTTTCCCTTATGTCCCTTCTGGCTGCTTGTCGAGGCATTCTTGAAAACTTTGATTCCTATTTGATATTTCTATACTTTTCCATTAGTATTAAAGAGGAGGCAGCCTTTCAAATAGTATACCTTAGAAGTAGGATCCCAGAAATATTTTTCCTTATTTCTCTAGGTCTCTTTCCCTCTTCTGTATTTGGGCACCTCTTCCTTAAGGATAGATTCCCTCTGTGTATGTTCAGCAGTGATTTATTTGGCAGCTCCTAATTAAGGTTGAGTGGGTTTTGTAGAGAGTTATAGGCTGCCTCCTCATGCTCCTGCAGAGTTTTGTCTTTTGGACATGCTTTTTTTTTTAATTTTAATAGTATTTTTTTTCTAATTACATGTAGAGAATGTTTTCAGCATTGACTTTTATAAGATTTTGAGTTCCAAACTTTTTTCTTCTTGCCTCCCCCCTCCCCAAGACAGCAAATAAAAGATTGGAAATGCTTTTTTAGCTATTCACTGGACTGAATTACTCGTTCTGATGCTCCTTGTGCATTCGAAAATAGTCAGGTTAGAGCTGTATTTTGTAGTGCCTAACCACTGTATTCTATTGTTTTTATGTTCAATCCCAAAACGGTTTTCTAGAAAGCCCCTTCCTTAAAAGGGAGAAAGCTCACAAAAGTTGCCTTCTCTCTGTCTCTCTTTTTCCCTGTAGTCTCTTTACTCCTATATTTATTTTTTCACTTGGGAGCAGAGATGGGAAGCCTACTCCGACCATATCATATACCATTGAGTTTTGTGTCCAGACCAACCTGTCCGTAATCTCAAATTGTAATCTTGCTTCTTGACATAACAGAGCCCTTTCTTACCCTCTTTCAGTGCACTGGCTCCTTACCTTTTTCTGTGGATCACAGTGTTCTTCTCTTGACAGCCTAATCTGAATAACAAGCCACGAAAGAAGAAGAAGAAGAAGAAAAATAAGAAAACCACAGTAGGAGAAACTCCGGTATGTTTGAGTCAAAGCTTGTGTGTAGTTTTGTCATTAATTACTGCTTCCCTTTTATCCCTTCTGGCTGCTACTTAAAGGAGTTTTGAAAACATTGATTCCCATTTTTTTTTCTCAGCAAGTATTCATTAAGTGTTTACTGTGTGCTAAGCACTGTGCTAAGAATAAATTAAAAAAAGGCAAAAACTATCCCTGCTGTCCAGGGGCATACACGAACAACAGTGTACATACAACATGTATGCAGAATGATTGGAAATTCATCTCCAAGGGAAGGTTGGGGGAGTGGAGGCTGGACCAGGAAAGCCCTCCTGTGGAATATGAAAGTTGAGCTAAGCCTTGGGAAAGCAGAGAAACAAAGGAGGTGGAGATGAGAGAGAGAGAGAGAGCTGCAGGCATGAGGGACCTACAGAGAAAAAGCATATCAGATGATGGAGTAGTGTGTATGAAGAACGTCAAGAAGATCAGTAGAGTATTTGCAGGGGTCGGAGAGGTGAAGAGATGAGGAAAATAGGAAGGACCAAGGTGGTGAAGGCTTTCGAAGCCAAACAAGATTTTGTATTGGGCCTTGGAGGTGATGAGGAGCTCCAGGATTTTATTGAGTGGGTCAGAGCTGTGCTATAGAAAGTCTTTTTTGGCAGCTGCGCGTAGAGTGGCCAGCTTTGGAGTGAGACATGAGGCAAGGAGAACCACTAGGAGGCTATCGCAATTATCTACTTGTGAGGGATGAGACACTGAGCCAGGCTGATGATTAGGTGGGTGGGGGGAAGGGAAAGATTGGGCAGACATGGCGAGGATGGTAATGACAGGATTTGGCAACAGATTATCTATGTAGAGTGGGTGCAAGAGGAGTTGGGGTGATGCTGATGAATGTGAATGGTGTGAGCCTCTGAGGGGGAAAGGCTGCACAGTGGCAGTGGAGAGGGAGTCTGGTTATGGCAGTGGGAAGCAGGGAATATGAGCAAAAGAACAGTCAGTGCTGCAGAGGGTGGCCAGGTCACATTTCATCAGCAGCAACCCAGGGTTCAGTGGGTGACAGAAGAAGGAAGTTGGTTAATTATTAAGCATGTATGCGTTCCACAGGGCACAGTGAAAAGGGATGGGCAAATCTGGAGTGGGACATTTGGGGGCGGAACTAAGGGAAGGGGGACAGGGTTTGTGGAGCAAGCAGTGGGGGTTGAGGAACAGGTTTTATACTTCAGCACCCTGGGGTTCAGAATCACTGAGTTGGGGAGTGTTTGAGGAATGAGTCCAAGCACAGTATCAGGGGGCAGGTGATTAAACTGTTCAGGGCCCTCCCTTGAGGTTCAGCCCCCTAGCAGGTGGTGGTATGTCCTGTGAGGCCCAGGAGGCCTGCTTCACAGTGGGCAAGAAGAGGTGAAGGTATGGCATGGGGGAGTCTAGACAGGAAGCAAGAGCTGGCAGTTACAGTTATAGGGTGTCTATTCTGGGAAATAGAGCACTGGAGACGACTTGGGGCCTCGATCCCAGGCTGAGGCAGGAGGCCCTATTAGTAGTATAATTTAGATAATTCTGAAACTAAAAAAAAGATTGCT
The DNA here is from genome assembly GCF_011100635.1 of Trichosurus vulpecula. NCBI lineage: Eukaryota > Metazoa > Chordata > Mammalia > Diprotodontia > Phalangeridae > Trichosurus > Trichosurus vulpecula. The sequence goes on from NC_050575.1 coordinate 391,748,806, forward strand.
TAACAAGGTTTGCTCTCTTCCTTGTTTCATGTGTTTCCTTTGGAAAATCAACAATCCTCTTACTCTGTTGCCTTTTTTTTTTTCCTTTTCCAATTTGTATTATACAACAGTTGACAAGCGGTTCTCCAGTGTTGATAGTTCTCACTGCTCCTGTGAACTGTACGCTCTCTGTTGTTTACTCTTCTGTTAACTTGGTGATTCAGTAGCAAGTGGAAATAACAATTTGTGTTCAGTTTATTGTCAGCAAATGCTTTTCAAATTAATGCCCTTCACCCATGGGATTCTAGGAATGATTCACTTTCTCCTGGCATTACAATTTTAATTTTATGTTTGCACAGTCCAAATCCCAAAGCTGTTTACCTAGTTCTTCCTCTTTAAAAAACAAGCAAAAAAAAACAAAACAAAACAAAAGCGGTTGATAACTAATGTGTTGAATGGTTCTTGGTGTTTTCAGGAAGATGATGGTCTCGAAGATATTGACAGCATTTTAGAGAAAATTGAAGTTACCAATGGTGTGTCAAATCAGACTCATAGCAGTGTCATCATGGAGAGTCGGCCTCTTCTCTATGTCGAGCACAGGTAACATGCTAATGGTGTGTTGTTGTTTTTTTCCAGACAGACTTTGCTGTAACAGAGAGTCCATCTGTTCTAGCAGGGAAACTGTACTTGGCGAGTGCTAGATTTATTTTGATATTTCTTGAAAGATGTTACTATAAAATGTGGTCCTTCATTTCAGATCACATTAATCAACCATTAATCTTTTAGGTAGCTATAAATTACTTATTCTAAAAACCTGCTGGCAGAGAGGGCAAATTAAATCACATAGCTCTTAATTTCCAAGTTTTTTTTGATGTATTCACTCTAATAGGAAAACAGATAGTTACCCACATGTTTGGGGTGAGTACCTGTTTCAATTGCATATTTATGAGTTAGCAAACCTTTCTTTTGGCTAATTCCTACAGTTATTCTTTAGTACAGTGTGTCTGGAGGCCCTCTAGACTGTGACTTTTGTGGCTCTTCCTAGAACAGAGGAGGTTTGGTTGGTCCCACATGGAGTAGGGGAGAGAATCCTGAACTGGGAGTTAAGATCTTATCATCAAGCCCTGGTTCTGCCGTTGAATAGTTGTCTGGACTTGAGCCTTCTTTACCCCATACATACATAAAGTTGGGAAAGGTTTTGACTACACAGTTTTTTTTTAAGTACTTTTTTAAAAAAATTAGAATATTGTTGGTATCATTGCTTTTTACATCATCTATATTTCTCAATCTCTTCTTCCGAAGGCTCTTTCCCAGAGAATTATCCCTTATTACAGAGAATAAAGAAGAGAAAACAATTAGGCATCCCCAGAGTCTGCCATTATGCAGCATTCTGCGTCCCTCCTACCTGTACCCCTCTGCAGGAAGTCAGGAGATACCATCTCATATTTCCTCTTTGGGGCCAAGCTTGGGCATTATAATTTCACAGCATTTCATTTTGGTTTTTTTGATGCCTTTTATCTTGATATCACAGTTTTTGGTTTTTTTTGAGGGGGTTCAGGGGATCCCTCTCTTCCTCCAGCTTAAACCTTTCCTCGAAACAAAAATAATTTAACAAAAACATCTTCAGTCTTTTTTAACTCTACCGTGCTAGTTACATCTGATTTGCCTTCATGAATTTCATTCTGCTTTCCCTAGGCAATATCTCTCACTTCCTTCTGTCTTGGTGCACATCCTCCTGCCTTCCTCTCCCCTGCTCTCTTTTCAAGGGAAGAAGTTGGAACAGTGTTGTTGTTTGGCACGACTGCCTTGTCCTCTCTGAACTGTAGGTTCATAGCTTATTCCTGCAGCTGCTACAGGGCATTCTGCATATAGGTTGAGGTGCAAGTAGCTAGTTTAACTTGTAGAGGCGTGCACGCTGATACTGATCTTTGGATAATGCTTGGATACAGAACTCAGCTCTCCTCTTCCCCTTTTTTCCCATCTCTCCAGCTTCGGGTAGATGGGGTTGTTTAGCTCACTCTCATCATCTTATTTTAACTGTTAGGGATGCTCTTTCTCCTGCTAGCCTGCCACTCTTTTAAAGATGTGGAAGATGTCTTTAACAATTGGACAGGTGATCTGCTTTTGAGAGGAGCATCTTTCTGCAGGTCACACACCTCCACCACAACACAGTGCACGTATTATGTAGAAGCTGTCATTCTGGTGTTTTCCCTGAAGCATGTGCCTAGCCTGACTACATGGCTGGCCCTGCAGAGGGCAGTAGCTTAGACTACAAAGTGAACAGGATTGCTGATTGATTGTTAAACATTTGTCAGTCTAAGGCCATGAGTCTCACTGTTCCATGGTTGTTTGGAGTTTAGGGATAAAAAAAATTTTCAGTTGTAGAAAAATTGCGCTTTTGTTTGTTGTCTCTTATTTCTGATTCTGTAGACACTTGAATCCGGAAACAGAGCTGAAAAGATATTTTGGAGCTCGAGCTGTCCTCGGAGATCAGAGGTGAGAACAAAGCTTGATATAAACTGAACTCCTTTAGCAGTATTTAAAACAGCTATTGACAAGAAATCATAGCATTCCAGAAGTATGCTGTGGATACAGAGGAATAGTATTTCTCTTCATTAATTTTGGAAAAATAAGTAAAATTATATAAAATTATTGAAATCCTTGGTGTTAGTATATGAAAGTCCTTAGAAGGAGATGGACTTGGCTCTACACTTCTTTTTGAAGTGAAAACGTGTATCTGTGTTGCTCATCTTTTATTATTTTTCCCCAGCTCAAGTTCTTAGACTCTGTGTTGACTTATTAGTGACTTATTAGGCATTCTGAGATTTGATGATCATGACAACCTAAGTCTGATGCCTAATCTAGTAGTACCTGTCATCAGAAAAGCATAAAGTGCCCAACATGGGTACAGCACATTTATTTACTTAGTCAACCTTAGGAGTGTTGGCAATTTAAGATTAGATTTAGACCAAACACTGTTAAAAAAAAATTAGTGGAAAATCACATCCCGGGTGAAATTTTTTGGTCAAATATCGAACAAGGCAAATACTACAGGGTATCTCAAAAGTCTTACTGCAGGTTAAGCTTTAATTGCTTATCTAACATAGCTTTAATAGCTTAAAACTGTACCAGAACTTTTGGGGCACCCCATGTTTTAGTCAGATCAATCAGGGAATCGAATCATGTTTAGATCAGAAAGAACCTCAGAGATCATCTAATGCACCCTCATTTTACAGATGAGGAACTGAGACCCACAGGGGTGAAGTGACTTACCTGATGTCACCCAGATAGGGAACAGAGCTGGCCTTTGAGCCCAGATTCTTTTTCTCCTCGTTCCAGGTCTTGCTCAACACTTGGCTTTTATAATGTTTGACATCAACATTTCACTTGATTTAACTTCTTAAAACAACTGGAGGTTTTGTTCATACTCCTAAATTCCAAGCTTTAAAATACTGGTATCATTTTTAAGGGAAGCTCTACAGTGACCACAAAGCTTTGTGTCTATAATGTTGCAACTCGTAGTGTGGAAGACTTACTGATTTTTTTACATATTCACCAGTGATTAGACAACTGAAGGAATTTGTCTCCAAAGATAAAACATTTTCTACGTTTTTTTTTAATCTGCAGGCCTCGGCAGAGACAGCGTCAATACCACCGAAGCACGTGGCTGACTACTCCGAAGAGCACCTGGCCCCGCTATAGCAAAACAGGTTGGGGCTTCATCAGGTTATGGTTGTGGGGTATCTTATGCCAGCTGTGGTCTTCATCATTGTCATTACATACTTTTTCTTTGGGGCCATGCTTGTGCTATGTAATTTTGCAACATTCATGCACGACGCTTTTCATGTGCATTATCCTGTTTGAGCTTCACAGTAGCCCTTTGAGTTTGGCAGGAATCATTATTCCTATTTTATAGGGGGAGGAAATAGACTCATTTAAGTAATTTTCCAGTGGTTAAGTAACTAGTAATTGAGAGTGCTGTAACTAGCACCCAGCTTTTCTTGTCCAGAGTTTTTTTTGCTGTATGGGGGGGAGGTGGGGAGGTCCTTGATGTTTTATATTAGTGTTGGGGAATGAAGAATATTTTAATAGCTTTCAAAGCACAAATTTAGGGTTAACCTTAACCCTGTGTTAAGACTTGAGAAACCCTGCGTATTTACTTTTCCAAATACCACCTGAAACAAGGTTTTGTTTTTAAAAATTAAGCTTTTTTGCCTTTGGAATTTTGCAGCATCGGAATCAATTTAGTTTTCAAGCCATTTGATATATAGTGAATTTAGCATAACTATATAGGAAATTCATTGTCTGTGTTTATCCCTAGGACAAGTTATGGCTGTGGACAATTTAGATTTTCTTCCCATTTATCACATCCTCCAAGCTTCTCATATTCTTATCAAAAATTATCTTTTGTGAGTTGCAGGCACTATCTATAGTATTTGGAAAGTTATTTGGTCTTTGTGGTATCCATGTGATAATAGTATCTTGTGTTAAGCTGTCCAAGCAGGGCATCCCTTGGGAGGAGATGGGGTTAAAAACTACCAAGCTGGGGGCAACTAGGTGGCACAGTGAGTAGAGCATTGGCCCTGGAGTCAGGAGGACCTGAGTTCAAGTGCAGCCTCAGACACTTGACACACTAGCTCTGTGACCATGGGCAAGTCACTTAACCCCAATTGCCCTGCTTACCCCCCCCCCAAAAAAAAAAAACAAAACAAAACTACCAAGCTGTTTCATAAGGGCAAGCCAAAGCTGGATTTTTTTCAGGTTGGTCAGTAGAATTAGGATTTTGTAAGTACCAGTTGACAGTGTAATTTGCTTATGAAAATTGAGCTATTGAAACCCATCTAACACTATCCTTGATAGAACAAGGAGAAAATGAGGTACCTTTCTCCCTTCTTTACTAAAAAAAAGATCTAAAACTCATATAGCTACACCATCAAACCTATCACCTCAAGGCAAAGAGGATGGTACTGCCTGTGCCCCATTCCATATTCCTCTCCCATTTCAGTATACTTTTTCCATGACTTTCCCCCCTTCAAGGTTGTCCTTAGATGTTCATTTTAGCCACATGGATACAGTTTTGGGATGAGAGCATGTGTTGAAATATAAGCACCAACATTCCCATCTTCCAACAAGCTTGCACACATTGTTTCTAAGGCAGTTCGGTGCCATTAGTTTTATATTCAGGTTTCTGAATCAGATCCATTTACTGTATTTCAGAATATCACCACTAGTTTGTTTTTTCTAAAGCAGGTTATGTACGTGTAAGGGAGTAAATTATTCTATAGATTTAGACTAAACCAGTTTAAATTAAGTTTGGTGATGTTTGAGGAATGAATTTAGCTCTGACTTTAACTTCTATATTTTATCTAAAACAAGCATTAAAACCCTGGAATTTAACGTTGACAATACAGATTAATAGAAGTTCTGCCAATAGATTTTAAAAATTCTCAAGAAAAAGCAGGCCTCATTAATTTTTACTAACCATAACACTATTTCTTATTGCTGAATTAATACATTTAGCTTTGTGAGTGTTTGCGATGTTATAACCATACTAAAACTGGCTAAGATGAGCTTGGTTCACTGATAGAATTTCCACTAATTCTAGGTATTACAATGCGAGTGCTGGAGTCAAAAAGGGGAGTTCAACACTTCACATTTGAACACCACCGAGAGTACCAGCAGGTTCAGTTCCAGTTCCTAAATGCAGTGGAGTCCATGGACCCAAATAATATCGTGGTATGTTTTGAAGAGAGTATGGCTACTTGAATGTACAGTCCATCCTATTGGGCCACTGTCATGTTGTGGTAACACCCCACTATGGCCAAAGGCAAGAAAGTAGAGGATAAGTTTTCAAGCCAGTATGAGAAATAAGAAAGCTCCTTTGTGTGAATCCTTTAAGCTGAGGAAATGGGAAATGATTATATAAATAAGTGTGAGATGACCTTTAAAGACAGGGTTTAGCTACCAGCTGTTCTATTTTTAAACCTTTTTCTTTGGAAGAAAGCATAGTTATTTATTAGCATTTTAGTGGAACAACTTCAGCATTGAAGTTTTATGAAATGTGCCCAGTTTTCTTAAATTTCACAGGAAAATTTGAGACTCAGGACTGAAGTTGAAGTGATATGGATACACTGTTCAGGATCTGAAGAATTAAACTCAAAAACAAACTTTTCAACAATCTCAGGCCCATATTACTGTTAAAGATAGATCTTTTTACAGCATGATTTCTTTTCAGGGTGGATTTTATAAGCTGATTAGGTGCTAGGTAGGACTCTTGAAGTAGAATTGATTGAAATTGAAAGTGTCACAGTGCCCTGCCCTTGTTTCTTTCCTTCACATGACAAGTTATCATGTTGGTAAATACCAGCAGAGAACCTTGCTTGTAGTGCAGGTGTGCCAGTGAGAAATATAGCCTGGTTTTAAGAACTCTTGAATGCCCACTTGCCTCTGAGATCCAGAGGAACTTCTGGAAATGAATTTATCTACATACTCTGACCCAGAGGTGGGGTACAGTCTTTTGACTGAGTCCAAGTTTTACAGAATAAATCCTTTTATCAAGGGAATTCATTCTGTGAAATTTGAATTCAGTCAAAGGGCCACACTTGAGGACCTAGAGGGCCACATGTGGCCTCAAGGCCACAGGTTCCCCACCCCTGCTTTGACAGCAAGGTTGGTCCAAATCTTGTCACTGGGAACCTTATGAATTGAGGATTTTTGATGGGATGAGAAGAAGCCCGAATATAATCACACTTGTACTCTAGAGGGGACAAATTTCAGAAGGTTCAGAAAAAGGATAGGTAGAACCTCTGTGGACAGATGATTTACAAAGGAAGTAGGTCTAGAGGGGCTGGGATTCTCTCAAGAAAGAAATTCTAAAAAATGTAATGAAAAATAATTTTGGTGAGGAAATGGAGCTGTCTGAAGAAACTAATGTGATATATAGATAACACAGTTCTGATTTTTTAAAAGATGTTCAGAAGATGGAGGCAAAGGCAGGTAGTAGAAAATGATTCTAAAATCCTGAAATGATTTTGTAAGAACAGTGTCAGGAGCACTGTAGCTCAGAATAAATGGAGGCTGGCAAGGAAAGCCAAGGACAACAAAGGTTGGGGCGGGGGGTTTTATTTAATTTTAAACCTATTTTGGGAGCAAAAGAATATAGAAGGGTGAGATACAGGACCAGATGGATGGTCCTGTGTGGAACAATCATAACTGACAACAGGAAGAAGACAGAGCTTGCTAACTTTTATTTTACTAAGAAGATCTTTGGATTAGAAAAGAAAAAATGGCTGATAGGGATTTGATATCCACAACAAGTACTTAGATAGAAAGAGGGGACTTAGCTGTCTTTGATTAATTCAGTTGAGTAAGCCTAGAAGAACATCCCACCTGCTGAAAGAATTGGCCATTGTGATTACTGAACCACTGTAAGAAATCTTTGAAAGGTCACATTGTGCAAGGAAGATGCGTAAGGACTGGAAAAGCTTGAATTTTGATCCAGTTTTTTAAAAAGGGAAGAGAATAGAGTCTAAGGACTCTATAGAGTCCATAGGCTCTCAAGCTGGATTTTTGATTTGTGGCAAAATTTTAGTACTTATTTTTGAAAGGGTGGTTAACCTCTTGAAAAGGAAACATGAAGCTCCAGCGTGGCTTCATTAGAGCAGGTCAGGCCCATCTACTTTTGTTTCCTTTTTTGGAAAGGTTACTAGCTGGTATATCAAGGCAGTATTGTAGAGATAGTTTACTTGGATTTTAGCCAAGTCTTGTGGACAAGCTGGAGTAGTGGGGCTAAGAGACTTCACAATTAGGTGAGTTCTGAACAGGCTGAGTGGCCGAATGAAAGAGCAGCATGAACAGCTCGATTGCAGCTTGGAGAAGGTCTCCAGTGAAGGCTTGATTTGCAGATGAGACAGCACTAGGAGGAATAGCTAAAACACTGGATGATAGCTAATGAGCTAAAACAATCTTGACAGGCGGCAACTTTGTACCAACAGAGTCTTGTAAGAAGAAATTTAATGAGAATAAAATAAAGGCTTAGATTTGGATTAAAAAATCAACTTCACAAGAACAAGGAGTTTGAAAAAGATGTGTGAATTTTAGTGCCCTGAAAGCTCAGTATGAAACAGTGGTATGATAACGACAGCCAAAGAGGCCAACCTAATCTTTCGTAGCATTGAGACAGAAAGGCCAGGACCAAGATAGTGATAGTTCTCTGATGAGATCATATCTGTAATGTTGTGTTCAACTCAGCCTCCCATCTCAGGAGGGACATTATCTGATAAACTGGAAAGCATTGAGAGGAGGATAATCAGTTCGTGGTGAAAGGCCTTGAAAGTGTGACATGTGAGGATCACTTAGAGGACTTATTTGAAACATGTTAGCTTTATTCAAATATTTGGAAAACCATTAGATAGAGAAGATATTAAATCTTGGCCCCAAAGGTCAACTAGGGGCAGTGGGTTATAGAGCTCTCTAGAGATAGAGAAGTCTGCCTCTGGAGGTAAGCTGTTCCCCCATGATAGTAGTCATCAGGCAAAAGTTGGATGACTGCTTGTTGAATATGTTGGAGAAGGGAATCTTGTTCAGATGTGAGGTGGACCTAAATTGCCTTTGTACTCTCTTCCCTCTTAGAGATTCTGTGATTATCCTCTAATACCAGGGCAGGACACCAAGTCCTCCTTCTGGCATATATAAACTGACATAAATGATGGAGAGATGAGAACTACCAGGTATTTTTTGAGTTCCTGATGAATTCCCTTATGTGAGAAAGTTTGAACATTCTGTAAAAGGAATAAGAACCTATTGAGTGTTTTCATTTGTACACTCAAAGGCTTAATTTCCAAAGGAGAACAGTTAGATTAAGTAGCATGTGTTTGTTATCATAGTCAACCATCTCTCTTCCCCTGTATTTTCAGCTTCTGCTCCAGGGAAACCCTTATCACATAGACTCACTGCTCCAGCTCAGTGATGTTTGTCGACTCCAGGAGGATCAGGAGATGGCTCGTGATCTTATAGGTAAAAGTTAGCAACAACTAGGACAGCTGTCACCTTGTGGGGGCAGAGGAAGATTGTAAGTTTTTATTCCTGGCTTGGTGTGCAAAAAACCCATCTCTTCCCTCTTTTAAGAGCATTTTAAGTGGCAAGAGAAGTGGTTTCTAAATCAGTAGGACTGGAAAAGCTTGAATTTTGATCCAGTTTTTTAAAAAGGGAAGAGAATAGAGTGTAAGGACTCTATAGAGTCCATAGGCTCTCAAGCTGGATTTTTGATTTGCTGATTATTTTTGCCAAGATGGAACAACAGGATAAAGTGCCCTTGTTTTGACATCCTTGAGCTAACAGTGCTTTTGATAAAATCATTGAGTCAAATAAAATATCATTCCTTAAGAAACTTAAACCTGTCAGTCTCTCAAGTTGTCACCCTATACCTAGCCTCCCTTTCACTGCCAGACTCCTAAAAAATAGTTTGTACTCTTTGTAGCTACTCATCCCCATTCTCTTTTGAACTCCATGTAATCCGGCTCCCATTCCCACCACTCTACCGAAACTACTCTCTCAACGGTTATTTGTGACCTTTTCCATCTTCATCCTCACCGAAGCTTTGGACATCCATCCATTACCACTGTACCTTGTGGATAAGTTCTCCTTCCTTGGCTTCTATGACGCAGCTCTCTTGATTTTTCTCCTACCTATTTGATTGTTCCTTTTCAGTGTCCTTGGCTTGATTAGCAGGCATCTCATGCCCCATAAGCATGGGTGTGTCGCCTATGACTCTGTCCTTGGCCATTTCCTCTTTTTTGTTTTCAGTGATGGTAATGGACTTGGTTATTAGCTCTATGTAGATGACTCCTACATTTCTTTATGCAGTCCCTAATATCTCTCCTTACCTCCAGCCTACTGTATCTCAATGCCTACTGGACATCTCCACTTTGATGTCCTGTCAGCAACTCATATTCAACATGTTCAAGAAATAACTCATCATCTTTTCTCTTAAACATTCCCTTCCTCAGGACTTCCTGTTTATGTTGAGAGTACCACTGTCCTTCCCTCAGATACGCGCGGGTGCACACAGATACACACACGCACACGCTCTCGCTCGCTCTCTCACTCACTCACTCATTCTGTTACCATAGCCTATTCAAGCTTCACAAATTCTCTTGTGTCCATTCCATTCTGTTCACTCACGTAACCTCCATCTTAGTTCAAGCCTTTTTCTCTCTTTCCTGGATTGTTGTAATAACTCCTAATTCTGTCTTCAGTCTCTACCCTTTGCCAATCCATCCTCCTCACAGCTTCTAAAATAATCTTTCCTGAAGCATAGGTTAGTATCTCAAAAACCTTAATTGGCTTTCTTTTGCCTCTAGGACAAAAGGCAAACTTCTTGGCCTAGCATTAGAAGCCGTCCATGCTCTGGCGCCTCCTTAACTCTTTAGACTTGGAATGCAGCATTCCAACCAAACTGGAATGCTAGCTGTTTCCTTAACCCTGCATTCTGTCTCCTGTCACGTGACATTCTGCTGTGCCTGGCATGCACTGCCTCCTCTCTACCTGTGACAATCCTTTCTTTCATCTCAGTTATGATGTCAAGTCCTCCATGAAACCGCCTCTTACCCCTTAAGTAGCCAATGTTTTTCTCTCTCCTCAATAATATTCAATTATCATTGAATAAGAATAGAAAGACTATTACACTTAATCTGTCAAATATTTTCTCCAGTTAAGCTCCTTGATGGCTGGAACTGTTTCCTTTTTTCTTTACAGCATCTAGCACAATGCTTTGCCCAAAACAGTGACTTAACAGATATTAAATTGAATTTAAGTTTAATTGACTTAGTCACACTGAGGGAATTGCATTGATGAATCCCACTGGGTGATTGTAAAATGAATACCAAAGAAGCCCTGTCTTACTGTCACAGGCAAGTCAGGGGGTGAGACACAAGCATCTTGGTTTTCTATTTCCTGCCTATACATTCTGTTAGGGGGCGGGTGGTGTGTGTGTGTGTGTGTGTGTAGCAAATTAACCCCTGCCACAAAGGACTTAGGTGAACATTATGAAAATGGCTCCTGATAGCTTTTCTCTTGTTTTTAGAGAGAGCTTTGTACAGTTTGGAATGCGCATTTCACCCTTTGTTTAGTCTCACCAGTGGAACCTGCAGACTAGATTATCGCAGAACTGAGAACAGGTTAGTGACTTCTCATTTTTGTGTTTTTATTTTGTTCCATAAACTTAGATCCAAAGATCTCTAGATCTCTAGATCATGAAGGTCTGTTAGCATATTCACGAACTACAGGTTGTGAAAGAAGCCAAGTGTGTATCTGTCCCATAATGGAGTGTATTCACAAGAAGTTCTGGCAGAGCTGCTCCCCATATTAAACATAGCGCCCATTCTACTAGAACCAAAAATAAAGGTCAGTATTAGATAAGTAACAAGTGACTTTCCTTGTTTCTTTGCTTTTAAATTCTGGAGTTGAGACTTCTAAGGAAAAAAGAATGAAATTTTTGAGGGTCAGAAATCAGAACTTTGTGTCCCATTGTATAATATAATAAGGTCTGTAACTTGCTTTACCCAACATATGTGAAATACTGAATACTTAACATTTCTGTACCCTTGACAATTTTGCCTGTCCTTTCACATGCATTATCTTATCTGATTTTCACAACAACACTGTAAAGTAAGCAGAGCTAGATATACTGTCCCTGTTTTTTTAGACGGAAACTGAGGTTCTGAGTACTTAAGTTATATGGCCAAAATTTCAATGAAACTATCTGCATAATCTGTTTCTTTCTCTAGAGCTTTCTACCTGGTTCTTTTCAAGCACATGATGTTCCTAGAGAGGAGAGGCTGTCCCCGAACAGCCCTGGAATTCTGCAAACTTATCCTAAGGTAAATGTCTGTTATTAGGTTCCATAAGCTGCTTTGCTGTGACATCTAGCTGTTAACAGCTCGGTCCATATACAGGCATATGCCAGCCTGTAAGCACATTCGAGTCATGAGACACCCTGTGTTTTCAGCCTAACTGTACATCATTTCAGATGGTTGAAGGAACTCACCCTGCTAAGGAGGAGTTGTACTTTGTGAATTTCGTTGCAACTTAATTTCTTGTGCTGAGATCATAACAGCTTCTTTCTTTTGTTCTTTTGCCCATTTTCCCTTCTCTTGGAAGCCTTGATCCAGACAATGACCCCCTCTGCTTATTGCTGATCATTGATTTGCTGGCATTACGAGCCAGGGATTATGGATTCCTAATACGTATGTTCCAGGAATGGGAGGTGAGTTGTGAGAATTTTCAAATCACAGAATTTTAATACTTGAGAGGACTCTGGAAGTCATCTAGTTCAACCCCATGAATCATGAGTGAATGACCTTGGAACGTTTTTGAAACTTCATTCTAGCCTCTAATTTGATGTTGTCATTGTCAGGGAATTCACTCACTCTTAAAAGAATTAATTCTATTTTTGGAAAGCCCTAATTGCTTGAAAGTTTTTCCTCATATTGAGTGAAAATCATCTGTTTCACTGTAATTTTTTTTTTAACCAAGTCCGAGTTCTATTCTCTGGAACAACACAGAATTAAATCTAATTTGACTGTTTGGTTATTGCCATCGATGTATGAGAAGACTGGTGTCATCTCTCTCTCAAACTTTTCTTCTCTGATTAATCATCCCCAATTCCTTTAAGCACTCTTCATAAGACATACTTTCCAGTTCCTTTACCAGCCTGATTATCTTCCCAGACATACTTCATTTTGTCAGTGTGCCTTAAAGTGTGGAGCCTGGGAAGAAATACAGTGCTTTGAGTGCATTCTGACTTAAGCACAGTATAGTGGAGATAATCCCTCCCTTGTTCTGGGCACCACTTATTAAACAAAGCCTAAGATCGCATTAACCTTTTTCACAACCTATATTTGCTGCTTGTTTTTGATGACTATCAATTAAAATTTATTAATTATTTCTAAAAATTTTAAATTCCCTTTTAAAAAACTTACCAAAAAACATAAACATTTCACTGTGGAAAGGGCACATTAATTCTTTTTCACAGGAACTGCAGCCCCATCCTTTGTGAATAGAATTGATCCTTCAAACTCAGAACTTCACATTTTCACTCTTAAGTATTGTCTTGTTAAATTCAGTCCATTCTTCTAGTCCTTCAGAATCTTTTTTCAGTCGGTTAGACAACATATTGGCTATGATTTTGCTAAGTATGTCTTCCTCGAGTGAAAAGAGGTGATCATGTCCTCCTATCTAAGGGATTTGTCTTTCTTTCTCTTTTATTCTATCTTCCTCTTTCCTTCCCTCCTTAAAGTTCTTTTATTTGCCTGAGCAGCTGAATTGTCAAGAACTATAGCTTCTCAATTTAGACAGTAGATGAGGCAGCATTATGTGGTAGCTGGAGGGCTGGGTCTGCAATCAGGAGGGACCTGGGTTCACATCCCAGCGTGAGCAAATCACTTCCCATCTCGGAGCCTCAGTTTCCTATCTGTAAAATGGAGGTTGGTAATACTTAGAGGGAATTTTTTGGCAAATAATGTTACGTCAGTTTTGGTCATCGTAGTTAAGCCTGCCTAATGCTTCTCCCTGCCCCTTAACCAGTCTTCTGCATCTCCTCACACTCCTCCAAGTTCTTGTAGGCTCCATTATTAAGCCTTGCACATGTTTCTAGCATGTCTATTTCTGGGCATTTTTCCAGGAATTAAACAGCATGAGGGAGTGGAGTCTGACAGCCATAGCTGCTTATGAAGTTAGAAGGGACTTAAGATGTCATTTAGTTCATCTGTCCCCTGAAGCATTAATGTTATAACATCCCATTTTGAAAGGGATGGGGGGAACTTGACTCCCTCTTGAAACGGCTCGTACCTTTGTTAATAATTTTTATTGGTAGGAAGGTTTTTCATATATTGAATGAAAATATGCCTCCCTGTAGTTACTTCTAGGGCCAGACAGAACAAACTTGATCCCTCTAAATAACAACCTTTCAACTATTTGAGGACAGTGGTCATATCCTTCCTTAGATTTTTTTCCAAGCTTAAATCGTCCCAATTCTTTCAACCAGAATTTAGTTGGCTAGTTGAAAGTTCTTCACATCCTGGTCATCTTTCTCTGAATGCATTGCTGCTTAACAGTGCTTTTCCTATAATGTGGTGCTGAGAGCTGGACAGTTTAGCAGTCCAGTTGTGTCTCAGAGCTGAGTCATGGGAATCATGACCTCCCTCATTCTGAAAACTAGACTTTTTTTTAATGCGGCCTAAGCTCGGGTTGACATTTTTAGCATCTGTAGCATGCAGGTGACTTGGAGTGTGCTTGCATTTTAGGTCTAAGAACTTTCCATGTGAATTGCAATCTGGCTATGTCTCCCCTATTCTGTATTTGTATACATTTTTTGTTTTACCCAGTTGCAGGATATTTTATCCTATAAATTTTATCTTGTTGAATTTGACCCATTATTCTGGTTAGAGGCTTCAGCCTACGTGGAGAAGATTTTCATCATAAAAGCAGAGTAGTAAAATGTTTTTGTTAGCCAGTGTGGAGCCCTTTCTTATGTCTGCTAAAGAGGCTGAACCATGATAGCATAATATACTATTGGTTTAACATGTATTTATTTTCACCTCCTTCAAGTCAAAAATCTCATTTCTTTATCATTTATAGAGTCATCGAAACTTGTCCCAGCTCCCAAATTTTGCTTTCTCTGTTCCACTGGCGTATTTTCTTCTCAGTCAGCAAGATGATCTCCCGGAGGTTGAACTGAGTTCTGCAAGGGAGAATGCATCTCGCCTGATCCAGCAGGCGCTCATCATGTTCCCTGGCGGTAAGTTTTAGTAGCTCTTCAGTAGGCAGGAGTGTAACATGCCCAGCAAAGGGCCACACTGGAAGCTAAGCTCGCTAGTCAGGAAATCCTAAGCAGGGTTCCTGTGAAACAAGCCATAGCTGCTTTATGCCTTAGAGGCAAACCACCCTCATGGCTTATTGGGTGCAACCTTAAGCCAGCACCTCCTGAATCCTGAGATCACAGGAAAGAAGCAGGGCTTTTTATTCTGTCGAGTCCTATATTATTATTTAAAATGAAAGTGGCTTCAGACTTGATTTTCTGAGCATGTTCATAGTCCTCAGTAGTGCAGCTAGTTTTTAATAGGGCATGATATCCTCTTTTTCTTTTAATTTTTTTTTCAGTTAAGCATTTTTTTTCCTCCTTCGCATCTCCCCATCCTTCCCATTGGAAAAAAAAAGAAAAGCAAAACCAATTTCCAGATTGGCCATGTCCAAAAATATGTCTTGTTCTGCATATTTCACTCATTGCCTGTCAGGAAATAGATGGCATTCTTTATCATCAGTCTTTCACAACCATAGCTGATCATTGCATTAGTCAGAATCTTTGTCTTTCTAAATTGTTCATTTTTATAATGTTGTTAGAGTATAAATTGTTGTGATTCTGTTCACTGTGTATCAGCTCATACAAAACTTTTCAAGGTTCTCTGGAACTGTCCCCATTTACAATTTCTTACTTCATAGTAGTATTCCATTACATTCATCTACCATAATATGGTCAGCCATTCTCCAGTTGACAAGCATCCACATAGTTTCCAGTTATTTGCCATCACAAAACTAGCTGCTATAAATATAAGACATTTTCTTTCTTTGATTTCATCAGTATTATTCTAGTAGGTTTTTTTTTTGACTGGGTGAAAGGGTATGTACAAATAGTAATTTTTTGTGTATAGTTCCAAATTGCTTTCTAGAATGGCTATGCCAATTCATAGTTCCACCAACGGTGCTTAAATAGGTCTGTAATTTCCTCAGCCTCTCCAACCTTGGCCATCACAATTCATAAACCATTACTTGTTTTTAGCTATTCCCCAGTTGATGAGCAGCCCCTCAGTTTCCAATCCTTTGCCCCACAAAAATAGCTGCTATAAATATTTTTGTACAATTAGGTCCTTCTCCCTTTTCTTTGATGTTTTTGAGGTACAGACCCAGTGGTGGTATTGCTGGGTCAAAGAGTATGCCCTTTGGAGGACATAGTTCAAGCTCTTCTCCAGAATGATTAGACCAGTTCACAACTTCACCAGTTGTGCATAAGTGTTCCTGCTTTTCCACACCCTCCAGCATTTGTCATTTTCCCTTTTTTGTCAGCTTAGCCAGTCTGATGAATGTGAGCTGGTACCTCAGACTTGTTTCAATTTCCATTTCTCTAAGTAGTGATGTAGAGCGTTTTTTTATATGCTTATTGATAGCTTGAATTTCTTCCTCTGAAAACTGCCTGTTCATATCTTTTGACCATTTATAATTGAGGAATGGCTCTTATTTTTGTGAATTTGACTCATTTCTGCATATGTTTTTGGAAATGAGGCAAGAGAAACTTGTTGGACTGTTAGGTATCTGTAAGAAGGGCCTCCTTGTTAGTGGAGCTGTCATTGAGACTGGCAGCTGAGGAAAGGAGGTAGCTGCCACTAGGATGCTCCAGTGGGGAGGGGGGCACAGAGGGTGAGAGAAGAGAAGCCTGAGAGTTAGCGAAAGCTCAGGGGGAGACAGGGTCCCACAACTAGGGTGGAAGTCATCTACCCCATTCAAGAAAAAGCCAAAGTGGCAAGGGTGGCAGGGGCACCTTGAAAAGGGATGCTCCCCACCACCTGAGTCTGGCCAGCAAGCATGTGTCCATGTATTCACATATCTACCCACCCACCTTCTCTCACTTTTTCATTCTCAAGCCTACTTTAACAAAAAGCCAGACATGATACAAACCTCAGGCAGCTTAAGCCTTCTTACTTTCTTTTGGTATGTTTTCTGTTTCATATTTTGGAAGAAAATATATTACTACCATGGAAAATTTCTCATAGAACCCTATTTACCTTCCATAGACTTCCTGGTATGAATTAAGAAACATTTTGGCAAGACTGATCAACCAAACACTGATCATGGAATTATTTAGAAGTTCACTTCCTTGTGACTGAGCTCATGGCCGGAGGACAGAGCACCTTAGTGAGGTGGTGCTGTCAAGGGCTGATTCCTCTGAGTACACATGGAACCTTGAAGAGGTTGGGCCTGGGCGAAGCAGGAAATAATGATGAGCTTCTTTACTGGGATGGCTGGTTTGAGATTCAGACAGGATTTGGGGTGCATTGAAATGGAACCACCTCATATTTTCTTCAAGTGTGATGTAAAAGGCTATGGTGATTCTGGCTGGGTCCCTCCCCCTCCCCCAAGCCAGCGTTTCCTGGCCTTGCATCATTAGCCTCCTCTAGGACTAGCACAGCCATCCATTGACTGATAAAATTTGTAGTGGGTTGTAAAAATCATTTGGAAATTTTCTTGGTCTGAGTGCATGTTTCAGAAAAGCGTGCACAAAATGGCCTGTTGTAGGATAAGGTCATTATTATGGTCACTAGAAATTTTTGTAGAAAAGTGAGTTTTTAAAAACAATTCTATATGTTCCCTGTGGAATGTTGTACATATATTTCATATACACATGCAAAAGGTGACCTCTAATCAAATCCTGGGTTTTGTGCCTTGGAATCAGCTTAATTTCAATGATTTGACCATAAGTCTTAACTCTCTTTTGTGGATAAGAGGATCTGAATTTGGCCTTCTCTAAGAGACTCACATGCTGTGTAAGTTTTCTGTTTTAGCAGTTTTCTTGGGTTCTTCAAAATCCATCAGGACTACAGTCATATCCGTGCCAGATAAAAGGCAGCTATGTGATACAGTGTGCTTTGCCTGCTCTCAGGGAGCCTCAGCCACTTACTAGCTAGCCATGTGACATTGGGCAAGTCATTTAACCTCTATTTGTCTTAATTTTCTCATTTACAAAAATGAGAATAATAATAGTACCTAGCTTGCAGAGTTGTCATGAGGATCAGTGAGGTGGGTGTGGGGGTCATGGTCGTGGTCGTTAAAGCAGTTAGAGCAGGGCCTGGCACATAGTAAGAGCTTAAATGCTTATTTACTCCCCATGTCATCAGCAGAAGGCACAAAGATGAGACCATTAATTTTGTCTGTGTTTCATGGAAGGATCCGACTCTGTTTTTAAACAAAGAGAGCCAGATTTATGGTAACTTCTGATTTAAGCTGTTCTGTCTGCTGTTTGCCATATTTTTTATTTTACTTAAGTAGTTGTGTGACTGGAAATGCCTTACAATGTTACTGGGAAGACATTTGAAAATTGTGTTTTCTCCTTCTGGCATTGGTTATTTACACATTACAGACCAAATATGTGGCCAGCCTAAGAAGCCCCACAGCTAATCAGCTGGGAAAACATGTCTTTAGGACAGAGCAAGGCTAAATGAATTCCCATGATGCCAAGCCAACAGATGAAGTTTCCATGTAACAGGGTTTCAGAGAATTAGCGCATCTCATGTGACACTGGTTAGGCAGAGTCAGTGGGGAGCTCAGTGCCAACCAACACTGCTTTTGACCAGTCCTGGAAAAATTCAAACTGTCCCATAGCTTACCAGGCACATCTTTCCTTATGGTCCACGTTGCATGCATCTTGAAACTAAGCATAAGATCTATATGTATGCTGAGTGCATGTTCTGAAGGCATCATGCAGCACCTCTAGTCAGGGATGTAGAAAGGGACATCCTTAGCAGAACATAAGGAAATCCTTGGGGTTTGGGGTATCCCGAGCAGTCTTGGAGGCTTACAACCTTCTCCCCTCACAAACAACTAGACAAGCATTGAAGTGGGTACAGGCTGTTCCTCCCCCATCAGGAAGGAAGGGAGCACGTCTAGGTCTTTGTCTTACAGACTGGCCACATATCTCTCCGCTCTTCTCTGTGTTGCTGTCCACTTGAGGGCATTTAACTTTGGTTAGAGAGAGATCCAGGAGATTGGCTGCTGCTACCACTCCCCTGCTGCTGGTGGGGGAGCTTGTGCGTTCAGCCTCGAGGGACGGGTGGTGACTACAGGCTCAGCAGTTCTGCCTTTCCCTTGCAGTTCTCATGCCCCTGCTGGATCGCTGCAGTGTGCGCCCAGACTCTGCGGTTTTAGCTCATCCTTTCTTTGGACTCAGTACTCAGATAAGGTAAAGGAAAATGGAATTCATTGCATGCTCATGATAATCTGAGGCAGAATGGCAAATGTTTTTCTTGTATATTCTCTCTTCCTCATGGCAGCTGATGATGTGCTAGGAGCTTGTGTGATGACACCTGTCAGAGGGTGTGTTTAGACAACACCTCCAATCTTCCCTGGCTGCCAGGAGAGATGTGTATATCAGTATACCATTCAGAAAACTGGGAAAAGAACTTAATTTAAAGATACTACCTATATCACTTTGCATTTGCCCAGCTGCTTTTTCATTTTGGATAAGTGGTATGGATCTTGCTATGGTTGCTGTTTTGAATAAGAAAAGGAAAATCTCAGGAGCTTTGGGTCAGGCAGCATCCAAACTGGAAACAGGGTTATGCACCCAGCTAAGCCAAAGATCTGTTTGGCATACTCAATTCAGTATATAGCTTATAAACTGAATTTAGAAATCATTTAAAGTAGCCAGGCTGAGCATTCTTTGAACCTTCACCTGTACTCATGCTGTGGTGGTGGGGACAGAGCTAAAGTTATAGGGTGAGATTCAAGAGTGGCAGGAACAGAATTGAGGTGTTCTGACATCCAGGACAAAGCTGGGTTCTTGTCCTTAGCTAAATTTCCTTGTATGATGATGCCAACAAAATGCTGTTAGTATATTCTTAAAATAAATCTAAACTAACAAAGGAGTCTTTAGTCTTTAGACAATGAATGATTTCTAATTCCTCCTACAAATAAAAGGGAAATCGTTAAATACTTAGTGTACTTTTCTTCATTTTGATTGGGAAGAACAAAAGCCATTTGTTTCCAGTTCCTACCATGTTAGTTCTGACATATTAGGGGACTTACCAAAAACCTGTTTTGTTGTGTGAGCTCTTGGGGACATTCCTGCCTCAGACTAGTCAGGGACATTGGGGCTCACACACTGAACAACACCTTTTTACCAATATCAAGGCATAAGCCTTTGGGTGTGATTAAGGACTAGAGGGCATTTTCCAGGCTCTGACTCCATAATGGATTAATTTACAGGATGGTCTCTTTACTATAGCCAACCTCCTGCCTTGACCCAGCTGGTTGCCCTATACATTGGGAGGACATATTCTCTCTGGAAGGATTCTACCATCATGGCTTGGCTAGAAACAAACGTCAGAGAAGTGCTACAGACAGTAGATGCTGGTGAACCCATAGTGGAAGAAGCTGAAAGAAGGTCAGTAATGCTGTGCCCAGCTGCTCCTGCTCATATTGGCAATCAAGGCATCTGTCTGACTCATTGCTAAGGAGAACAGGAACTATTTTGTAGAAAAGTTCCTTATCTGTTAATGTGGGATTTAATGAAATGGACATTTAAACTTATCCCTGCTCCCTAAGAACTTGTGTGATAAGTGATGGTAAACACCAGGCATCTATCTCTTTCATTCTACCTTGATTTATAAATTACCATAGCTTTGTTTTCTGTGTAAGACTGCATAAAATTGATGGATTTGTGACAAATGACTTAAGAAATGTTGCCTCTGTGTTTACTGTATTTAGAATATTGCCCAGTGCACTAGAGGAAAAAGTAAGGTTTAGATTAGATCAGTAGCCTTGTGGAATAGGAGAGGTGGTGTGGGGTGTGTGTGTGTATGTGTGTTTCACATACACACACCTTTTTGTATTTACAAAGTAACTATAATTTATAATATTGCATGATAAGTACATTAGATTGATACTAAACAAAATGTTTTTTGAGGTCTGGTGGGGTGGCAGGGAACGGGAGGATTTCCTTGCTGGATCTTGTTTACATCATTACAAATTGAAAGAAGGACCCAATGCTAGTTTTGAATCATTAGACGGATGTTTGGGTTTTGTAATTGACTCTGCATTAGAGGTGGTGACATAGTAATCCTTTATGAATGTGTATTGTGTGCGATAGGAAAATTGCAACGTGAGGATTTGCGGTATTGTACAGATTATGTCTTAGAGGTTGCTGTGTGTATTATCCAGGGAGCATGCCTGCTAGCATCATAGCAAACATCACCACTGCCAGGAAAATGTACTTAACTGCTTCCCAGAAGCAGACATATCTATAAAGTACACATACCCCCCTCCAGCAAGACTTCCGTGGAACTTGAAGTTGGGATTTTTTATGCCGTTGGCTAAAGGACAAGCATATTTATGGGTACTTAAATGCTCGTGTCATTTTGATGATTAATTATATACTTGGAAAAATATAAAGCTGCTGTCATAGGATAGTCTTGATGTCTCTTTGAGCAAGTGTGGATCTGAAACTTATGCCATTGAGCAGAACATTGTCTTCCCCAGAGCTCAGCTTGCTAGAGCATTGCAGAATATATTATTTCATTTGTTGGTCTTTATTTTGTTCTCCCTCCCTTCTTAGGCGGAAGGTCCGGTACCAGAGTGCACCCAGAAATATCTATCGCCATGTGATCCTTTCTGAGATGAAGGAGGCCACCGCAGCCCTGCCTCTGGTAAGGAGCCTCACCAGCTGAAAAAGAAGGCATTGTATGTACACACAACGTCACATGCATGATTTAGCCCACTTCTCCCTCTCCCTAAATGGGTCCTCCACTCCACTCAGTGTTTTATTAATCACTTATTTGACAGAGGTAAAGACTTTGTAGCTGAATGAAGTCTTTGAAGGATTCTGCCTCTTCCTTCTCTTGGGATTTTGCCGCACTGCAGCAGATAGCTCACAGGCCTGTAAGACTGGCTTGGTGTGGGCCAAGTGGTGTAGTGAATACAGTGCTAGACTTGGAATTGGGAGGGCGGGGCTGAAAATCCTGCTGCTGGCACTGACGAGATATTTGATCCTGTCTCAGTCCCTTAGCAGCCTCAGAGCTCATCTGTGAAGTGGGGTGAGGATAGCACCTCCCAGAAAGACCATTGTTCTTAAAGCATCTTGAAAATGACCCATGATGACTTTTACTGTAATGATGACCAAGTACACAGAGCCACACCCACACACACCTTGGTGGTCCATGCATCCAGAACTTGTGCTGAGAGGAATGGCAGATTAGATCAGTGGAGTCAAAGGAAAGGCTTCACCATGAGTCTTTGGCCCTGTCTTCTCCTGCTCTCCTAGGAGGAGCCCTCCCACCCCTAGAGCAATAGACGCACTTCAGGGAACTGAGGCTGAAACTGACACTCAAGTTGCCTAATTTTGAGGGAACCGAGTAGTTAGTGGTTGACTTTACTCTGAATTTGATGTCCTATTGAAAATGTTCTATTGTGGAGCCCAATTGAGGCGGACTAACAGAGCCTTCCTGGGTATCTCATTTTTGTATCCCTTTCTGAAGGAAGTGACATCCCAGCCTGTGATGGGGTTTGACCCTCTGCCTCCCCTGGATTCCATCACTTCCTACACCAGACCACGAAGGTACCCTTTCCACCCTTTTCCTTTGCCTTCTTGCTCACGCTGCTCTCACGCTGCTGCTTTTACTCTCCTCCACCTTGACAAAAGCAGAGGGGAAAAGAAATCACTTGGTAGGCTTTAAGGTGACAGGGACACATGAGTAACCAGTTTGGTAGCGATCAACTGGTACCCTGAATAACTGAAATGCCTCTTTCTAGACTGCATTCCCAGTGTGTTTATGAACACCTTTTTGAGTTGCTAGGCCAGCAGTATTCTTCCAATTTTAACCTACTTCAATTGCAAGTGCCTGTTTCTTGAGACTCACTTATCCCGTGTTTCTCATTGTATGTTACTTATACACACTTTTCATCTATCAGGAGAAACTCAAGTACAGGTATCCCTTAATGCAGTAGGTACATTGCAGTAACAACTGAGAAACAAATTTCTAGATAGAGAATCCGATTGTTCCTTTGACAGTTACTATAAAACTGCCTAGGTTTCCATGGGGTGGGGGAAGGGGTTCCTTTTTTCCCCTCAATCTGTCAATAGAAGGAGTTGAAAGTGCTTTATTTTACACACTGTTAGCAAAGAGGATGATAAGGTGACATGGAGGTCCATGCTGTGCTGTGAGCTGTTAGAGCAGAAGGGGGTGGGGAGAGGGTGAGAGCTCTTGTGTTTGCTCCCACCCTCTCTCAGGCCACAGAAATTTGTCCCAGGGCCTCCCATGTTCACCCCTGCAATGATGATCCTCTTGTTGTCTAGGCCAGCAGTTCTCACTTTTTATAGCAGTGGAACTTTTCTCTTTAAACAAAACTTCTTTGCAAGTGTGTGGTGCTTTTTTAAAATGCTGACAGCTTAATGGTATCAAGTTAGAAAAGCCTGCTTTTTAAGAATAATTTTCAGATAACTTGTTCTGAATCTAACATAAATACATTATTTAATGAGCAGGCTATGATGGTTTGCAATTCATTAAGTGTTTTCTAATTGGGAACAATATTAAAGGTTTACTTTATGTGGTGATTCACAGCAATTTGTCTTTTTCTCTTTTACCTGCATAAACCAGAAATATTTTAGATTTATTTCAGTTAATCATATTTTTCCTTTAAAAGCTAGAGAAGTTTTCTTGTAGTATTCATAATGCCGTGTTTATCAGTAAATGCCTTTGTAATCTTGCTGGAACTGTGGAATGATTAAATTTAGTAGTTTTAACAGACAAGATAAATCAAAAGCTCCAGAAGCAAACCGAAATGGACAATCTCAAGCATCTGAAACTCCAAAAGGACCTCGTTATCTTTCCCCAGAAACCCTCCCCCTCCTTCCAAACTTCCCTACTACTATGGAAGGCGCCATAGTCCTCCCAGGCTTGAAACCTCTGTGTCATTCTCAACTCATTTTCATTAACCCCTTATATGCCAAGGACTGTCGATTTTACCTTTGCGACATCTCTTGAATATGCTCCCTTCTCTCCTCTGACACTGCCACCTGCCTGACACCCGGCTGCCATCACCTCATACCTGGATTATTGCAATGGCTGCTGGTGGGTCTGCCTGCCTCATGTCTCTCCTCATTCCAGTCTATCTTCCATTCAGCCACTAAAATGATTTTCCTAAAACACAAGTCTGATTGTGTCAGCAACTCCCTCTGCGCCTCCCCCCCTCCCCCGAAAATCCATATCACCTCCAGGATCAAATATAAAATATTTAGCATTTAAAGCCCTTCGTAATCTCCTCCCTCCCACCCCCCTCCCCCCAACACACTTTTCCAGTCTTCTTATACCTTGCACTTATACATCCTCTGCCATCCAATGATACTGGCCTCCTTGCTCTTCCTTAAATAAGATATTGCATCTCTTGGCTCCAGGCATTTTCTCTGGCTGTTCCCTATGCCTGGAACGCTTTCTTTCCTCATCAGAATCTCACCTTCTACAAGAAATCTTTCTTGAACCCTTCCCGGTGTTGATTCTCTCCAATTTATGCCGTCTCTAGCTTGTTTGTCTGTAGTCGTTTGCATGTTTTCTCTCTTATCAGACTGAGCTCCTCACAGACAGGGACTGTCTTTTACCTTTATTTTGTATTCCTCACACTTAGCATAGTGCCTGGTACTGGTACATAGGGCAGCTACGTGGTGCAGTGGACAGAACTCTGGCCCTGGAGTCAGGAAGGCTCATCTTCCTGAGTTCAAATCTGGCCTCAGACACTTATGAGGGCTGTGACCCTGGGCAAGTCACTTAATCCTGTTTGCCTCAGTTTCTTCATCCGTAAAATGAGCTGGAGAAGGAAATCCAGCTTCTTTGCCAAGAAAACCCCAAATGGGGTCATGGACGCTACCCAACAACAAATTAGCACATAGAGAGAGGTACTTAATAAATGTGTATTGTCTGATGATGCTTCTGTAATTGGGATTTGGTATTAGGTTTATGGATATTGATTTCATCATCAAATTCTTTGTTATTAATGTTTGTATCTTTAGCCATTCCCTTTTTACTTATAGTGAATACTTAAGGAGTTGAAAGGATCAGTGATCTCAGCATTGAGGACCCTCCCTTTTATGGTGCCAACTGAAGCTTTTATTTTTTCCAATTAACATGTAAAGATAGTTTTCAACATTCATTTTTATAAGATTATGAGTCCCAAATTTTTTCTCCATCCCTCCCTCCTGTTCTCCCTCCCCAAGAAGGCAAACAGTCTAATATAGATTATATATACATGTGCAGTCATGGAAACATTTCTACATTAATCATGTTGTGAAAGAAGAAACACAACAAAAGAGAAAAACCACGAAAAAAAGTGAATATGCTTTGATCAGTATTCAGACTCCATAGTTATTTCTCTGGATATGAATAGTGAGTCTTTTGGAATTGTCTTAAATTATTATACTGCTGAGAAGAGCTAAGTCAATCATAGTCAATCATCACACATTGTTGCTGTTACTGCATATAATGTTTTCCTGGTTTTGCTCACTTCACTAAGCATCACTTCATGTTAGTCTTGCCAGGCTTTTCTGAAATCTTTCTGCTCATCATATCTTATAGCACAGTAGTATTCCATTACATTCATATACCACACCTTGTTCAGCCATTCCCCAATTGATGAGCATTCCCTCAATTTTCAATTCTTTGCCACCACAAAAAGAGCTGCTATAAATTTTTTTTTATAATCTCTTTGGGATATAGACCTAATGGTGGTTTTTCTAGCTCAAAGGGTATGCACAGTTTGAATGTCTTTTGGGCATAGTTCCAAATTGCTCTCCACAATGGTCAGATCAGTTCACAGTTCCACCAACAGTGCACGTGTCCTGATTTTCCCACATCATCTCCAACATTTATTATTTTCCTTTTCTGTCAAATTAGCCAATCTGATAGGTGTGAGGTAGTACCACAAAGTTGTTTTATTTTGCATTTCCATAACTGATTTAGAGCATTTTTTCCCTATGACTATAAATAGCTTTAATTTCTTCATCTGAACTGCCTATTCGTATCCTTGACCATTTATCAACTGGGGAATGACTTGTATTCTTATAAATTTGACTCAGTTCTCCATATATTTGAGAAATGAGGCCTTTATCAGAAACATTGGCTGTAAAAATTGTTTCCCAGCTTTCTGCTTTTCTTCTAATCTTGGTTGCATTGGTTTTGTTTATGTAGAACCTTTTTTAATTTAATGTAATCAAAATGATCCATTTTGCATTTAATAATGTTCTCTGTCTCTTGTTTGGTGATAAATTCTTCCCTTCTCCATATATCTGACAGGTAAACTATTTCTTGCTCTCTTAATTTGCTTATGGTATCACCCTTTATGTCTAAATCATGTACCCATTTTGACCTCATCTTGGTATACAGTGTGAGATGTTGGTCTTTGCCTAGTTTCTGCCATTCTGTTTTCCAGTTTTCCCAGCAGTGTCTTGGGTTCCTACTCTATTCCACTGATCCACCACTCTGTTTCTTAGCCCCAAATAGTTTTTATGATTGCTGCTTTATAATATAGTTTTGTGTCTGGTATGGCTCAACCACCTTCCTTTGCATTTTTTTTCTCATTAATTCCCTTGATATTCTTGGTCTCTTGTTCTTCCAGATGAATTTTGTTATTTTTTCTAGCTCTATAAAATAATTTTTTGGTAATGTGGTATGGCACTGAATAAATTAATTTAGGTAGAACTTTCATTTTTATTGTATTAGCTCAGCCTAACCCACGAGTAATTAATATTTTTCTAATTGTTTAGATCTGACTTTATTTGTGTGAAAAGCGTTTTATAATTGTGTTCATGTAGTTCCTGGGTTTGTCTTGGGAGGTATACTCCCAAATATTTTATATTGTCGACAGTTATTTTAAAAGGAATTTCTCTTTCTCTTCTTGCTGAGCTTTGTTGATAATATATAGAAATGCTGATTATTTATGGCGTTATTTTCTGCACCTTTGCTAAGGATAACTATTCCAAGTAAATTTTTAGTTGATTCTCTAAGTCCTATCATCTGCAGAGAGTGATAGTTTTGTTTCCTCATTACCTAGTCTAATTCCTTCAATTTCTTTTTCTTCTCATTGCTAAAGCTAACATTTCTGGTACGATATTGAATAATAGTGGTGATGATGGGAATCCTTTTTCACCCCGATCTTATTGGGAAGGTTTCTAGCTTATGCCCATTACTGATAATGCTTGCTGATGGTTTGAGATAGATACTACTTATCATTTTAAGGAAAAGTCCATTGATTCTGTGCTTTCTAGTGTTTTTTAACAGGAATGGCTGTTGTATTCTGTCAAAAGCTTTTTCTGCATCTATTGAGATAATCATATGGTTTCTGTTGGTTTTGATATTCATATGGTCAATTAAGCTAATAGTTTTCATAATACTGAACTAGCTCTGCATTTCCCATTTATACTTTCCTATCCCGTGCATCTCTTCTTGATGTTTTTTTGTGAATCCTCCATGGAGACCTCCCTCGGAATGCTGGAAACTTTCTTCTAGGTCTTGCCTGCTAGCTATGCATCCTTCATCCCTTGCTTTTGTTAACATGACTGGCTAATCACTCCTATTCCAGTCATACATCTCTTTGACATTGTCTTTTGTACTGCCTTTCCTCCCAGTTTGTGGTGGGTACCATGCTGAGGCCTGCCTATTATTGATAGCAAAGATTGTTACGAAAATATTTTATGGTGAAAAACATAAACACCAGTTATTTCATACGTACTGTGATGAGAAAGACCAACAATTAGATGATAGCATCATATGTAATTGAGTACATTCATTGATTCTAGACCAATCAGAAGCCAACTCTGGGCTCACAAGATCTATTTAAACTGTCTTCCAATGGCCTTCTGCATCAGCCTAGGACTGATGGACTCCAAAATATACAACTTGACTCTCTGTGTGTGTCTGCCTTTACAACCTTTTGTACAGCGCAGTTTGAGAGGCACTGGCCTCTTGCATTTGATTTTTAGTATAATTTCATCAGGGCTAGGTCCTCATTGCTAGGATATTGAATCTGCTGACTTTGTAAAACTAATTTGTTGCCTGTTCTATCAATTTTGTAAGTTAAAAATGCTGTAAATTGGATTTTTTTTACTGGATACTTAATAATGGAAAGTCTTTATGTTTAGCATTGGTATACTCTTAACTTCTACCTACTCTCACAATTATTTTGTCCTTTGGGATGATATATGTGAATCTGTACTGAAATGAAACTAATGTAGCCTAGAATGTAAGCCTTCGCTCCTACTGTGTGTGCATATCCATATATCATGTGAATATCTATACCTTATTTTCCTCTGCAAATCCTGGGTGCCCCCAGCTCCATTTATTCACTTGTTAGAAAGCAGCATCCTTTGGTCTAAGGTCCATGCTGTTACTTTCTGTCCCAGCTCCCACTCCACCAGGCTCCTTTTGCTTCTCCTGCTTATTTCATGCTACTGATGCCACCCATTGCCTATGACTGTCTTTCTTTTTGGGGGGGGTGGGGCAGCAAGAACAGAAAGGTTGAAATGCACAGGTGAGTAGGATTAACTTTTAGATTATTATTTGCTAGGCTCTGCTAACATAATAAAATCTGCATTGGTGCACAGGGTCATTTAGAAGAAGAAGAAAAATATATTCTGACATTTCCTGGTTTTCTCTTTCAGGGCACACCGTTACTCCAATGAAAGCACATTATCTCTCTTCTTTCGATCATTGTTGCCAAATTTTACCTTTCAGGTATGTTAAGTGAGTCTGGTTCCATTTCTGTCACGTCCTTACAGTTACGTCTGCTCTTCTCACAAACTCAATCAGGGTAACAGGAGTCATTGTACAGCTGCTGTGGACACAGCTTTGTGCTGGGTACTGTGGTGGTTGGGAAAGAAGCAAGCTCCTCGTATCCCTAATGACTAACTAGAGTAGGATCTTGACCACGGTGCAGCCACTAAACAAATGAGTGTTTATTGAATGGAATGGTTAAGACATAACACTTCCTTCAGAAGAAATACACAGAAATCTAACATTACTGAATCACAATATAAGATTGCTGATAAGCAGTAACACACAGATGTTTGATTAGAATAGTGCAACGGAGAACCTTTCTATTTAGTAAATGCTAATAGGGAAAGTTGTCTTTGAAGCTTTGAATTTATTTTGAATTCATCCAGTGTGAGTTTGTCGTTGCAAATGTCTAGAGAGAACAAACTAGTGCATCTTAGTTTTTTTTTTAATTGTATTTGATTTTTGAGATTATTTTTTGATCCCTCCTACCTGTGGCCTTCCTCAGAGATTAGAAATGAAGTGCCATCTGAAGAGATAAGCATTTTCCTCTGTCTTGGTGCCAGTACATGGCGTGTCTATAATGGAAACATTTTGAGCCTGTCCTCATAGCACTTTGTGCTCCACTCCTGTAGAGCAGAGCAAAGCACACTCAGCTTGCCCAGGAAGCTCCTTCTCATCTAGCAGTTTCTTCTTCAGCCTCCCGCCTCTCTTTCTGTCAGGGAGAAGATACACCGGATGAAATAGACCCAGTTGGTGCAGAAGAGGACCTCGACCAGGGTTTGAACAGGCTGATGGCAGCCATGCGAGACCTCCTGGCCAACATCCAGTTCCAGGACCCTCCAACAGAAGATAACCCTGATGGGAATGGAGATGAGGATGAAGACGAGGATGAAGACTGGGACTAAGACTAGAGCATCCAGAATCCCAGTGATATGCTGTAGAATTATGTTCATGATTTTTTTCGGTTGAAATTTAATAGTTCCCTAAAGTAAAGTAAAAAAGTAAGTGCTTAATTTATAAAGTCATTTGCCTCTTTCTTCTGCAAATTTGTATGTGTTATATGAGGCAGGGCATCAGAATTCTCTGAAGTGTGCTCAGAGTGCAGCTTAGAAGCAGACGAAGCAGTGACTGCTAGTGACTGAGGACTTTTCATCTGTTGAATCCATCACTTTCTTTTTAACCTCCTCTTTGGGATAACAGCCTATACAGGGTTAATGTGGAGTCCACGTCCAAGATAAGCCTGGAGCTAGAGGAGAGTTAGGGAAGGAAGGAGCAAAACTAGGGACAGATGGAGCCCCAACTGCCTTTTATGGGCTCCCAGCAACTGGCCTGTCTGGACAGCCTGGCTCGGCCTCAGACCAGGGGGCATCCGTGGGGCTATGTAGAACAGGGCTCCTGACCGCAACCAAACACTGGTTTTGTCCCATTTTCAGCTGCTCCTTGTAACATTTGAGAGAACTTTGGTGCCCCCTTGGTGTGAAGCAAAGCCACTTGTTTTAGGGGAGGAGCACCTGGATTGGGAAGGACAGAAGTCCTGGTTCTGCCTCTGAGACTGACCTCACCTCTCTGGCCTCAGTCTTTTCATATGTATAATGGGAGCGGTAATGTTTGCACTAAAAATCCCATGATCGAGTTGTTAGGAAACTACTTTGTGAATGTGAGACACTGAAACTCGGAAGGAATCGTGGATGTTATCATTGCCTAAAAGAACAGTGAGAGGCTGTCACAGGCCTACATTCTTATCTCTACACTGAACCTCTGATTCCGAGATTAATTTCCATGTCAGATGAAGCTAGACAAGAACAGGTAGGCTCTACCAGATGGTACTCTACAGCAGACTATGTAGTCACTTATTTGACTAAAAGATACATACAGAAGAGAGGATTCCATCATATTTATGTGTTGACCATAAAAAAGTAATTGATTTAGGAGAACAAAATGCAGTCTTCAAAGGCCCACTTTCAACAAGATGTCTTTAGAACATATGTTAAGATCTCAGAATTGTTGTGTTGGAAGGGACCTCAGCAGCCAGCTGGTCTAATCAGTAACTGAATGAGAAAGTACTCTGCAGTGTTCCTGACAAGTGGCCATCCACCTAGCCTTTGCTCAGAGACCTCCAGGGAGATCCAGCGCGCTCCTTCCTAAGGTGGCACAGCTCCAATTGCTGGCTAGCCTAAATGGGCAACTTCTTCCTGTTACTTCCAGTTCTTTCCTTGGGGGCCAAGTAGAATAAGTCTAATCCCTCTTCAGTGTGACAACTCCTTCACTTCAAGACAGCTCTTTAGTCTTAGCTTTTTCTAGTTCCTTTAGCTTGTCCTCATATCATGAATTCAAGGCCCTTCATCACCTTGGCTGCCCTCCCTGGGACACCCTCCAGCCTTTAGCAATTTCCTTCCTAACTTGTGGTGCCCACAGTAATGATGATAAGAATTAGAATTAGCATTTAGGTAGTGCTTTATGGTTGCAAAGCACTGTATGTATATACAATCTCATTTGAACTTCCCAACCACCAAGGTGCTTTTATTATCCCCATTTTATAAACTGGGAACTGAGGCAGATGGGTTAAGTGGCTCACCTAGGGTCACATTGCCTATAAAAGTGATCATAATGCTGCAGTTACAGCCTTACCAGGGCAGAGTACCGCAGGACCACCGCTTCCTTGTTCCTTCCTGGACCCTGAGCCTTTTTTACTATAGCCTAAGATTGTATTCGTTTTCTTGGCTGCCCTATCACACTGTTCACTGACATTTATTTATTTGAGATCCACCAAAACTCAGATCTTTTTCAGAAAGACTAGCCATGGCACCTTCCAGCATCTTGATTTTTAAAACCAATTCTAAGACTTTACATTTATCTCTATTAGATTTCATTTTATTCATTCCAGCCCAATGTTGTTGTCTGTCAAAAGCTCTGTGGCTCC
Source organism: Trichosurus vulpecula (assembly GCF_011100635.1). Classification (NCBI taxonomy): domain Eukaryota; kingdom Metazoa; phylum Chordata; class Mammalia; order Diprotodontia; family Phalangeridae; genus Trichosurus; species Trichosurus vulpecula. The sequence goes on from NC_050575.1 coordinate 391,780,285, forward strand.
TGACTCGATTTTCCATTGTGCTGGCTCTCCTTCCCAGCTTTGTGTCATCTGCAAATTTGAAAAGTGTGCCCTCTATGCCTTTGTCCAAGTCATTGATAAGGATGCTAAACAGCACAGGGCCAAAAACAGGTGTCAGGAAGCTTTTAATGACAAATCTTAAGGTTCAGCAATTCTACCAATTCCAAATACATCTAACAGTATTATCTAGCATCTTTTCCACAAGAATAGCAAGGACACTGTCATATGCTTTGCTAAATCTAGGCAAAATATATTTACAACATCAGTCTTCCAGTTTTAGTAACCCTGCCAACAAAGGAAATCATTTTGGGCCATTGGGACCTGTTCTTTGGTGAATCCATACTGGTTCTTGGTGAATAGAGCTTCTTCTAGATGTTCCTTCATCATCCCATCAATATCAGATGAGAAAGTGTATGTGTAACACATTGAAAACTATAGGATAAGAACTGTCATTAAATTGCCCTGACTATTGGCTCCACAGAGGAGGTATTAATGGAATACTCCGTTGCTCCACTTAACATTTTTGTGATTTTCCCAGATCATAGCACCCTTTCCCTGGTTACCACTGTATGTAATACTGTGTCTCCCCCTAGAATGTAAGCTTTCTTGAGAGCTGAAACTGCCTTTTGTGCTTAGCAAAGTATCTGGCACTTAGTAAATGCCCAGTAAGTGTTTTTTACTTATTCATAAATAATGGTTATTAACAGCAACCATCTTGTCAAAATCAGTTGCACTTACTGCCCTGTAGTTTGCACACTCTGTTCTCTCCTTATTTTTGGAAAATTGAGACATTTGGCCTTCTTTAATTCTGTGGTACCTTTCTCATTCTCCACAGTCTTTCAAAGATCACAGACAGTGAGAATCATGTCTGCCAGTTCTTTCAGTGCCTGAGAAGGCAATTCATTTGGGTCAGATAAGAAATGGAAGGGATTCTGTGTTGATGTAGTTCCTCCAGATGCACCCAGTGGCTGATTGATGCAAGTTCCCCCCAAAACTGCAGAGCCTCCTAAATGAGATCCAAAATGTCTTAAATGTTTGACCTGACTAGCCACATAGGAAATAACCAAATGGATGAAAAATGCCTATTGTCCAGTCCAAGAGATAGTGAATAGATAGTCCGGTTAGCTGATCCATCTTGAACAGATACTGCGGGTAGACGATGAACTGGTCCAAGAATTGACTAGGAGAGACAACAGCCCGAATTACATATGGGAAGTTACATAGGACAGTGTACTCGCATAAGTCAGGTCATAGTTCCATTGCAATCTCTCAAGTACTGGCATTATTCCTCCACTAAAATCCTTCTATATATCATCATGGCTTGGAGGTGATCCTAGAGTCTTGCAGGATATACCAGTAGAACAAAAAGTCTGCAAGATCTTGTCGACCCAGGCATGTGTTCTCTCTCCTGTCAGAGGACTACCATGGTTATGTTCAAAGAGGCCAGAAGATTGGGTACTAAGTGATTAAGTCTTGGCCACAGCAACTTATGAAGTCCATTTATTAAGGCATGGGAGCATTACCAGCCACATTGTTGGTGGAGGCAATATTTCTACTGATAACATCAACAGGTGTTCTGAAATGTTATGATTATTATTGGGGCTGGTTCTTTGCTTAGGAGTAAGGGCTCCAGCAATTAATCATTGCTCCTTGGTCTCCAGAGGGGATTTTTTTGTCCTGTTTTGTTTCGATTTTTGCCAAAGAGGAAAAAAAAAAAGTCCTACTGGTATTTCTAGCTTCAAGTGACTCTAAGCCTGGGCCTTGAGGATAGTTGAAGGTGAAATTCTGTATCTGAGACTTCGGAGGCAATCTGTAAACTCCAATTAAAGTGACACCATGAACAGGACCAGAGAAGAAGGTTTAGCTAGGGAGGCACCAAAAAAATATTCCAACTCCATTAAAGAACGTAGATGGGTAATAACTCTAAAAAATCGATTTTCTGAGTGTTGTAGGAGAATACTAGATTATCATTGGAAATCAGAGGAGATGTAGCGGACCCAGGGCACTAGAAAAATTTAGTTGCAGTAACCTTGTGATTCATTGGAGGGGTAGAGGCAGTGAAGAACCAGCAATGAAACACTGCTGGGGAGAAAAACAATGCTGTAGCTGGTTAAACCAGTCCAAAATGAAAATGTAGGTTCCAAGTCTGCTTTGAAGGGACTCATCTGTCTGCCTTTAAGAATGATCCTGAAGTGATGTCCCTGCGTGCAAGACCCTAGAGGCCTGTGGGAGTGCAGAGAAACTGAAATCCCAGTAGCCCACTGCATGGCTAACTGGGTTGATGAAGCACTCTTACCTCCTGCTACACCTGGGTATTCACCTGAAAATGAGACCTGCTGAACAGATAGGCAAAGGTTACATATGAGAATGGAAATGGTAGACTTTGGAGTGGCTGTAGAAGGACAGATCTGTCATGCATTGTTGGCTGAGCCACTCTAGAAAGTAATTTGAAATTAGGGAGAAGTGAGTGAAATGCCCATTCCTTTTGACCTAGGGATCCCACTGTTGGACATGTCCTCCAGAGGTTAGGAATGGAAGGAAAGGTCCCATACACACCAAAATAATTCACAGCAGCACTGTTTTGTTTGAATAAAAGGAGTTTTGCTTTTAAGGGAAAAAAAGAAGGCTAGAGTGGAGTGGGAAATAAGACCCAAATGGGCATCAGTAGTTTTCCCAAGTTTGTGGAAACCTCTGTTAAGAAGTCTTAGGTTTGGCTTAGGGGGTATCGGGAGATCCGGAATGATGTATTTTACTACTTAAATTTAAACCCCATGATGTTTGAGCTGAAGAGGACTTCAGAAATCATTTAGTCCAGCTCCTTCACTTTACAGAGGCTTGCAGAGATTCCATGACTTTCCCAAACTGGAAACCACTGCAGCGATCCCTGCAACTCCAGGGACAGTTGCCGCCCCATCATTCATTTCTAACCTCTCCAAGTGACTGGAGGAGAGAGATGGAAAGGCTCTGCTTCCCACCCATCTTGTTATACTTTGAATCTTCTTCAAAGAGGTCTTGGTCACAGAAAGTGCTCCTGTGGGTTTTAATTTTTTGTGTACTTTGGAGAAAGTTAGGCAGATTTAAAGGTACTTTGATGACTAAATTTAAAATAGAAGAGAGCAGAAGGCAGTAAATTAGGGGACACAGATAAGCAAGGCAGTGTTGGAACTAGCATATTTAATTAAAAATAATGATAAAATAGCTAACATTTATGTAGCATTTACAAGTTTGCAAAGCACTTGGCAAATATCTCAAAACTTAGAAATATTGCTCTAAAAAGCAATCTATATATGATGGAGATTCGTGGTTTGATATGTAGTGCTCTTTTTGTCTTCTTAGGGACAACTAGGTTGCAAAATGGATAGAGCACTGGGCCTGGAGTCAGGAAGACCTGAGTTCAAATCTAGCCTCAGACACTTAGTAGCTGTGTGATCCTGGGCAAGTCATGTAACCTCTAACTGCCTCGGTTTCCTTATCTGTAAAAGGGGATAATAGCACCTACCTCACAGGGTTGTTGTGAGGATCAAATGAGATAATATTTGTAAAGTCCTTAGCACAGTGCCTGGCACATAGTAGGCACTTAGCAAATGCTTATTCCTTTCCCCTTCCCCCTTTGTATAAGGAAATGTTCATGGTTGTTGATTTCTGTAAAGTTCATAACAATAAAATGAGGAAAAAATAAAGAAATGCTCCTACTTGGGGTCTTTTGGACTTTGAATAGTGCTGCTTTATCCGGGACTGTTGGGCTGACAAAGGACATCACCCTGATGTCTCCCATGAGCTAATTGAAGAGAATTTTGGAGGTGAGAGGGACTTTCTAAAACTGAGGTCATTGAGTACATCTTATTTTGTAGATAAGGCAGTCCATGAGAAAGGAGGGACTCCCCCAAGGTCACACAATTAGTGGTGTGGCAGGAACCAGACACGGTCTCCTAATTTCCAGGCTAATGCTCTGATCACTACTCCAGGAGCCAGTGAAGTAGAGAATGCATTTAATTCATCAGAATGAAAGCTCCTTGAGGGCAGGGACAGTTTTTGCCTTTATATTCCCAGGTTTTAGCACAGCATCTGGACACATATATGAGCCATTTAATAAATGTTTAGTGGTTGTTTGGAAGTGTAACCTATGGCCCACACAGCCATAGCAAGATAGAAATATGGATTCCTTGTCAGACTCCAAGGGGAGGACCAGAGACTAATGACTGGTTAGAAAGTATGTGGAGTATAATCTGACACCATTATGGAACCTTAATATGCTGCTAAAGGAGCCTGAAAAATCAAGGTCTTTTTCTTAGCATATTTATTGTAATGGAATTTCTTGTAAGAGCTATGTGTCCTACGTACACAAGAACTAAGGGGTAAATCAGCCCAGGAATATTCTACTATTCCAAATGAAAATACATTACTGTAACACCTCCTGGCAGAGGAGCTCTCCTGTCATAGGAACAATAAGGCCTAATTAGGGTGGTTTGGGAGAGGAACCAAAGAGTGAATGAATTAGCGAGAACTTCACCGTTAGGACTGTGGTTAAAACCTCCAAGGGCTATGGTTTAGACTAGCATCTGGCCAACCTCACCAGCGTAACACCCGGTAGTGTGGTGCTGCCAGTCAAAGAGAATACTATTGTCTCGGAACAATTGAAGTTGGGGGACACAAGAAGATCGACAGGGAGAGTCATCTGCCTTGTAGCCACTGCCCTGCTTCTCCCCCACTGGATTAGCACTCTCCAAAGTGGGCTTCCAGAATCCAGGCCCCAGAGGCAGTTAATCCACTTATGTTTTGGAACTCCCACCTTGGGCCTGAGCCATCTCAACTTAGCTAGCCCACTATTTCTAACTGCTTCCAGGCCAGACCGTGCTTCATGTCCCATCCAGCTATTGACTTACACCGTTTTACTATCCTCTGTGGACCCATATATGTAATATCCAATCCCCCCCCACCTCTTGCTCTGGACGCAAGAACCAAATCGGTAATACCTTTATCAAAAGGATGTATTGACTGACTGCCCAGTGAATCGACTGACCCAGGTCTGTGACTCCAAACCAAACTGTTCTCCAACCACTACTCCCCTATCTATAGATGTTTTCTTCCCCTTTTAGAATGTAAGTTCCTTGAGGGCAAGAACTTTTTTTTTCCTGGTATTTGTATTCCTAGTGCTTAGCATAGTGCTTAAGATACAGTAAATGCTTACAAGAAATGTTTTTGCATTCATTTCTTCATGGTGGGCAACACGTAACAAATGAACAGTTGGAAGTGGTCTGAACATCAGAAAAATGATTTTGGGAGGAAAAAAGGGCCAGTTGTATAGCAAAAATGAGAGACAACCAATGGACCACCCATGTGTTCTGTTTGTACCCCTGGACTTCAAGGGAGCCTGAAGAAGGGTCTCAGCAGGTTGAGCGGTGAATTCACCCTCTGGTGAAATTATGGGAGAATATGGATGGGAGTCTTACAGACTATCTAAGCATGGTTAGGTTACCGTCTGCTTTGTGGGAAGGAATGCCCACATCTCTATCTGCTGGAGTACTAGAGATGGTTCATTGAATAGATTATACAAGTTCCTTTTCTGGTTATTTCACTTCTCAGGATTCCACTCAGGGAGTGCATTGCCAATGAGAGGGACTGGGGCAAAAGGCGATAAAACTCAGATCTGTCAGTAAAAAAAGTCTTGGTGAGAAAGACAGTATTGGGTTGCAATTATCTGTGAATTCCAGTTATATATGTCCTCATGACAATGGGCAAATGCTGTGCCCCTGGCCTTCAGTAGTCCTAAGTCACCATATTTATCCTAATGAGAATTAATGTAATGTGGATACCCTAAGGGAAAATTACCCTGCCTTATTTGCCCACTTGCCAGGAAGAGGCTGTGGTCAGCTTTCTGCCAAAGGTTGTCCCATTCTCACGCTCTTTGAAGTCTGTGTCTTGGTGGGTGGGGAGCATCTACGTCAAAGGTCTCATTTATGGACAGAAAATATCACTGAAACTCAGGGACAGTTCTTTTCTGCAGTGATCCAGTGAAAGCAGAGTCCATTGGTCCTGATTCTGCATCATGCCCTGAATACAAAGAATGGTTTGAGTTATTACTGTGCTGTTTAGACCTATATAGAGATGAACCTGGGATAGGAGTCTCTTAGGCTCCCTGTTGGCAAAGGAAAAAGTGACACCCGAGGAGGGACTGTCTGACCTAGGGCAGCCGGCTTCCGATAGTACTGATGCCCCAGCATGGCTGTAGAAGTCAGAGGAAAGCGCTGAGAGATTTCAAAGTTCACCTCGACCACCTTTCCCCCTCCTCCCACCCTTATTCTTCAGATGTTGAACCTCAGTCCCAGAGAGTTGAGGTCATATGCCCAACGTAACAACTAATTTGATATTCCATAAACTTCCAGGTGTCAGGAAGTGGTGAGGACCCCTTTTATTCAACCAGGGCACTTGCTTGATTAGGGTATTAAGAGGATAACATTGGTATGTTGTGATGCCCTGGGTTCTTTCATTCCCCTTAGCCAATTTTTTTTTAAACCAGGAAGGAAGACGGTTAAGATAGTGGATGATAGAATTTAGAGTTAAAAGATCAGCTAGCCCAGCCTTTCCATTTTGCAAATGGAAAAGAAAATACGTATTTATATAGCGCCTACTATGTGCCAGACAGCCCTGGGAGGCAGATGCTATTAAGATCTCCATTTTACAGTTGAGGAATAAGGCAGACTGGGATGGAGGTCTGGGAGAGGTAATATGGCTACAATGGAAGGGGTACAAATGCCCGGGATGGTCTGATGCTTTCCCTAGGTGTGTCATATACTGGAAAAGATTGAGACACATTGATGTGAAACGTGAGACGGAATATCAGTAATTGAGTTTTGGTTCCAGCTGTACCTCTGACTTGTTACATGACTTAGGACAAGTCACTTTATCTTTGTCTCAGTTTTCCTATCTTCAAAAGGAGGCTAATAACCCCATTCCCTGTGAGAATCAATGTAATTATAGATGCGAAAATGCTTTGAGCTCTTTGGAAGAAAGACAGTATCCAAATCTATGCTATTTGTAGCCATAGACATCATGGTAGGGGTGATTCCTTGTCATCACACCACCCTCCTTGTGGGCACTCTGCTCTGCCATGAATGATTTTCAGTGTAACACACTCAGCTTCTGGCTAACCAGTGCTGGAGCCGAGAAGTCTAGGTTTGATGTGACTCTTTCCCTGGGGCCAGTGTGGTCTTGCTGGCCAGTGGAAATGAATGAATAGAAAGAGAGCTGTTGCTGGCCTTCATTCCAAACTAACCCTTGCTTTGGGTTGGGGAGTGTAAGTCAGAAAGTCATTCATATCAGAGAATGTTCCAAATAACTAATGATAATAGAAATGCAAATTAAATCAAATCATGTCCCAGCTCACATCCTACAGATGGGGCAAAAATGACAAAACAGACAGTATTGGAGGGACTTCAGGAAGACAGGTACTTCAGTGCATCATTGGTAAAGCTGTGAAATTGGTCCAATTCTTCTAGAAGACAATTTGGAATTCTACTAAAAAAGTAACTAAACTATACATAACCTTTGACCCAGCAATAAAACTATTAGGAATATTTCCCCAAGAGGGTCTCATATATAAAACAGCAAAGACCTAGAAGGAATATAGGTGCGTAGGTCGGGCTGAACAAACAGTGGTATGTGAATGGAGTGGTATATAATTGGACTATAAAAAATGGCAAAGGGGAAGAATTGAGAGACTCCTGGGAAGATTTGAATGAACTGATGCAGAGTGAAGTAAGCAAAGCTACAATAGTTTACATACGACCATAGCAATGCAAAGGAGAACAATACTGCAAAAGCTTCATCAGTGACTAATACCATGTTCTATTGGGTCTTCAAAGTAAGAAGAAGCCTCCTGTCTTAGAGATAACAAAGGAAAGGTACAGAATGAGGCATCAGTTTCCAGACCTGACCAAGGCATTGATTTATTTTGCTAGACTAGATTTACTTGTTGTAAGAGAGGATCCTACTGTCCAGAGGGGCAAGGGTGGGGTGGAATTACTGGGAAGAGACAGATAACAAATGAAAAGATCACCAATAAAACATTTTTAATAAGAAGAAAAATGTGCTGGCTATCGCACACCCCCTTCCCCCACCGAATGGTACAATGGGGCAGGCTAACTGCTCCCAAGCAAACCAAGCCAGAAGGGACTTTTAGTCTTATGAGCAAGCTACTCCTTAGATGTGTTGCATTCTTAGGCTTATGTTCAGTGGAGAGAATGTTGTCACATGACTTTGTTTGCAGACAATTGTGCCCTCGATGCAGCCTCTGAAGCTGAGATGCCACCAAGTATGGACCAATTTTCTGCTGCTTGTGCTAATTTTGGCCCAACAATTAACACCAAGAAAACACAGGTGCTCCACCAGTCAGCACCACATCATCTATATGTGGAACCATCAGTTACAGCAGATGGAGAAGTTTTCAATACCTTGGATAACTTACCTTGACACCATACTTTCCAGGGATGTACACATTGATAATGAGGTTGATGCCAGAGTTAGCTTAGTGTTTGGAAGGCTCCAAAGGAAAGTGGGAGAGGAAATATTAGACTGACTGCCAAACTGAAGGTCTACAGAGCTATTGTGCTGACCTCGTATGCCTGTGAAACCCGGACAGTCTACCAGTGCCATGCCAGGAAACTGAATTGCTTCCATTTGAATTGTCTTAAAGATGATTCTACAGATCACCTGGCAGGATATGATACCAGACACTGAGGTCTTTTCTTGAACCAAACTGCCAAGCATTCAAACTCTTCTGCAAAGAGTGCAGCTCCAATGGGCTGGCCACGTTGTTCAAATGCCAAACATATGCTTGCCTAAAAGATTATTTTATGGAGAACTCACACAAGGCAAGTGCTCACATGGTGGTCAGATGAAGTGATGTAAGGACCCTCTCAAGGTTTCTCTGAAGAACTTTGGAATCGATTGTAAGACACGGGAGACACTGGCACAGGACCACGCAGCATAGTGTGCACTCATCAGAGAAAGTTCTGTGTTCTATGAGCAAAGCAGAATTGAAGTAGCTTGAAAGAAATGTGAGATGTGTAAATTTAGAGAGTCCACCCCAAATGTTTAAGCTCATCTTGGTCTGCTCAGCCGCAGTCGGACGCACTGTAACTTGACTAACATAGTGATGTCGTTTTGTTCCCCTTTGAGAATGAAGGACAGCAAGCATTGTGTCAGTGGCATGAACCATTTCAATTTACAGGTGTGGGTGGCCACTTCCTTTTCATTTTGGCCTAGTATTGAACTTTCAGAGTACAGTGTGCCTAAGATCTTGTGCTAGAGATCTCAAATAAATGAATAGAGCTCTACTGGTTGAGAAAGAGGCAAACTAATTATTTGCATAATGGACTGGGACTCTACAATTCTTTCTCACCTCTGTACCACTGCTGCCTCATTAAATGCAATTATGGAGCCCTCTCTCTCCTCCTGGGTCTTAAGAGGATGAACAGAACATTCTGGAGAATTTTCAAGGCTGGGACTGATACTTAGCTTAACCGTGGGGTGTGTTGTGACCAGAGCTTGCCACAGTGGAGACAAGGCTTCTAGCTTCTTGCTCTACCTTGGGTTCCTCTCTTGCCCTGCCAGCCTCTAGATGGTGATCAGAGAGAACTGACTGGATTTAAAGTCAAAAGACCCTGAGTAATCTTAACCTTTAGGGTTCACAGAATCTTAACATTGAGAAGGTTTTTGGAAGTTATCTCTTCCAAACTGGGACCTCAGTGCAGGAATATCCTCTACAATATAGCTGACAGTTGAGTCACCTAGCCTCTGCTCAAATACTTCTAGTGCTGGGAAACCTATTCTAACAAGGTAACCCAATTTAATTTGTAGGCAGTTCTCACTGCTGGAAAAATCTTCCTAATTTTGAGATGAAGCCTATCTTCCTAGTTCAGCCCTCTTGGGCACTGCTTCTTTGGGTTCAGAGCCCCTAGTGCCAAGTGAGGGTATCCTTGGTTTCACTGTAAGCTACTTGAATCTAGCAGGCAGTACCTACAGGACATTTATGTAAGGTCTTGAACTTCCTCAGCTCTAACAAGTTTCATAACTAATCATTCTGCTGTGCTGGACATTCCCAGCATGAGCCGCTATCATGTGGTCAATCAGCCTCCTTTGAAGGAGGGGCTCCACAGACTGTCTTTAAAGGAAGGGGGAGAGAGGCTTGATTCTTCACTGGGACATCAGCTCCGCTCCACTTCTTTGGACCAAGACTGAGGGCTGTGGCTGGAGTTGCCAGGGGATGCAGAAACTGTGGAGATGTGGACCTCATGTCCTACTGGCACGTTCACTTCGCCCAGCTAAGGAAAAGAGATGAAAAAGCCAAGAGGAAAAGGAAAAAGGAAACTTCCATTCCTGTGGAATAAAACAACCTGTGGAAGCAAGCAGAAAGAAGTGCACAGATTGAGAATTTGGGTTCAGGCAGAAAAATTGAGACTCTGGGTCCTGGAGCCAAGGAGTAGAGAAAGGATACTTAGGCAACATTGGACGTGACATGGGTTATCGCAGCCTCTATTGTGCTAATGGAATCAGTAGGATGTCCTTTGACAGGTTAGAGAAATAATGAGTGTGGGGTGGATTTGGCGGCTGTGATTTTTGTTTGAGACCAAAGGGGAGGGGGGAGGAAAGAAACAGTGGGGATTCCTCTGGATACTAACTGATAAGAACAATGAACTGAAATAGCAGCGGGCAGCTGTTGGACTTTGAGAAAGCCCTTCAGGGTAGGAATTTGAAAATTCCAATTCATCTGTGTTGCTAGTTTTACATTCATAGCCCTTTGCTCTTAACCCGGAACTATGCCAATGCCAGGTCAACAAAAGAGATTGTTTAACTCTCTGAACTCCACTTCCCCGGATACCCTCCATCAAGTTGTCTCCACCAACCAGACAGATATTCTGTGCCAGGGGTTCTTCATTCCAGATCAATTGTTCTTGACCCTGGGGCTGCTGAGCCTGGTGGAGAATGTTATGGTGGTGGTGGCCATCATCAAGAACCGCAACCTCCATTCACCCATGTACTATTTTGTCTGCTGCTTGGCTTTATCAGATCTTCTGGTGAGTGTCAGCAACCTGCTGGAGACCTTGGTGTTGCTACTGCTGGAGAAAGGGGTGCTGGTGATGCAGGCGCCTATGGTGCAACAGCTTGACAATGTCATTGATGTGTTGATCTGTGGTTCCATGATGTCCTCAATTTCCTTCCTAGGAGCCATCGCGGTTGATCGCTACATCAGTATCTTCTATGCCCTTCGCTACCACAGCATTGTCACCCCTTGTCGAGCTCAGGGAGTCCTTGCTGGCATCTGGGTGTCCAGTGCCCTCTCTGGTACCCTCTTCATCTCCTATTACAACCATGTTGCAGTCCTGCTCTGTCTCATTGCCTTCTTCTTGTCTATGTTGGGGCTTATGGTGGTCCTCTACATTCACATGTTTATCCAAGCATGCCAGCATGCCAGGAGGATTGCTCGGCTGCACAAGAGATGCACAATTCACCAACTGTCAATCCTCAAGGGGGCTGTCACCCTCACAATCCTGTTGGGCATCTTCTTCCTCTGCTGGGCCCCCTTTTTCCTGCACCTCACGCTTATTGTCCTCTGTCCCAAGCATCCCACATGCAGCTGCTACTTCCAGAACTTCAACCTCTTTCTCATTCTCATCATCTGCAACTCAATCATTGACCCTCTCATCTATGCCTTCCGCAGTCAAGAGCTCCGCAAGACTCTAAAGGAAGTCATTCTGTGTTCCTGGTAAGGGGGTGTGGGAGGGTACATTGCGAATGCCCATGCATACAGGCATGCAGAAACCCAGTGGGACAGAGGTGCGGAATGTAATTGAGGAGAGCAGCTTCTCATCTGCAAAGGGGGCCAGATGTTCTGGTTAGTGGGCACAATCTGTTCTATCCCATGATGAGGAGGGATATGCATCATTAGTTAGCCTGGCCTCCAACTTCAGAATTGCCCTTTTGAAAAGGATGCTGAGATGGAATGCGTGTGTTTGTGTGTGTGTGTCTGTGTGTGTCTATGTGTGAGAGAGACAGAGTATGCATGTATACATTTTCAGTTTCACTTGTGTTCATGTGTGCACACACATGGATGCTCAGGTGTGCACATAATATACAAAAGGTACAGGAGAAAAATCTCCTACATCTAATATACTTTTATCCTTCATTTGAGAATACAATTTTCAACCCCATCCCCAAAGCCTTGAAATTCTGCCTGTTCCTGCTATGAGTACCCGGAGACCTGTTCCTTCCCCACCCCCTTCCTGCCATTGCTTCAATCTGCTAAGGATACTGCACCTAGGAGGCAGGGCCAGCATACTCCAGATTGGAAAGATGATACCTCAAGAACAGTTGGAGCTGTGAAAAAGCATTTGGAGTGCCCCCACCCCCACCCCTTCTACTTCCCCGCCCAGCTCCGAGATCCTGAAGACTCACAGGACATGCAGTTGTGTGCCAACGATAATCGGGGACAGATGACTGGGAGTTCCAATACTGAGGTTCTGCTCCCAACTTGGCCACTTGACTGACTCCCCTACTCTTGTCCATACTGTCAGCTCTGTGCCTGACATGACCTGGATGGGTTAGCGATTGTTCCTGAAGCTGTGTGGGAATTGTGTGATTGAGAAATTACAATAAATGCACTCTGTGCCCAGACACTATGTCTGACTGCCGGGAAGAGGGCGGGGTGGGGTGGGGGATTTAGTGACTTTGCTTTGTCATCCCTCTTTGCTCTTTCATATCACTTAAGCAGAGGTGGGAGAGGGGAAGGTAAACAAATGATAAATAGGCAGGTAAAAGCTTAGCAAAAGCTAAGAATTGGACTGAATTTCCCAGATCTTGCCTGACTTAGCCCAGAGTCAGAGTAAAAAGCTTTCCTTTAGAGGAGAAGGCCCCAGAATATTGGTGAAGAAGTTACCTTGGTTAAGGAACCCTGCATATGCTAGGGAAGGAGAGAAGTCCAAAGACCGAGCAAATTCTTCCCAGAATCACAGAATTTCGGAGTTGGAAGGAATCTTATAGGTCAACCTCCTCATTTGATTTATGATGGAAACTGAGGCCCAGATATCATGCAAGTAGTAAGCCACAGATTACTCAGGGTCTTTTGACTTTAAATCCAGTCAGTTCTCTCTGATCACCATCTAGAGGCTGGCAGGGCAAGAGAGGAACCCAAGGTAGAGCAAGAAGCTAGAAGCCTTGTCTCCACTGTGGCAAGCTCTGGTCACAACACACCCCACGGTTAAGCTAAGTATCAGTCCCAGTCTTGAAAATTCTCCAGAAGCAAAACACTAATATAGGGCAGCTTTAGGTATGGGGAGCTGAGCACCACCGCTCATTGTGAGAGAGTTAGCTTTTACCCACATTAGAAGGTTTTCTCTGCCTTGTTCCAGTTCAGGCAACATTATGTATTTATGTATTATGTAAATATATTATGTATTTCACTTTAGTGAAATGTGAAAACCCTATATTCTAGTCCCAGCCACCACTAACTAGATATATGACGTTGGACAAGTCATTTCCCCATCTGCGAATGATAGTGATGAACTAGAACTAGAGAATCTCTTAGTCCCAACCAAGACCCAGTCATCTATGATTCAGTAGTTCTATCTGTCTTCTGAATGTGGGGCCTTTTCTGATCATTATGGACACATCTGAAAGGTAAGGATGCTAACTGAGTATGCACCTCTAGTTTATTTGGTTGGATAGATCAGGCAGCTACCAGAAAGCTTGTGGGGGAACTGTGAAATCTGGGTCTCTCCACTGCTATGTACGGAGATGATCCAATGGACCTCCAGTACTCACCTGTAAAATGGGGATGATAGTAGCACCTGCCATGTAGGATTGTCCTGAAAGCACTATAGAAATGCTATTGCTTAACATTATTATTCTCAAGTGGACTCGGAGCCCAAATCTGACCTCCCACCCCTCGCTGCACCACAACCCCCTCTAGGGCTTCTCCTTCTACATACCTCTTCTCCCCTTCTTTCTCCCTCACCCCTTTATTCTTCTTCCCCTGCCTTCTTAAAACAAGGACAATCAGCCCCTACTCACATTCCATTTCCCTTATTATGAAATTCAAGTTGAGTCTTTTCTTTTTTGGAGGCAATCAGGGTTAAGTGACTTTCCCAGGGTCACCCAGTTAGTGTCTGAAGTCATATTTGAACTCAGGTCCTCCTAACTCCAAGGCTGGTGCTCACCTATCCACCTTGCTGCCCCTTAAGTTGAGTCTTAAAAACAGCTCATCTGTATTCTAGCTTTGTGCAGAACAGACACACAATAAATACTTGTTGACTCTCCACAAGTGCCTTTTGTCTGGCTCATCTCTCAGGATCTGAGTCTTCTCCCAACTTCCCCTCCCCTTGACTGGGAGCACAAGGTCAAAGAACAAATGGGGCTGCTAACCCCAGCCCCAGACTTCTTGCTAAGGGGCCAGAGAGCTGGTTCCTGGCACTGCAAGGCAGGAGAATGAATCAGGCTGCTGCCTGAGACCAGACATTCCCCTGGAAGAGAGAGAAAGTGAGCCTAGCTAGATGCCAAAAGGAGAGGGATAGCTGGCCAGGGTGGGGCTGAACTGTGAAGCTTCCCCTTGCTTAGGTGTGTTGGTAGAGACTGGGAGGGAGGTGCATCAGGCAGCACGGTTAGCCTGCCTTCCAACCTCCAGCAGCCACCCAGAGAACAGCTAAAAAAACCTTATGCTGGGACCCTGGGAACAGAGAGAGGGAGGAGGGGCTACAGGCAAATAGACACCAACCACGAGAGGCCACATCATAAAGGAGAAGAGGAGGTGTGTGGGGGAAGGGAGAAGGGAGGGATGGAGAGAGGGTGTAGCTCAAGAACAAAAGACAAGATTTCTAGAAATTAAGACCACTAGAGCCTTTCCTGGAAGAAGGGGCCAAAGGAAACAACCTTCCTGCATAGGCTACAGACGCTGACAAGCACAGACTACAGACTCACAGCCCCAATTCCACTGACCACATCAACAGATTGTGCCCAGATACATGCATGAATGCCCAATCACCCTTGTATACACATGTATACACAGTTGTAAAGAGATGCACTTTTGTATGAAACAGATATCTAAAGACATACATATATAGTCATATATGTATGTGTTTTGTATATACATATTATATATGCATGTATATATATGTGCATATATATAAATAAATACACATACATGTGGGTCTGTATGTATTTCTCTCCAGTCAGATCTGGAAAGAAAACTTTAGTGCTGAATTTATAATGTACTCGATGGACCCCATCCATCCAAAGGGGGAACTTTGTTAAAAGGTGATTTCACAATCAAATCATATTTCAGTGTAATGCCAAGTACATTGTTATAATCAGGAATATGCCTGTATATACTACATACTATACAAAAATATTAAGCATGTATGCAAGGGCTGAGGGCAAGGGACACATTGTAGAAGTCATTGTAGAAAGCTTGTGAGGGAACCATAAATTTGTACCTTTCCATGTCTGTTTGAAGAGGTGTGCCCATGAGTGATAAGCACTATCACCCACCTTCGTTGTTCCCTGTGTCTTCCCAGGCAATGAGACTGTTCCAAGACTTGCTCTTAGCCCCTCCCTACAACTTAAAAATTACAACTCACAGTTATGGCAAAAGCACTTTCCTCAGAGCCCTATGAAAGGGATTGGTCCCACCCAGGCTCAAGGGCATAATGTGATTGGCCAATGGACATAAAACTAGGTGATATCAGTTCTAGCATTTGACCCGGGGCTCCTGGTTGCAGGAGGTGCAGTATTCTATCCTCAACTACCCAGAGAACAATACCCAGGGACTCTGATCTTGAGTTACCCGCAAGGTTTGATGACTTCACTCTTTTCACGCTATCAAAGTAGCTGGAGAGTCCTGGATAAGAGAGGCTCTGCATGGTGGGTGCTGTGGGGATCAAAGAAATGACTCAACTGCCACACGCCTTCAGCTTAAGTGAAACCAGCACTAGTCCAGAAAATTGGACCACTCGAGGGAAGGGAGCCCTTCTGCCCTCTAGCGACCAGATAGCTCCACTGAAAGCAAACTGGGAGCTGTTCTTTTGGGGTGGGCGGCTTCAGCTCAAGGCTCTTACTCTTCCTCCTCCTCCCTGCCTTTTCATGTTGATTGATCGGTTTCCCTAGGGACTGAGCTACTTTAACGTACTGTTGGGAGAAAGTCAAAGGGCTGAACTAGTTTTCTTTGGGACTCTGAGGGATTGTCCTCTGCTGGATGTGAGGCCTGGGAATGGAATTAACATGGTGGCTGATGGGCAGTATACCAAGTGCAAATGTCAGGGTACAAGGACTGAGAGGGGCAATGGTCAACATCTTTAAGCGGGGAGCTAGGGTGATCAAGTGTCCTGCTCTGACAGTACAGAGGGCCAACTTGGGAGGATAGATCTCTTTATAGTCCCCTCCCCATCCCAGTCTCACTAACAGACACACACACACACACACACACACACACACACCCCTCATATGCTACCACCCCAGCTGCAGGGCTTGGGACACTGGCACAGAGCCAGATTGAGAGAGTCTAGGAGCTCCGATGACAGTGGGCAAGGAGCCCAAGAATTAGGTTGGGTTTCCAAACTCACCTTTAAGCCGCAGGGAGGGGCTGAGGATGGTGTGGCTTGGCCCATATCTCTTTCACTGTCACTGAGCCTCTAAGTGTGGGCACCCAGGGAGGTTCTCTGGCCATTTTCTACCTTCCGCACCCTCAAATAAGGAGTTTCCTAACAGGGTTCTGTTTCCAATTCTCCATCAGTCTTGGAACCTCTGAGCCCTGTTTCCCAGCAAAACAGACCCTTAGCATAAATAGAAGCCACCCCTTCCTCCTCTGACCTCCTTTCATCCAAGGACATTTTGACTCAACAAGCATCTCGGGTGTTCTATGAGGTCACTCTAGGATAGGGGTTTTTAACCCAAGAGATCTATAAATAGATTTCAGAGCAATGGTGAATTAAAAAAAATTATTTCAATATCATTTACTTCCATTTTAATCCTATGTATTTTCCACATTTAAAATCATTATTCTGAGGTTTCCATAGGTTTCACCAGATGTCAAAAGAGTACATGCCATAGTAAAAAGCTTAAGAACCCCTTCTCTAAGGCACAGGGGCCCACTACTCCAGTTACATGTCCTATCCTTCCTCCTCAGGTTTATTCTACAGGCTGCAGACCAGGCTGAAGTGGGGGAGGGGAGGTCTAACCTAAGGGTGTAGGCTCCCTACTTTCCATTTCCTAACAAGGGGATCTCATGCTTTAATTCCCGAGAAAAAGGAAATTCTTTTTCTTTCTGTCTTTTTCTCTTCCTTTTCTCTGATTCTTTCTCTTTCTCGCTCTTTCTTTTCCTTTCTTTTAAATTCTACTTTTTTGCTACTTCACGAAGGGGCAGAGCAGGATGGAACGGAGCTTGGTGGTGCTCCTCAAGCCCCTGGGAAAGGATGAGGTTGGGGCTAGAGAAAGGGAGGGCACCAAAGTCCCAGATGCTTGGGGAAGAGAAGGGGAGGAGGGAGGCCTTGAAACTGAGGGTACAATGGAAGAGAAGCTGCTGGAGAAGGAAACAAAGAAAAAGGGACTGTGGAGAGGAAGGTCTGGAGTAACTTGGAGACGCTCGCTCCCGCATTCTTCTCCGCCCCTTCCGCCACCGCCCGCTGCTGAGCTGGGTGGGGTCTGTGTGACCCCGGCTTTTGCAGATCTAGAGGGGTGCCAGCAGGTGGGTGGAGAAATCGCTATTGTCCTCGGGGGAACCCCCTTTCGTTACCAAGCCGGAGACACCTTCTCCGCTTCAGATGTGAAGGATCCCCAAAACCCTGACTGAGGGAAGCCCCCCAGCCATATCCCCCTTTATTAATTCTGCCTAGATCTGCCCAGAGGGGCCCTAGCAGCCCGCACGGCATTGTGTGCAGCCAGACAAAGTAACTGCGCTGGGCAGCAGAGGTGGGAGGGTGGGTAGCTCCCTCCCCCAGGACCTAGAGGGTGGGGGCGGCGGGGGGAGGGATGCTCTGGTTGGTACTGATGCTGCAGGGATGTTGCAGCATTTTCCGCCGGCGGCTCGCGATTGGCTGGGACGAGGATGAGGTCAGCTCTTGGCGGAGCACGCCGGTGTCTGCCCAGCAGCCGGTGCAGCAGCGCGCAGCCTATAAAACCCGGCGGCCGATGAGCTCCCAGCCTTCTGCAGCCTGCAAGAACGCGTCCCACGTCCTAGCCCCGGCCGTTCCCTTGCAGCAAGGCAGCAAGACCAGCGAGAATGAGGGAAATCGTCCACATCCAGGCCGGCCAGTGCGGCAACCAGATCGGAGCCAAGGTAGGGACAGGGAAGGGGACGGGACAGAGACAGGCACCAGAGCTAGGGCTGGGGCAGGCCAGTGACACCTCCCCAGGTTCGAATGCGCTGGGCCAGCCCACTGCGGCAGCTAGGGGGTAGGCAGCTTCCTTGGGCTCTCCCCGCTCTCCGCAGACCCCGCTGGAAGCCGGAGTTCCCAGCTCCCCCAGCTCAGTCTTTGTACTGAGCATTGCTTGGGGTCGGGAGTGGGGGAGGGTCTGAGAGCATCCACAGCTCTATTGCCGGGATGGGTCCGGGAGAGCGTTTGGAAGGGGAGGAGGCATTCAAGGACTCGTGTAGCCGGCTCATTTGGGCTCAGAGATGGGGAGAAGGGGTAGGAGGTGGCCGGGGTGGGGGTGGGGGGCGGGAAGGGGAGCGCCAGGCTACGCTGCACAGGCTGAACCACACCCCAGGACTGCGGCGCCGGGAACAAAGGGATGAGCTCAGCTTTGCGCCAGGCTGCCGGGACGCCTGGGTCCCCGCCCTGCCGGGATTCCCCACCTTTCTTCTGCCATTCCCCAGGAAGCTTTCCCTTCTCCCCAAGCTGTGGAGGGTTTCCAGGGCAGCGCTCCCCCTCTTTCGAGGGCCAGTTTGCTGAAGGAGGTGGGGAGTGGGAGGTCGGGGAGGGTGCCACCCCTCAATTTGTCAGACCTCGCTATCTATCTCCTGGGAGCGGTCAACCCGTACATTCAGGCTGACGACGCCCCCTGTTGGGGAAGCTGGAGGCCCGGCCACCTGGGTCTTCCCCTGGGTTAATGGTCAGGGATTCGAACCTGGACAGCGACCGCTCCCAATTTCCTTCCCCGAGCTCCTCTGGTGTGGGCGTTGCCCAACCTCGTCAGAGTAGCGGATCTTTCCAGGGTTCCTTAGGTCTCAGTTCAGGAAAAAATGGGTGGGGCTGAGCTGGGCGGGGCAGTTGAAAGATCTTGGTATTCCGCCCCCCCTCCCCCAAGTCGTCCCTCCCATTCAGTGGCAGGACCACTTAGACTGTCCTCTTTTCTTCTCCAATACTTCTTTGTCTCCTTTTTCCGATTTCTTCGAGGGTGCCGTACCTTTAAGAAACAATTCTTTTCTGGATGGTCTGCCCAGGGGTGGCCCCAGAAAAACTCTCTCGTACCAGCTCAGCCACCTCACAGCACCCTTCCCAGACCCAACCCCCTCTTTCTTTGTTCTCTTCGGGGGAGGAAGGGGTGGAGTTGTGCTGTGATTCACAGGGTGACCTTGGTCTCAGGTCTCTGCTAACCCAGGCTGCTTCCAAGGGTAAGATCAAGACCTTTCCTGGAACCCCAAACCTGATCGAATTAGGCCCTGGCCCCACCCTGAATAGGCCCAGTGGGATCCGGGGTTTCACCTCTTGGGAGACGAGGTGGGATCGGTAGAAGAAAGAAGCAACCGTAAAGCTGACTCCTCCCCGCAAACCAGTCATGAGGATCTCCTGGGATGGGTCTAGTAGCAGCTGAGAGTAGGGAACAAAGCCATCACGAAGAAGGTAGGGCTGCATCAATCTAGAACAACCTGGGTCGGGGGGAAAAGATAAGGAAGAAGGGGATCTAATCTCTGGTCAATGAACCTGAAACCGAAGTCTTATGAACACCGACAGGTGGTCTCAGGGAGAGTAAGGGAAAAACTGCGGTCTAGCTTTTCCCTTAGGGTAGGGAACCTTCAGTTCATCGGCAACAAAGATAACGGTCCTAAGTGGGGAAGTGGTTCAATGAAAATCAACCCAGAAAGGGAAAAGGGAAATGGGCTGGGATTAGGGTGAGAAGAAAACCCCAAACACTTTTACTAAGACTGGAAAGGCAGCTGAGACAATAGATTCAGAGCCAAAAGTCCTCGCTCTGAATCCTAACTCTGCTACTTACTGACCTATGTGACCTTGGGCTAGTTGGTTCCCTACACCCACCCCTGCCCACGTGGGCCTTAGTGTCCTTATCTATAAAATGAGTAGGTCGGACTAGAGTGGAAGGAAATCATGGTACCATAGTGAGGAAAAAAATAAAAACGCTGGTTGGTTTGAGTGTTCAAGGTGAACAGTCAAACACAAAATAGCCTCTGAGGTCCCTTCCAGTCTTAGATCTGTTATCCTCTGATCATTAAGGTGCCTTTTGAGTTCTAAACTCTGTGATCCTATAAGCAACAGCCCCTGAGGAAGCCAGTCAGAGGAACACAAAGCTAATTGATATAATGGAAGGGAGGCAGCTGCCCACGTGGCACTGACATGTAAATTGTAAGTGTGGGTCTTCTCTGAGGCTTCTGGTGGAAGCACCTGCTGCAGTGTCTTAGCATGAGGCAGCACTAATCGTCCATCAGACCCTTCAGACACATCTGTGCCTGCTCAGAATGAAGAATAAGGAGGAGGGGGAGGAGAGGAAGGGGGAGGAAGACTGGCCTATCTCCTGCTTCACTGGGGGCAGAGAGAGGAGGAGGAGGAAGGGCTTGGGGATGGGAGCCTGAAATCAAATCAGGTTTCCTTCTGGAGTAAGGGGAGCAGCTGTGGCCAAGTCAGCAGCCACCCCTGGGGCCAGAGGGTCTGTTAGCTCATTAGACAGGTCACTGGGGAATTGGGCAGGCACAGAACACCTGCCACTGAGCAGGGTCAGGGGCTGAGGGCCAAAGGGGTAGAGAAGGAAGGGGGAGGCAGCAAGTGGACACAGTACTAAGCGAGGCCAAAGTGTGGGACATGGATGCTTATTAGTCATCACTTCTGGGGCCCCTGGAGCAGTAGTGGTCTAGGGGACAGGGTTGTAGCCTGAGATTTGGTTCCCAATTTCGTGGTGAAGTGGGAAGATCTTTGGATGTGGAATCTGAGGATTCAAATCCCAGTTGTGCTACTTAGTGCCTGTGTGACCTTGGGAAATAATCATTTCTCTGGGTCTCAGTTTTCCCATCTGTAAAATTAAGATATTTATAGTTCCTTCCAGCTTTAAATCAGTGATCCTACTTGCCATCTTGGACCAGTTGCATTGTCTGTAGAAAGGAGACAATGAGCATCCCCTTGGGGATACTATGAGAGCAAGTGATGTCTAATCACTTCTAGTCATTTCTAAGAGAGAAGTGTTTAAATTCAGAGCTTTATGATGATTTCACTAAATGGGGCTATGTTATAGTATTAAAGAGATTTTGAGTCACATCTCTGCTACCTTCATGGGTTGAGGAAACATTGGAATCATAGAGAATTTGAGGAAAAACAAAATATGTCACCTAAACACTTCCCTCCTCCCCCCCTCAAGTTAGTATGCCGGCTCCTTACTCGGAATGCTGAGATCAGGCTTTTGAAGGTCTTAGCTAGGTGCCAAGATCTGCTCCCCACCCCTAGGGCTCCTTCCCTACCTTGTAGGAGGTGAATGAGTAAGGCCCAGGGTGGCCCTGCCTGGCCCCCAGGGGAGGAAGAAGGGAAAACACACTCTTCTTTGATGCGTCACATTTGAGCTAATGCTGGTGCCTCTTGGAAAATTGGGGCAGCAGCACCCAGCATGTGACCCAGCTGCCTGGGGAGAAGAGAGCCTGTGCAGGTAAAGCAGTTCTGCAGTGGCCTGTGAGACAAAAGAGGTCTGTGGACCTTAGGGTGGAGTGAGCAAGCAGTTGAGCTCCTTTGGGTTCAGAGAGGTCAGCATGGCTCTTGTCACCTGATTATCTATGGCCCCACCCTCTGTCCCTAGTTTTGCCTGGGATCCTGAATTTAAGATGGTATTTCTCCATGAGTTACTCTTTATTATTTATTTTCTCAGCCTTCCCAGTCAGGACTCAGCCTCCTTTTCTGGTAGAGCCAGAAACTTAAATCATCAGAAACTTACATCCCTTAGGCATTCCATTCTCTCAACCTATGTGGGACACTCAGATTCTCTGATTTGTTCCTTTGGGCCTGGAGGTCTTAGCCCAGATCCTCAGGGAGACTGGTGAAGGGACTCAGTGGTACTGAGCTTTGAGAGGCCTTTAGAGGCAAGCTATACCCAGAAATAGCAGTCAGGCAGCCCCTTAGCCCCTTAGCGCGGGTTCTCTTATCACCCTAGCCTGGCCTTCAGCTTCAATTGATGTCCCTGGACTCTTACCTGGAGTAGGTCATTACAGTGGTGCTTCATTAATGGAATCAAAGTCTGTCTCCTCATTCACCATATGGGCTATGGATGACAGCAATTTAGTACCCCCTCTCCTCCTTCCAAGCTGTTGGGCAAGACCTCTTGCTTTGGGAAGTGCAGGGAGGAATCTTTTGTGCTCTCAATCAATGGGAAGGTTTTTGCTTCCCTCTTAGAATCACCAAGCAGCCCCTTTCCTCTCCACTCACAGATTCTCCTGCTCTTAGAACATTTTAGGATTGGATGAATGGGTCCCACATGTCTGGGTAAGGTGATGCTCCCCTACCCCAATTGGGTAGCAGGGGGAGGATAAAGGAAAACTGGTCTTGGGATCTAGGTTTCACATCCCTTTAAAAGAAAACTCTCCAGGAACTGTGACTAAAGCTCTGGAGTGTCCCCTAATCCTTCTCTTTGAGTACAGCCTCAGGGCCTCCCAGTTCTAACTACACCATCTTATATGTTAGCTGTCTTTCTTATCTCCTTTAGTTCTAAAGATAGACCTTCCCTTAACTTAATGCACTTCCCTATAAGGCCAGGAAACAAAGGTGTTGAACCCCTCTGTGCTTGGTTGTGGTGAAGGAGGGATAAGGGAAGATGAGTATGCAGAGGGAATGCAGTTAGTGACCTGAGGCTTGTCAGAACCACGGACAGCTCCCCCCAAGGTTTTCTAGTTTCTGCTTCCCCACAACCTGCGGCAGAAGCTGTTTGGAGACACTGCCCTAGTACAATGATTTACACATGGGAGCATAGATAGCTAGATGTACACTTAATCCAATACCCATTTCTGACAAATGAGGAAACTGACACCCAGGGAAGTTGTGACTTGCACAAGATCATCACGCAGGTTGCAAACATCAGAGGTGAGATTTGAATCCCAAGTCTTCGACTCCAGAGTCAGCACTCTTTCCAATGTATCTGCCTTCATCATTAGGCACTTAATACGTGTCTACTGAATTGAATGGGACTGAACTCTAATTGAATCTTTCGTGGGGTAGTAGCTAGCAGAATTTCAGTATCTGGACCCAACTCTTTCTCAGTATCCAATCTAATTCTGAAACTTATCCTGGCATCCCTGTAACTCTTACTCATTCAACTCAAAAGCTGAGTCTCCCCTCAGCTCCCCTGACCTGGAGCAGATAAGTCTTAAGGCACTATATGAATGTATTAATTTTAATTATCATAACATTAGAGAGTTGGCCACCAGGACATGAACTGATTTTTTTCAGCCATGGCAACTCATGAAAATGATATACTTAGGAGAGATAGTGTGGAATGATGGACAGAGAGCTGGCCTTGGAGTCAGGAAGGTCTGAGTTCAAGTCTTGCTAGCTGTGTGACCCTTGGCAAGTCACTTAACCTCAGTGGTCCCAGGCAACTCCCTAGGACTGTAAGAGCAATGGCTGACCTGAATTTGTAGAGTGTTTCCTCACCAGGGGTTCCCTACCATGACAAAATCATATGTTTATTGATCTAAAATTATCTATTAAGGGACAGAGGAATGGCAACTTCTCCCAACGGAGGGAGTGTCCACACCAATGAAATTATGAATCAATGAACTATTACTATTCCCATAGCTTTCCATTTACTGTATTTCCCATTAAGGTTCCTGATATCTCCCCCTCCACCTTAGGGCATGATGGTTTTTGTGGGAACATTTGTCCCCAGGAGCCAATGATTACCATGTCTAGTCAAAGCCTAGAGACAACATCACAGAATGTTTGGTGGGACTCTACACTTGGAAAGTTCTTGACTTTGGGACATAGTTTTGAATTCCTGCCTCTGAAATCTGAACTACTGAAAGGAAGTTATTTGAATCATAGACTAAGTGGTGGGGGAAGAGATGGCAAAGGAATATGGGAGGTGGGGGCCTGTATTAAGTGCCTACTACTATGTGCTAAGCACTTTACAAACATCTCATTTGAAGAAAGGGCACACCCACCCAGTGAAGGTAGGTCTTAAAATATAAGTGAGGATATTTGCTCTGAAAACTCAGTTTGTTAGAATAATACCACGGAAAGAGCCCTGTATTTGGAGGAAAGGGAATAATCCTTTACATACCACCTATAATATGCCAGGCACTGGTAAGCTTTTTACAAATATTATTTCATTTGGTTCTCACAGCAACCCCAAGAGGTAGATGCTAATATTATCCCTATGTTACAGTTGAGGAATCTGGAGTGAGAGGATCCGGGTTCAAATTCCAGTTTTGCTACTTAATACTTATATATTGACCTTGGGCAAATTATTTAATGTCTTTGGGCCTCAGTTTCCTCATCTGTAAAATAAAGAAGTTGGACACAGTAGTAATAATAGTTAATATTTATATAGTGCTTCAAAGTCTTCCAAGCACTTTACATTTGCTATCTCATTTGATGCACCCCACAACCTTGTGAGGCAGGTAATATTATCCTCATGATACAGGTGAGGAAGGTTCTTTCAATCATTAATTCTATGACCCTAAGCTTTTTTAAATAGTTCCAGCCACAGGTGTAAAAACTAAGACTCTGAAATGAGTCACATATCCTAGGGGAAAGTCACACAAGAATAGGCTTGACACATATTAATGATGAGCATCGATTTTTAAAATCCCTTGCATTTTGAGGTTTTAAAAAAAATACTTTTCAAAGAGCTTTCACGTGTATCATCTCATCTGATTTTCAACCTTGTAAGATAAAGCGCAGGGATTAAATTTTCCCTGGCTTCCTTCAAGGCTCATTCAGATCTCATCTTCTACAGGAGGCATTTCCCAGTCTCCTGCTGCAGCTGCTAAATCCTGCCTCTTTCAGAATACTTTCACCTACTCTGTATATATCTTGTTTGCACTTGGTTATTTACATGTTGTCTACTGTAATGGGAGCTCCTTAAGGCCGGGAACTATTCTTACCCTTTCTTTTATTCTCAGTATTTAGCCCAGTGCCTTGCAAATATTAGGCACTTAATAAATGCTTTTTGATGAACTAAAGAATAACAATAACTCACTTTAAAATAATGATAAAAATGATAAAACAGCTAACATTTATATAGGCAGCTAGGTGATGCAGCGGATAGAGTGCCAAGCCTGAAGTCAGGAATTTATCTTCATGAGTTCAAATCTGGCCTCAGACACTTACTAACTGTGTGACTTTGGGCAACTCACTTCACCCTGTTTGCCTCAGTTTCTTCATCTGTAAAAATGAGCTGGAAAAACCACTCTAGCATCTTTGCCAAGTAAACCCCAAATGGGGTCATGAAGAGTCAGACATGACTGAAAAACAACAGGACACTTATATAGCACTTACTATGTGCCAAGTAGTGTGCTAAGTGTTTTATGATTATTATCTTCTTTCATCCTTACAACAACCCTGGAAGGGAGGTGCTATTATTATCCCTATTTTGTGAATGAGAAAACTGGAGCAAATAGAGGTTATGACTTACCCAGGGTCACACACAGCTAGTAAGTGTCTGAGGCTGGATTTTAATTCAGGTCTTCCTAACTCCAGACCTGGCATTGTATCTGCTGTACCACCTGGCTACTTCTAAAACTTTTATGATTACCAAGCATTTTACAAATAGTCTCACTTGGTATTCACAAGAAACCTTTGAGGTAAGTAATACAAAAATCATTCCCATTTTATACATGTCTAAAGTTCCATAAGTAAGTAATAGAGCTAGAACCAGGTCTTCTGACTCCAAGGTTAGTGTATCTTTTTGTTTTTTGCAGCTTCTCACTCTAACATCTTACTAGATGTCACTCTCCAATGCTTTTCCCACTCTACTAAGTTACCTCTCACAAATCTAAAGGAAAAAGAGGTTAAACTGAGTCCCAACAAGGTTACATATCTTGCCTAAGGTAGTTAGTCACAGTGCCTAGAACCCAGAGCTCCAGATTCCTAGGCTCTAGAGGTGAGTGCTAAGTGTTAGATAACATGTCTTGACACTGTTGACTACTTCCCTTTCCTTGACCATCTTTCATGTCTTTCTCCATGCATCTCTCATCAGTTTTGGGAAGTGATCAGTGATGAACATGGCATAGACCCCAGTGGCAACTATGTGGGTGACTCAGACCTACAGCTAGAGAGGATCAGTGTTTACTACAATGAAGCCTCATGTGAGTATCTCCTTATCCAACATGGCCTTCAAACCCTTCCTAACCTGCTGCTACCCTGTGGCATGACCTAAAGAAGCTTTAGCCTGGGGGTTGGGGGAATCAGTGGGACCACAGAGACTCTGGAGGTTGAGATGGTGGCCACAATGAGATGGGAAAGACCCCTCAAGATTGGATGGAACCTAGAAGGAAGTGCTGGGCTGGCTCTGATCTCCCAAGTCAGGAATGACCTTTTCCCACTGGAATCCTGTGTATCATTTTGCTGACTTCTCTCTTGTTCACCTCCAGAGGTGCAATAAATCAAATACCAAACAATATATTCTGCTTGTTTAGGTGTTATGTCCCCTGACTAGACTCTAAGCTCTCCATAAGGACAGACTGTGGTTTATGTTAAATCTGTTTCTCTTCTTCAGCCCCAGTACCTACATCAGTGCTCTGCACTACATACAGTAGGCATCTAACAAATGTTCATTGTATTGAAATTGGCACTCATCCAATTAGCTGAATTAGCAAAGATAGATTAAATTGGGATCAACAACAGTGTGCCTTGGCAGAGGGCCTGTGCAGTTGGGGGTGGAGGGGACTAAGGGAAGATTGAGCATTTTAGGAAGATCCACTGCAGTAGTTTCTCCTTCATGGTATTTCGGAGCTGTGTTTACATTTTTATAATCCCAAAAGCCTATTCCAGTGGCAGAAGATCTCTGTTTAGTGGCTGAGCTATACTTTGGGAGGTCATTTCCTTTTAAATGTTTTCCTCTTTTAAAAAATATCCTTGTCACTTATTAGTCATCCTGCCCCACCCCATATAACTCTTTTTTGTCTCAAAAGTACAGGAAAATAAAACAAATAAGCCCACTAGCCACATCTAGAGATGTATGCCTCATTCCTCACCTCTCTGCTGAGAAGCAGGAGGCATATTTCCTTGTCAGTCCTCTGAATTTAAGATTGATCACTGCACTGATTTGAAAGATATTTCCCAGTCTTCCCCCTCCCCTTCCAACAGTGGATAGATTATTCAGACTCTGCCTAAGAAAGTGATAGAATAATGGGTATAATGGGACAGACTTAGATTGAGTGAACCCTGAAGTGGAAAGGACCTCAGCGAGCCAGAGCAAGAATCTTTTGAGGGAAAGCAGGTCTAAGTGGAATTGTCATCATTGGCCCTAGAGCCACAGGGCCTTATATAATCTATCTGTTTTCTCATATCCCTAGCTCACAAGTACGTGCCCAGAGCCATCCTGGTGGACCTGGAACCTGGAACCATGGACAGCGTTCGATCTGGTGCTTTTGGACATCTCTTCAGACCTGACAACTTCATCTTTGGTATCTTTCCTTTCCACCACCCCACCTTCTTTAGACAAACTCCATATATAAAAATCTCCATAAAGAAACAACAAAAGTAAGCTAGCAGAGGGTAGAGGAGAATGGGTTATTGCATATACCTTGCATTTAATTATGGATGTTTTACTTTTCAAAGTGCTTTCATATATAATTTCTCACTTAATCTTTCAAATAGCTCTGTGAGGATAAGTAGGGCAAGGTAGGTATTATCCCTGTTCTACAGATGAGGAAACTGAGATATCCCCATTTCACAAAAGGGAAACTGAGGCAAAGATTTTTATTGCTTTTCCTTTCGTGTCTGAAGCAGCCTAGTATGATAGAAAGCATGCTGGGCCAAGAATAAGAAGAACTGGGTTCAAGTCTCAGCTGCCATTTGGTAATCATGAGATCTGGATAATTCACTCAATCTCCCTGATGCTCTGTAAATCAGAGAGTGTAACAGTTTCCCTGCCTGCCCCATGAGGTTGCTAAAAGAATGGATTTGAAAGCTTCTTATACATTGTAAATGCCAGTACTAATGTAGACCACTGGCCTGCCTAACCCACTGAGCCTGACTTGATTTTCACCCCCTTCAGCTATTTTATTCTCTTCCTTGTCTCATAGGTCAGAGTGGTGCAGGAAACAACTGGGCCAAGGGTCACTACACTGAGGGGGCCGAACTGGTGGATTCCGTGCTAGATGTGGTGAGGAAAGAGTGTGAGAATTGTGACTGTCTCCAGGGCTTTCAGCTCACTCATTCCCTGGGTGGGGGCACTGGCTCTGGTATGGGCACCCTTCTCATCAGCAAGGTACGAGAGGAGTACCCCGACCGAATCATGA
This sequence comes from Trichosurus vulpecula, assembly GCF_011100635.1. NCBI lineage: Eukaryota > Metazoa > Chordata > Mammalia > Diprotodontia > Phalangeridae > Trichosurus > Trichosurus vulpecula. The sequence continues at coordinate 391,808,960 of NC_050575.1, forward strand.
ACACTTTCAGCGTGGTGCCCTCCCCTAAAGTGTCCGATACAGTGGTGGAGCCCTACAATGCCACCCTGTCCATCCACCAGCTGGTGGAGAACACAGATGAGACATATTGCATCGACAATGAAGCCCTTTACGACATCTGCTTCCGCACCCTCAAGCTAGCCACCCCCACCTATGGCGACCTCAATCACCTGGTCTCTGCCACCATGAGTGGTGTGACCACTTCCTTGCGTTTCCCTGGCCAGCTTAATGCCGACCTCCGGAAACTGGCTGTCAACATGGTTCCCTTCCCCCGCCTACACTTCTTTATGCCTGGCTTTGCCCCACTCACAGCCCGTGGCAGCCAGCAATACCGAGCCCTGACAGTTCCTGAGCTCACCCAACAGATGTTTGATGCCAAGAATATGATGGCTGCCTGCGACCCTCGCCACGGGCGTTACCTGACAGTGGCTACCGTCTTCCGTGGCCGCATGTCTATGAAGGAGGTGGATGAGCAGATGTTGGCCATTCAGAGCAAGAACAGCAGCTACTTCGTGGAGTGGATCCCCAATAATGTGAAGGTGGCCGTCTGCGACATCCCGCCCCGTGGCCTGAAGATGTCATCCACTTTCATTGGCAACAGCACGGCCATTCAGGAGCTCTTCAAGCGCATCTCTGAGCAGTTCACCGCCATGTTCCGTCGCAAGGCCTTCCTTCACTGGTACACCGGGGAGGGGATGGACGAGATGGAGTTCACAGAAGCTGAGAGCAACATGAACGACTTGGTGTCCGAGTACCAGCAGTACCAGGATGCCACAGCAGAGGAGGAAGGGGAGATGTATGAGGATGACGAGGAAGAATCAGAGGCCCAGGGGGCCAAGTGAAGCCACTAGGGGTCCAGCAGGAGGCATGGAGCGGGCAGGACCCAGGAAGAAGCCTGTTGTTGGCTGGGGTTGGGACAGAGAGTCTCCCTCACCAGGGCAAGTTTTTTCCAGATCATCCAGTCACCTGACAGAGTCCTCCATCTTTGCTTCCAGTTAGCTGAGAGCTAGGCACCCGGCTTATAGTTGCTTCACATTAAAGGTTCCCAAACTTCAATCATTCAGTATTTAATAATATTCCCTTTCCTGCCTCCCAACCCTGACATCCCCATTATGATGTGTTAGCTCAATTTCTGTACCCGTTCTACCCTGGACCCTTTTCCTCTTGCATTTTTTAACATATATTTTCCATAGTCCCCATGTTCTTATTTTTTACTGGTTTGTGTTGATTTTTATTTTTTGGAATACTCAATAAATTTATTGCTGTCTGATACCCTCATCCTGGCTTGGCCAATTCCTTATTTGGGTCAGGGAATAAGTGATTGAGGGGAGGGTGGCTAGGAGCCATGGTGGAAGATCTATCACTTTGGTGGAACTCCAGAGACTATGTCTCTGAGGAGTGACAATAACTTAGTTCTACCTCTAGCTTTCATGGAAAGAAATGTCCCTGGAGGACACTCTTTGGTACCAAAGTCAACCTGATTCTTCACCCTAGAAACCATGGCCTGTATTATCTATAGAGAAGAGGAGGCCTGTCCACTTCTCCTTGGATCCTAAACCTGGAGGGGGTGTGTATTCACAGTTCTAACACTAAGGACTCTTTTCAGAGTGTTTGGAGCAAGAAAAGTGCTATGAAGGTAGCAGAAGACCCATCAGTTATCAGATAAAGCATCACCATTACCCCCACTAGGGACAGGATGCTGGGTCCTGACAATCATAGCTGTATTTCCCAGCAGTGTGTCCTCAGCCTTGAAACATTCTTCAACTTTCTCACCAAGTGTTGTCTCCTTGGAACTCTACTTCTCCCTCCCTCCCTGCATCCCAGACCCTCATTTCTTCAGCCAAGACTGCTGATCTAAAACTGTACCCTATGAGGCCATTTCCTAAAGGCCAACCCAAAGAAGACCTTTCTCTCCTCCTTCCTCTTAAGCCTAGGATTCCTCATGCAAATCCTAGAATTGTAGGATTCAAACCCCTGCATGTTACAAATGAGGAAACTAAAGCCAGGAAACCAGGTAGTTTGCCAAAGGTCAAGTAACTGATCCGTGGTAGGGCCTGACTTGTTAACCTCAGTTCCAACCAGTGTGCCCAGAGACTAATCTGACCCCTCTAGCCTATGTGTGCCTTGTTCTTTCCCCTTAAATTAAATCCTACCCTTCTAGCTCCCCAGGCCTAATCATTATGAGGCATTTCTGAAGGGATCATACATAGTCATTCTTATTCTTCATATTGTTTCCTCCCTTTAAAAGGTAAGTTTGGAGGCTCAACTTTTGGCTCCATTTTCAAATTAGAGAAACTGAGGCCCAGAGGGACTTTCTAAAGGCCATACATAGTTATCACTGGGACTAGGAATTTTCTGACATTTGGTTCTCCTGACTTTTGGGCTGCCCAAAAGCCCAAATCCATCCCTTTAAGACCAATCTAATCATATCATGGAAGGTGGGGGAGAGAGGGGTAAACCATGTTGGGAATGCTCATGATATGTATGTGGGAAGAAATGGATTCTGCTGTGCCTGTTCCTTCTGCCCCAATTTGCAGACTCTTCCAAGAGAAAATTAACCCTGGGGCTTCTTAACTCTTGGCAATTTATCTGAAAGAGGAGAAAAAGAATGACAAAGGTGAAGATTTGCTGTATTCCTTAGTTAAAAGATGTTCGTGTCTAGTTCTGAGGCTGATAGAATATAGTCCATGAATCCCTCTACAATGTGCATGACACATGGCCAACCAGCCTCTGCCTGAACACCTCCAGGGACAAGGAACTCCCTACCTGCCAGGCAATTTGCAAGGGGTGGGCCTAACCTGCATTTTCCAACCACTGCCATTAATGGCAGACCCTAAAACAACTTCAGTACAACTGTTCAGCCAGGCCTTATATTTCCCTGCCAAAGTCTTCCTCTCTATAGCTTCTGCCCTTTGGTTCTTTCCCTGCTCAACAGAATGTCTAATATTTCTTTCATGTGGAATTACAAATCATAACCCCAGAATTTGAGGGGATCTTGGAGATCTATTCTGTCCTTGGCCAAGAATAGCTTCTACAGCACCCCCAACAAAGGGCTATTCAGTCTTTGCTTGAATAAGTTTCAGAGAAATCTGGGAAGGTTTGTATAAACTGGTGCAGAGTGAAGTGAATAGAACCAGGAAAATTATTTATACAATGACAACAATAAGGTAAAGATAAACAACTTTGAAAGAATTAAGAAGTTTGATCAGTGCAATGACCAACCACAATTCCAGAGAACTAATGATGAAACATGCAGATGAAGCTTCAGAATGCAGAATGAGGCCCTTTTTTGGACATAGCCAATACAGAAACTTGTTTTTCTTGACTATACGTGTTTGTAATAGAGGTTTTATTTTTCTCTTATTCCCAGTTGGGAAGAGTGGAGCAGAAAGAGGGAGAAAAATATCTTTGATGATAAGAAAAGTATATAATTTTCTTTTTTTAATAAATTTATTTATTTTTAGTTTTCAACATTCACTTCCATAAGTTATAAATTTTCTCCACCTCCTTCCCCTCCCACTCCCCAATATGGCATGCAATCTGATATAGGCTCTTACATATACATTCTTATTAAACATATTTTCACATTAGTCATGTTGTATAGAAGAATTAGAATGAATGGGAGGAACCATGAGAAAGAAAAAACAAAACAAAACAAAAAAAGTGAGCAAATAGTCTGCTTTGATCTGCATTCAGACTCCATATTTCTTTCTCTGGATGTGGATGGCATTTTCCATCATGAGTCTTTTGGAGCTGTTTTATGTCCTTGCTTTGCTGGGAAGAGCTATGTCTATCCAAGTCAGTCATCACACAATGTGGCTATTACTGTGTGCAATGTTCTCCTGGTTCTGCTCACTTCACTTAGCATTTGTTTCATATAAATCTTTCCAGGTTTTTCTGAAGTCTGCCTGCTCATCATTTCTTATAGCATAAGAGTATTCCATTACATTCATATATCACAACTTGTTCAGTCATTCCCTGAATCATGGGCACCCCATCAATTTCAATTCTTGGCCAGCATAAAAAGAGCTGCTATAACTATTTTTATACATGTGGATTCTTTTCCCATTTGTATGATCTCTTTGGGATACAGACTTAGAAGTGATATTGCTAGGTCAAAGGGTATGCACGGTTTGAATGCCCTTTGGGCATAGTTCTAAATTGTGCTCTGGAATGGTTGGATCAGTTCACAACTCCACCAACAATGAATTAATGTTCCAATTTTCCCACATCTCCAGTATTTATAATTTTCCTGTTTTGTCATGTTAGCCAATCTGATATGTGTGATGTGCTACCTAAGAGTGGTTTTGATTTGCATTTCTCTAATCAATAGTGACTTAGAGCATTTTTTCATATAACTATAGATAGCTTTAATTTCTTCCTCTGAAAATTGCCTGTTTATATCCTTTGACCATTTATCAATTAAGGAATGACTTGTATTCTTGCAAATTTAACTCAGTTCTCTATATATTTTAGAAATGAGGCCTTTATCAGAGACACTGCTTGTAAAAATTCTTTCCCAATTTTCTACTTCCCTCCTAATCTTGGTTGCATTGGTTTTGTGAAAAAACTTTTCAATTTAATGTAATCAAAATTATCCATTTTGCATTTCATAATGTTCTCTCTCTTGTTTGGTCATAAATTCCTCTGTTCTCCATAAATCTGACAGGTTAACTATTCCTCGTTCTTCTAATTTTCTTATAGTATCAGTCTTTATGTCTAAATTGTGTACCCATTTGGACTTTATTTTGGTATATGGTGTCAGATGCTGGTCTATGCCCAGTTTCTACCATACTATTTTCCAGTTTTCCCAGCAGTTTTTGTCAAATAGTGAGTTCTTATCAGAAGCTGGGGTCTTTGGGTTTATCAAACAGTAGATTGCTATAGTCATTGACTACTGTGGAAAAATATATAATTTTCAAAAAGAAATATGATTATCCCCATTTTACAGATGATGAAACTGAGGCTGAAAGAAGTCACACAAGTAGTATCTGAACTTCCTGACTCCAAGTCCCTCAGTCTTACCCAATATGGCACCTAACTGCCTCCAGTGACTCTCCCTCAATGCCTCCATTCCTTATTCACTAATAATTGACATCATTCATTTGTAGCTTTGGATTTCTTAATTCTTTCTGGCCTTATCCCCTACCCTGAATTCAATTCAACAAAAACTTATTAAGCATACACTGTACAAGGCATTGAAGGGGATACAGTCAGTCAGTCAACCAACATCTCTTTTTTCAAAAGTTATTTAATATTTTACTTTTTCCCCAATTACGTGTGAAAACAATTTTTAACCTTTTTTTAAAAATGTTGAGTTCCAGATTCTCTCCTTCCGTCTTCCCCCTCCCTCCTCATTGAGAAGGCAAGCAATGTGATTTGAAGTCCTAAAAAACATATTTCCATGTAAGTCATGCTGTGAAAGAAAACAGACCAAAAAAAAAAAGCCCAAGGGAAAAAAAAGAAAGTTAAGAAAAAGTATGCTTTGATCTACATTTAGATTCCATCATTTCTTTCTCTGGGGATAGATAGCATTTTTCATCATAAGTCCTTCGGAATTGTCTTGGATCATTGTATTGCTGAGAATAGTTAAGTCACTCACAAGTGATCATTTTACAACATTGCTGTTTCTGAGTAAGATGTTCTCCTGATTCTGCTCATTTCACACTGTGCCAGTTCATGTAAGTATTTCCAGATTTTTCTGTTCATCATTTCTTATAGCACAATAGTATTTCATCACAATCATATGCTGCAACTTATTCAGTCATTCCCCAATTAATAGGCATCCCCTGAATTTCCAATTCTTCGCTACTGCTAAAAGAGCTGTTATAACTACTTTTGTATGCCTGAAGAGGCAGAGAACTTTGTGCATTCTAAAAAGAATATGGAACCATAGCAGGATGGTCCCAAATGATTCGAGAGAGAAATAAGAATTTGAAGGCAGAATTTATAGCCTGCACGGCGGAAATAATGTTTAGCAGAATAGAAAAACTGGAATTCACATTGGCAAATCTCACCAAGAAACAAAAGAGGGGCAGTTAGGTGGTACAGTGAGTAGAGCACTGGCCCTGGAGTCAGGAGGACCTGAGTTCAAATCTGGCCTCAGACACTTGACACATGTACTAACTGTGTGACCTTGGGCAAGTCACTTAACCCCAATTGCCCTGCCCCCAAAAAAAAGAATTAAAAAAAAGAAATATAAGAGAGAACAACTGTTTGAGAATGCAGATGTGCCAAAATGAAGGACAATCTGGAAAAAGAGTAGAAAAAAAGCCATGATGTTAAAAAAAAAAACAGCATAAAATTGGGGAGGGGGAAGATGAGGGAGGGAGAAAAATTTAGAACTCAAAATTGTATAAAAGTAAATGTTAAAAAACTAAAAATAAATAAAGGAATAACTTTTTAAAATAAAATAAAATTGCCATAAAAAATAACAATTTCTATACAAATAAATGTAACAGGGCTTTTGAGTATTCCTGGTTTGCCTAAGGTACAGCCAGCCATGTCCCCTACCATGTGGGTAGGGTAATCCCCTTTGATTGGCTGCCTGTGTCTTTAAAACTTATGAGTCTGAGGACCGCTCATCTCTACTGTGCCATGCATGGACGCCATAGACTGAACTGAGAAGGAAAGTCTTACCTTCTTCTACTCACCTCTCTTTTTACTCTTGCTTGGAGAAATGGGTCTGGTGGTGTTTGTTTCTGGTCTGTGTTATTTGTCTTCAGTTTTAGGTGCTTTGAATGATCTATCCCATAGGACTGGGAGTCCAAACCATGGTGACTTTCAAACCGGGATGGCAAGCAGGGTGACCGGGCATGGTAACCCTGAAAAGCCAGGATTCCTTGGACTTGAACCTGAGGCTGGATTGGACTCGGAAATGGGACTGTGCTTTCTGGAAACTGAGCTGAGCTATGAACTTAATCTCCTTCCCCTTCCCAGAGACTGAATTGGTGCAAAGGGGGAGGGGAATTATGCCTCTCACATGTTGCGGGGGGGGGGGGAGAGGTGTGGAATAAGTTTGTGTATTTTAAAAAATCATCTTTCGAAATAAACATTCCATTTGTTAAAGCTTCTGTTTCACAAAACGTTGTTTTTGAAAACAGGATGAGTAGAGACAATTTAGAGATTATAGGTCTTCTAGAAAAATGTGTCAAGTGAAAACACCATAATGCAAAAAATAATACTAGAAAACTACCCAGAATTTCTGAACCCAAAAAAGCGTCAATCAAAAGAATCCACAGATAGCCCCCAGAAAGGGGTGGGTGGGAAAGTATACTGCAAACTCTAAGAAATAGAGTTATTAAATTGAATGATTCCAATGGCAAACAACAAATTCTGTAAGTGACTTGGAAGACCTTCAAATATTAAGGCAAGGACAATTGAAAAGCACAAGGTTATTGTGTACCCATCAGAAGCCTCAGGAAGGAATGGAATAATGTGTTCTGAAGAGCAAAGAAGCTCAAAATGCAGCTCAAGGTGACCCTACAAACCTGAGCCTAATTATCACTGAAAAAAAGATGGATAAGAAATAATAAGAAATATTCTACAATAAGAGATGGGGAGTTTACAGTGGATATTATCTGGCAGTGGACAGATCACTGGACCTGGAGTCAAGAAGACCTGAGTTCAAATCCAGCCTCAGACACTTAACTAGCTGTATGACGCCGGGCAAGTCACTTAAACGCTATCTACCTCAGTTTCCTCATCTGTAAAATGAGAATAATAATAGCACTTACCTCCCAGGGTTGTTGTGACAATCAAATTAAATAATACGATGTGCCTGGCATGTAGTAAGCACTATATACATATTAGCTAGTATCATTCTGTCTGCAGGGATTTGGTGCTTAAGAAAGACTACTACCTCTGAGAGAGTGTTATGCCTCTACGAATGCCATCCTGCCTCAGGGAAAGGGGAATCAGAGATCCTGGGAACAACTGACATCCAGAAGGGTGAGAGAGCACAGGCTCAGAGAGAAGATTTCAGGATGAATGGGGTGGGGAATGATCATAAAGATGGCAGGGGGTGGGGCAATAATGAACTGCAAAATCAGCAACTCAGGAAAATTTCTACCATGGGGCAATACTTCTATGACCACTATCTCTCTCTGTTTCTCTGTCTCTGTCTCTCTGTCTCTCTCTCTCTCTCCCCATCTCTTTCAACAGAAAAAAAGAGACAAGATCTACCAAGCTGCAATAACATGAAATTGCTTAGAAGAGGAAATTCAAAATACCTTAGAAAGTGTAATTCCATGGAGAATACAGAGACTAAAGAAGCCACAAAAAAAAAATTTCTGAGACACAGCTAAAGCAGTCTTCTGAGAAGAAATTATATCCTGACAAACATACATTAACAAAATAGAAAAAGGAAAAGATTAACGAACTGAATGTACATTTAGAAAGGAATTAGATAACGTAAACAACACTCAGACAAGCTCAAGAGAAGAGATGTTAAAAATTAGAAACAGAGAAACTAGAAATCAAAAATAGGTAAGCAGAAAAAATTAGCAGTTAGTTCTTTGAAAAAACTAATATAAGAAAAACTTTTGGCCAATCTGATTTGAAAAAGAAGAGAATAGAAAATCAAATAAACAAAAGAGTAAATGAACAAGGTGAAATAACAACAGAGAACCTACTGTGCGTAGTCATATGCTAACAACACTTAGAATACAAAAGAAATAGAGAAATGATCCAAGCTAATGAGATCAAATAGAGATCTTAAATAATCCAATCTCAGAAAAAGAAATTGAAGCAGCTGTGAAGAAGCTACCAAAGGAAAAAAACACCTCCTAGCACTGATGGATTCCCAGGGGAATTCTATCAAAGTTTTAATGCACAATTAGTACCAATATGACACAAATTATTCTCAAAAATTAAGAAAGTGCTCTACTAAACTCTTTTTATGAGACAAATACAGTCCTTATAATAATATCATTAATGAAGCTCAATTTTAAAAATTGAAATAAAATACTACCAGATGATAGTGAGTCATCCAAGAAATCATTCATTATAACTGAGAGAATTAATATTATACTATTATATTAATAACTGATTATTGTGATCCACCTTTTTTCCTTCTATTTTACGTAAAGGCCTAACTCCTATAAAGGTCAGTCAGTTTCTGAAGGGCATGGCTGATTGATGAAATGGCTCCTAGCCTTCAAGGAACAACCTTGTCAATTTTGATGGGACCTCACCCTACTAGGAGACCTAATTTCTGCTTAGAGTCTAAAGAAAATCCAGTCTGAGTTAGACCTTACCTTGAGGAAATGAACCCCCTTGGTCCCCTCCATTAAGTTTTAGGGTGACCCAGCTCATGAAGGAGAAAACCAGCCGGAGAGGTCCAGATGGAGATGGCTTCCCCCTGCCCAGACTGCTAGAGGCTGCTGAGTCTCATGATCAAGCCAGGATCTCAGCAGGAACTGCTGAAGACTTTTAGCCCAGCTCCTCATTAAATGTCCATCAATCAAGCCTGCTTTTCATATGTCAGGGGAATTCCCTTTGAGAAGGTATTTAAGGTGTTTCAGGGTCTCCCTTGGGTTTTGGTTACTGAAAGAAACCACTGACCATCAATTTCTTGATTACCGGCTAGCCTAATTAATAAATTGATTATGGATTACCCAGAAACTCTGTCTCTTAGGGTTTTCATTTGTCACATGACCAAGTTAGATTCATACCACATATGTAAGGATGTTTCAACATTGGGAAAATAATCAACATAATTTATAATATTAAAACTAAAAACATCACAAACTTTTTAACTATTCAAGAGATTTCATACTGTACATTTGGTCCAATACAACATTCACTTGTGCTAAAAAAAAAATCCTACAAAATACAGGCATAGAGGGACCTTTTTAATATCATAAAAAGTATCTAAAACCAAAACAAATTATCAGATGCAATGGGGATGCCCTAGAAGCTTTTCCAATAAGTACATGCATAAAGCAAGGATACTCACTCTCCCAACTTTTATTTGATGTAATTCTAAAAATCATAGCAATTTTAATAAGAGAAAGAAATTAAGGATATAAAGATAAGAAAAAAAGGAAATGAAATCATGTGTATATGCTAACGACATGATGTTTTACTTAGAAAATCCTCGAGAAACAGCAAAGATACTGATTGATACAATAAATAACTTAAGCAAAGTTGCAGGCTCCAAAATAAAATATCAAAAATCAATATTTCTAAATATAATTACACAATCAAAGAAGCAATCGAAATGGAAATCCCACTTCAAATAACCACAAAATGTGTATAAAATTTGGGGATCAATCTACCAAAGCATACAAAATCCTAGTATAGATTCAATCACAAAATGTTCTTTAAAGAGATAAAGAGAAAGTTAAGAATATTCAGTGCTCGTAGGTGGATTGTGCCAATATAATAAAAATGACAATGCGACCAGTGTTAGTTTACCATTTTAATGTTATACAATCAAATTTTCAAAGTGACTGACCTGAATTCAAATCTTGCTTCACATAGTTACTAGCTGTGTAACCCCAAACAAGCCATTTAACCTCTGTATGCCTCAGTTTCTTCATCTATAAAATGAGGATAATGATGGTGCCTACTTTCCAAGATTATTGTAAAGATCCAATGAGATAATTTTCATGAAATACTTTGTAAAGCTTGAAGAGTTATAAATGCTAGCTATTATGATAGCTAACATTTATAATACAACAAGAATATAAAATTCATTTGGGAAAATAAAATATCTAGAATGGTGAAAGGAACTAATGAAAAAAGGTAGGGATGAAAGAGGAATGGCACTTGCAAACCTCAAAATGCTTTGTAGAATAGCGGTCATTAAAACTATCAAACATGAGTTAAAAAACAGAGAGAGGTAGGTCAATAGAACAGACAAGAAAATGGAGAATAAGGAACAATGGAAATCAACAATCCAGTATTTGATAACCCAGAAAATATAAATTACCTGGGAAAGAACTTTTTATTTAGTAAAACTGCTGGGAAAACTGGAAAGTAATCCCTCAGCAATTAGGCTTAGACCAGTACCCTACACCATCCTCCACAATACAGTCTAAATGGATACATGATCTTTTTATTAAAGATCACATTCTTTTTTTAAATAGAAGAGAAGCCGATCATACACCTTTCACAGCTATGGGTGAGAGATGTGTTCTTAACCAAACAAGGAAAAGAGGCGATTACAAAAGATAAAATAGTTAACTTTAACAGATAAATAGATAACTTTAATTATCTACTAAAAATAGATAACTTTAATCATATGAAGTGGAAAAGCTTCTGCCCAAACAAGAATAAGAGAAACAATCAAATGGGTGAAAACAAAGATTTTACATAGCTAGATGTGTAGATAGGTAATGTATATGTTTATATAGGCATATATGTATACATGCATGTGTATATATACATACATACACATAGATAGACCAAAAGCCATTTGCCAATGGATAAATGGTCAGAGAATACGGATAAACAATTTTGAAAAGAATTGCAAACTATTAACGACATATAAAAGAATGTTCGTAAATCACTAACATTCAGAGAAATACAAAGTAAAACAACCCTGAGGTCTCATCTCATACCCTGTAAATTGGCAAAAATGACAAAATATTGGAATAACCAGTGCTGGAAGAATTGTGGGAAACTAGACACTCTAGTGGTAAAGCTGTGAATCAGCATAACCATTCTGTAAAGCAATTTGGATTTATGTAAATAAAGTGATTAAAGTGTCCACACCCTTTAACCCAGAGATTCCAGTACCTGGCTTATACTGCCAGGAGATCTTTGATAAGAACAAACGCTTCATATACACTGAAATATTTATAGCATCACTTTTTGTCAAAACAAAGGATAGAAGACAAAGTAGATATCCATTAGCTGGGTAATGAATAAAATTATGGAATGTGAATGCAATGGAATATTACATAAGAATAGTAAATATGGCTAATAAAGAGAAGCATGGAAAGATCTACAGGAAATGACTCGGAGTAAAAGAAGTAGAGCCAAGAAAAAAAAACATACCCAATGACTACAACAATATGAAAGGAAAGAACAACCAGAAAACACCCAAAAGTGAATGTTACAAAATTGCTAAAAACAAGTGTGGTGCCAAAGAAGAGGGTTGAGAAGACACCCCTAAGCTACCCCTTTGCCAAGATGGAAGGTTTGTGAGTGTGATATATTGCATATATGCCCAAACTTTTGTAATGTATGGGTCAGCTCTGCTAATTTTTTTCCTGTTCTTTTTCTTTTTTTCTATTTGTTCTTAAAAATTATTTGATACATGGCTGGGTTCTCTGAAAGGTTGAGATTCTCTGGGGAAAATTTTGGTGATTAAAAAAAATCAATAAAGAAGATTTTTTAAAAAGATGATTGAGGCAGCTAGGTGGCTCAGTGAATAGAGAACCAGCCCTGGAGTCAGGAGGAGCTGAGTTCAAATGTGACCTTAGATACTTATTAGCTGTGTGACTCTGGGCAAGTCACTTAACCCCAATTGCCTTAAAAAAAAAAAAGAAAGAAAAAGAAAAGAAAAGGGAGCAGCTAGGTGGCACAGTGGATAGAACACTAGCCCGGGAGTCAGGAGGACCTGAGTTCAAATCCAGCCTCAGACATTTGACACACTTACTAGCTGTGTGACCTTGGGCAAGTCACTTAACTGTGCCTTCCCCCCTCGAAAAAAAAAGGTCACTTTATCCTCTGACATTGGAATAAACGGAATGAGAGTAATAGCCTTTGAAGACATAGTATCTGTCTGACCACGTTGAAGCAGATTTACAACCACTGGTAGCCATTCTCTAGGCTAAAGGAAAAAGCTAGCTGTGCTCCTGATGCTAATATTTGATGGAGTGGGCACAGCTAATAAACTAACGCTTAGAAATTGGAGCCAGCACATGGAAGAATTGACTATATATGAAAGGAAGTTGGATACTAATAAAAAATGACAGATAAAAGAATGTGACTGTGAAAGTTGAGAGTGTAAATCAATACATGAGTATCACTCCAACCCCCAACCAAGGCATTTCATGCTGGCATAAAGTATAGAATTGGTGCCAAAGCTTCCCGGGGTGAGAGACACATCTAGTTCAAGACATGTGGAAGGACTTTGGAAACTGCAGATACACAAAGGCAAGCAAGCTCTATCAAATATCCCAGATTTCCAGCTTTTTCCCTCTAGGGATTTAGAAAGAGAATTTCTCCTTGGGTGGGATAGGGCCCTCTATCTTGGTTCGTGTTGAAATCTCACCTCATTCTCATCTAAAAATCCATTTACTCTTGGATATTTTCTAGTATATTCTAATCTATAATTCTAAGCTAAACTATTAACGACATATGAAAGAATGTTCAAAAATCACTAATATTTAGAGAAATACAAAATAAAACAACCCTGAGGTCTTTTCTGATTTCTCTTTGATGTTTGCTTGGATAAATGGGTTTCTCCACTATTCAATATTTGTTATTTTTGTGTGTGTAACTAGTGACTGGTGGGAAGTTGTTAAGCTAAGGGTGACCCTCTCCTTTGGAATGAAGAGACCAAGGATGCAGCTTTTGTTCTGAACCTATTGTACCACTAAACCAGCAATATTTTAGAGGGGCAAAGAGACAAAATTCCAGCCAAATACTCCTCTTGGAAATAGGCGGGGGCCCTAGCTATTTGCAGTCCTCCGTGAATAGGGGTGGGCCAGCTTCCAGAACTATGAAAGAACTATGCCTCCATTATGGCACATTTATCTATTTAGACAAATCATGTGGATATACATATCTCATGGGCATAAATAACTTACCTGAGTTTATGAAGGCTGTTTGGGTATAGGCTCCTATGATTAATTTGAAGTATTTCACATGTAGATCCCTACATGTGTCTGAACCCCAGAGGGTTCGAATTGTGATAGAATGAGGAGAATAGAAGATTAAGGCAGTATTCATAGTAAGGCACCCTAAGCCTATATGTCGAGTTGGCCAGACTGAGGATAAAGGCTGGTCTTACTGATCCCCAGTGAGCAAATCTAGCATCAAGGGATGGTGATGGCAAGCCCTGACAAATGTAAGATGTCTACATGATACAGTTCTGGTCCTGAAGAATTCTTCCTTCAGGAGAACTGTCCCAGGTGGGAAGTGTAAGGTATAAGAAAAACTGAAGCATCAGAGTGGGTCACTGTTGGTGAAGATGGGTGAAGGCACAAAAGGGTTTTGAAATATGGAGTAGAGCAGAGATATCAAACTCTTCCCCTGCTGGCTATGTAGCCAGAACCAGATTAAAATGTAATTGGGAAATGTTTAACAAAATATAATATAATGCAACATAGATAATGTTAATTTGTGGTTTTCTTAGTTAATATTTGGCCCACAGGGATGTGTTTCTATTTAAATCTGATAACACTGGAGTAGAGGATATTAGGAATTTATAATGGGTGGCCTTAATTTTTTGTATTAAAGTAAGATTGTAAGACTATCCACTGAGAGAGAAGTGGGTAGTGTAGTTCAGACTTAAGGAGAGAAGAGAAGGTTTAAAACAGCCATTGTGAGAAATAGAACACAGGAGGAATTTATCCTACATTTGTAAATATAGAAATATTAACCTTTTAAAACCTCTTCTTATATCAAAATATAATTTTCATATAAGGTTGCTAGGTGGCGCAGTCGATAGAGTACAGGAGTGCGGAAGACTCATCTTCATGAGTTCAAATCTGGCCTCAGATACTTACTAGCTGTGTGATCCTGGACAAGTCGCTTAACTCTATTTTCCTCAGTTTCCTTTTCTGTAAAATGTGTTGGAGAAGGAAATGGCAAACCACTCTTGGTTCTTTGCCAAGAAAACCCCTAATGGGGTCACAAAGAGTCAGACACGGCTGAACAACAATTTTCATATTTTAAATACTGGGTGGAACAGTGGATAGAGAACTAGTCTTAGAGTCAGAAAGACCTGAGTTCACATCCCACATTAGATAATTATTAGTTATATTACTTTGGACAAGTCACTTAACTTCTTTTGACCTCAGTTTCCTCGTCTGTAAAATAGTGATAATACTGGCACCTACTTCATAGGCATGTTTTGAAGATCAAATGAGATAAGTAATCTAAAGCACTTTGTAAATCTTAAAAGTAGCATATAAATGTTATTATTGTGGTTGTTTGTATTGTTATCTCCACAGAAGCCCTGTGAGGCAGGTAGGATGAACTTGATCATAATAATTTTACAGATGAGGAAACTGAGATCCTGAAAGGTAAGTTATTTGCCTAAGGTTATGTAGCCACTTTGTGGCAGGGTCAGGATTAGATTAGAACCCAGGCTCCCGGTACTTTCCTTTAGATCATGACTTATGCTTGTCTTCATCATCCCTCTTGCCGGTCTATGACAAAATCCATAATTATCCCCACTTCAGGGGCCCATTTCCTCTCTCAGGATTGGCCTTCCTGGTTCTCACTAGGTGGCCACTGAACACATCACTGCACACAGACAGGAAGGCTTGGCTAATAACCATGCCGTCTCTTTGCAGATACCAAATTATCATGTCAGCGGCTCACTATTTCCAGAGCCTGACCCAGTGGGAGAGGAGGGTTGTGTGGGATAAGACTGAGATGAGTTGAGTCAGTGAGAGCTTGTTAATAGTCACGGGGAGATTCACACCCCAAAAGCCTGAAAATCAGGAGGTGCTAAGTTAGAGGAGAAGAAAAGCTTAAGCATTAGAGCTGAGCTCAAGGGCTTCCAACAGGAAGAATAGGAATCTAGTTTCCTAGGATTGTGCCCTTGCTTTCTTACATTTTCCTTCAAAATTAGGTTTAAACTCACCACTTCCAAGAAGCCGTTGTTTGTGAGCCCCATTATCCTTCTGGTTGTTCTTTCATTTGACCCTTTAGTCCTTGAACCATGGGTGGAAATCTTAACACATGCATAGCAGATATCCTCTTGAAGGAGAACCTTTGAGATTGCCTTTTGTCATATTGCTATTTGGGGTGGAGAGCAGGGGGCAAACAAACAATAAAAACATCAGATTCCTGTATTCTCTACACCTGTGATTCCCAACCATTTTAAGTATAGTCCATATCCCAGCATCCTCTTGGTGTGGCCCCCAAATTTACACTCTCTTGCTTGCTTTATAAGTTGACACTGGGAAATCTCGGACTACAAATCAAATATAGCGTGTGTCTAGGTCTTCATATATTTGGGTAAAAGAGTCCCCAGCCTTTATTCCTCCCTACGGAAAATGAAGAAAATATATGTAGAACTCACAGCTCATAAAGTCAACAGATTGAGTGAGGAATAAAGGATGACACTTAGGTTTCAAGTCTGGGTGGCTGGGAGGATAGTGATACTTAGACCAGAAGTGTCAATGTGATGTTTAAAAAGTTTGAGAGATGTAATTTCTGGGAAATTTAATCATTTTATTAATAATGACAGTATTTTTTATAAAAGATAGTCATTTGGCTATCTCTCTTTTAGACCAAAGACAATCATGGTAGTGGGTTCACAGCTCATTTGCCCTTTGGAAAAGAAGCGTTCCCGAGGATGGCAATCAATTCTGATTGGTTAACAATTAATGAGAGAATGAATATTAAAATGAAGGGCTGAGAGTGACGTCATGTCAGAGATAGACTATTCCTATACCCAGACTACCCCCAGCCTTGGGCAATCTATTCAAAGACTTTATACCCACCCAAACCTGAGTAGAGCGCAATGGCTTCCCCACTTGGATAGGGTCTGAACAAAATTGTTTTAAAAAGTTAATCCAATCTCATTAACAGTAATGTCCTTCAAGAGCCTGAACTTTTGAAATCAGGATTTTAGAAAAAGGGGGGGGACTTTGGATCTCCCCAACTTATTGGTTATTAATAATCATTTCTCTCATCAAATGCATAGCCAATGGCCATATGCAGTCCCTAACCCATATGAACCAGATTGAAATATGAGAAATACTTAATGAAATAAAAATACAATAAAACATAGATAACATTACATTTTAAAACTAAGTCAATATGTGGTCCACAAGGATTCTTATGTATGGATTGGTAACCTTTGTTTCTACTAGAATTTGACCCCACTGCCCTAAACAGTAATAGAGGAATTTTGGAAGGTGGGAGGACAGGGAGGAAAAATGATGAGTTCAGTTTTGGACCTGTTGAGTTTAAGATGTTATTAACACACAGAGTGTTCCTAAAGTCTGGACACATAGGCAAAAATGCATATTTTTAAATATTTGGAACATTAACAGACCTTAACCTCCTTGACTTCTTTTTCTGGGGTATGCTAAAGGAGAATATGTACTCAGTGAAAATCACAGATGCAACACACTTGATTGAACGCATAGTCAATGTGCTAAAATTGATGGCAATGTGGAGTTACGGCATCGAGTCCTTGTGAATCTTGCAAAGTGCAACAGCCTTTGCATCACAGATGATGGAAACCATATTGAAGATGTTATTTGTTAATATTCCAATTAAATAAAATGTTGAAAATTTCATTTATTTCATTTCTTGAAAATATGCATTTTTGCCTATGTGCCCAGACTTTAGGAACACCCTGTATAGTTTAAGATATCCCACAGACAGTTGGAGGTATGAGTCTGGAAGTCAGGAGACAGTTTAGGGCTGGATAAGTAGATCTGAGAATCATGTGCATAGAGAATTCCTGGGAGCTGATGAGATCACCAAAAGAAGTACTGTTGTACAGACAAGAGAAGAGGACCCAAGGCAGAGCTCTTGGTGGGACACCCAAGGTTAGTGGGCACGATAAGGATGAAGATTCAGCTATTAATATTAAGATGTAGTTACTTTGGTTTCAGGTTAGTTAAACTCCATTTTAAAGGAAACCAGTCCACACCTGCACAAAACTATACACCAGTGCGGACCAAGTGGCCATAGGGAATCCCTGGCATGGTGAGATAAATGATGGGAGCTGGAGGGAGGGGGAGGGGAGTCACCTGCTTCTCTGCAAATGACAACCCAGCCAAGCCTTCCCTGACCCAAATAATGATCAGCTCTCATGGAGGTAGGAAGGAACACACACACACACACACACACACACACACACACACACACAAACACACACACTCCTTCCTATGCCTCTCAACTGTGCTGTTTGCTCAGGATCACGCCTTAAAAGGAGTAAAAGGGATAACTCTTACTGTGGACACCATTCTTTTGCTAAGTCCAGAATAAAGGCATAGCTCATCCCAAAAAAGTCTGAGCTAACTAGTTCACCCCCAATCAATCCACACTGATCAGAACAGGTCAAATGGACACGTCCACGTCTTTGGCAGGGAAGGCTCACCTTATAAACTCATCAAGTTAATCCTAGACCCGGAAAGGGCCCTGATAAAGGCCCTTTCCCAACACACAGTAGTTATATTATTATTATTCTTTGAGAAAATGTGTGACAAAGGCTGTCATGAATCCAATTATACTTTTAGGTGAATTTTTATTTTACTAATCAGTATTTTGAGTAATAATAATTAATCCTAAAAATTGCGTTTATATAGCTCTCAAAGATTTGCAGAATGCTTTTACAGGCACTGGGCAGCTAGGTGTTGCTGCAGTGGATGGAGGACTGGGCCTAGAACCAGGAGGACTCACTTCATGAGTTCAAATCTGGCCTCAGACACTTAATAGCTGTGTGACCCTAGGTGAGTCTGTTTGCCTTGGTTTCCTAATCTGTCAAATGATCTGGAGGAAGGAAATGGCAAACCACTCCCGTATCTTTGCCAAGAAAACCCCAAATGTGGTCACGAAGAGTTAGCCGTGACTGAACAATTACAGGCACTACCTTATTTGATGAATCCTCTGTGAAGGCTTTATGGAAGCATATGGGCAAGAATTACAAATAAGTGGAGGGCTTGACTGGGTTGTCATTTGTAGAGATCATGGATCTCATCAGTACAATATTGTATTATAATATAATCCACATACTGCACAGTGCTGTGCAGGTATGGATTGGTCTCTCTTACAGTAGGGTTTAGCTAATTTGGAAACAAAATAACCATATCTTAATAACAGCTAGCATTTATACAAATGTTTTAAGATTTGCAAAGCAGTTGACATATGTTATGTCATTACAGCAGACCCTCACAACAACCCTGGGAGATAGATACTGTTATTCTCTCTACTTTACAGATGAGAAAACTGAGGCTGAGAGGAGTTTACTGACTTGCCCAAGGTTCCACAGTTGGGATGTATCCAAGGTGGGATTTGAACTCAAGCCTTCTTTTTTATTATTAGTTTTTTTTTTAGTTTACAACACTCAGTTCCACAAGTTTTTGAGTTCCAAATTTTCTCTCCTCCCTCTCCTTTCCCTTCCCTCCTCCCAAGACAGCATGTGATCTGATATAGGTTCTACATATACCTTCACATTAAATTTATTTTCCAATAATCAAATTGTAAAGAAGAATTATAACCAATGAAATGAACCATGAAAAAGATGTAACAAAATCAAAAATAAAATAAAATTTTTAAAAAAGAGAGAGCAAATAGTTTGTTTCAATCTGCATTCAGATTCCATAATTCTTTCTCTGAATGTGGATAGCCTTTTCCATCATGAGTCTTTTGGAGCTGTCTTAGAAACTTGCATTGCTGAGAAGAGTCAGATCCACTGTACAATGTTCTCCTGGTTCTGCTGCCTTCACTCATCACCAGATCATATAAGACTCTCCAAGTTCTTATGAAGTCCATCTGCTCCTCATTTCTTATAGTATAATAGTATTCCATTACATTCATATACCACAACTTGTTCAACCATTCCCCAATTGATGGGCATCTCCTTGATTTCCAATTCATTGCCACCACAAAAAGAGCTCCTATAAATATTTTTGTACATACTGGCCATTTCCCCCTTGTATGATCTCTTTAGCATACAGCCCCAGAATTGGTATTGCTGTGTCAAAAGGTATGTACATTTTTATAGCCCTTTGGGCATGAACTCAGGCCTTCTAAACTTTAACTTCAACACTCTATTCAGTGTGTCACCTAACTACTTCGGTCTCTAGTTTGATGGGAAAGCAAAAAATACAACAATGCTTGTCAGTGGAAGACTCCCTTCACCCTGGATCCTGTTTGGATCGATGTTTCCTTCTATCGTTCCTGCCTGTGCCATGTAGCACCTGTATCCTGCCTTAATTGGCTCTATCACCTATATCTTGTTACAGCAGATGTTTCTTAACCGTGTTTGTTTTTTTTTTTTTCTGTACTCTTGGGTATTCCTGTATCTTGTTAGCATAGCCAGTCAGACTACAGCAAGCATTGCCTTCGATTTTTGTTTGCTTTTCTGTATAAAGGAAGCCTTGTAGGAAAATCTAATCGAGTTTATGGTCAGTTTATACTCTTCGCATCTTTCCTGCATTGCAAGTAAAAGATCTTTTGACTAGTAACTGTGTCTTGGAGTTTTTCTTTCAAGTACCACAATACTTTGAAAAGATGTTTTCTTTTCAATTTTATTTTTAAATAATTTTTTTAATAAAATAAATGAAATAAAATATTAAATTTTATTTTTTAATAACATAACTTAAATAAAATAAAATTTTTAATAAAATAAATAAAATAAAAATTGTAATTTTATTAGTTAATAAAATGTTTTTGTAAAATAAAATAAAAATTTTTAATAAAATAAAATAAAACTTAATTTTATTTTAAATAAATTTTTTAATAAAATAAAATTTTTAATTTTATTTTTATAAATGTTTCTATTTATATCTTTTTTTTTTTAAACATTATCCTAGGTTCTCTGGTATTCCTGCCCCACCCAGAGAGCCATCTCATATAACAATTAAAGAAAAAAAAAACTAAAGAGGAAAAAAATCAGCATAATTGATTGGCACATTGAAAAAAATCTAAAAACATGTGTCACCCCTTTGGATCTCATACCTCCATGAAGGGGTGGGTGGTGCTAGATAAATATTTTTATTAGGAAATAGCAGTTAACTAGATCCATATTTCAAAAATATCATAAAAAAGGGAAAAGAACCTACATGTACAAAAACATTTATAGCAGCTCTTTTTGTGGTGGCAAAGAGTTGGAAATTGAGGAGATGCCCATGTTAACCAGACCAGAACTGGCCTCTAACCAGAGCTGAACAAAACAGGCTAGAGACAGGCGTGTTAGGAAGCAAATAGTGGTTTAATTAATTTCAGAGTGAGGAAAATGCTTGCAAGTGAAGCCCCCCTAAGTAGGAGGACTTAACATGTTGGGACAAAGGCAGGGCTTATATACATAAAAAAGCACAAGGGGGCTGGACCACAACACAATCATTCTTAGGTCTTGAGTAACAGTTCCCACAGCAGGCTCATGCGTGGATAATGCAGGGGTTCCGGGGTCCTGTGGGAACAGTTCTTAAGTTGATTGTCTCAAGTCTTAAGGGTCTTTGAGCCTTGTGATCATTTAGCAGGGAACAGAACCAGAGTTATCGTGGAAGGAACAGGAGTGCAGTACCTGGTTCAGTTCAATTGGCAGTTAGAGAAGCACAGGAATTCAGGAATTATTAGCATGTCAGGAGATGTGATGAATATGTTTAGGCAGCTGCACATCAGCTGCTCCTGGCTCCCAGACCCCTGGGAAACAGGGGGAGCTCTAACAAATCTAAACAGTTATTGATTAATATGAAAATCATAAATCCTTCAGTGAATACTTGGTGCTAGTCAAAGGGATACATTTTGCCAGAGGGTGAGATCATCCAGAGCACAAAGGATTGTTGTTATGCCGAGCTCGGGGCACAGCCTGTTTACTGGCCCTTAGTTCTGGGACACATGGTGTCTCCAAATAGCTTGATACCTATCAATGGGGAAATGGCTGAACAAGTTGTGGTATATAAATGTAATGGAATACTATCGTGCTGTAAGAAATGATGAACAGGCAGATTTCAGAAAAAACCTGGGAAGACTCACATGAACTGATGCTGAGGGAAGTGAACAGAACCAGGAGAGCACTGTACACAGTAACAGCAACATTGTGCAATGACTAACTCGGATAGACTTAGCTCTTCTCAGCAATATGATGATCTAAGATAATTCCAAAAGATTCATGATGGAAAATGCTATCCACATCCAGAGAAAGAATTGTGGAGTCTGAATGCAGATCAAAGCATGGTGTTTTCTTTTTTTTTTTTTCTTTCTCATGGTTTTTCCCTTTTGTTATGGTTCTTCTTTCACAACATGAATAATGTGGAAATATGTTTAATACGGTTGTACATATATAGCCTATATCAGATTACATGCCATTTTGGGATAGGAGGAGGGGAGGGAGAAAAAAATGTAGAACTCAAAATTTTATAAAAGTGAATGTTGCAAATTATCTTTAGGTGTAATTGGAAAAAATAAAATACTATTAAGTGGGGGGGGGGGGAAATCATGTGTCCAAGTTCAGTAAGCTGGCCTGCATTTGCCAACCTTGTTTCACTAAAGACTTATTTGTGTGGGATACCTGCTGCGTTCTCTCGGGGCTGTTCATTTTTTTTACTGGATTTTGGATTGTCTATAAGTGTGTGCACATTACATATACTGATGGTGAGTGGAATCATCTTTGCAGTAATTTTTATACATGATGGTCAGAAGAAGAGATACAAGGACACTGTCAAGGTCTCTCTTAAGAACTTTGGAATTGATTGTGTGACATGAAAGACACTGGCACAGGACTGCCCAGCCTGGTGTGTCCTCATCAGAGAAGATGCTGTGCTCTGTGGGCAAGGCAGAATTAAAGTAGCTTAGAACAAATGTGAGATAGGCAAATTTAGAGAATTCACCCCAAATGTTCACATGGACTATTTGTGCCCGATCTGTGGCAGAACATTCTGAGATCGTATTGGTCTGATCAGCCACAGTCTGACACATTGTAACTTGACTCTAACATAGTGATGTCATTTGGGTCCTCTTCAAAAATGAAGGACAACAACCTGCCAACCAATATGGAGATACATTAAAAAAAAAAAAAAGGAAATAGCAGTTAGCATTGTTATGAGTGTTCTGTGTAGATAGATGCCCCAAAGTAAAGTGAATCCCAATATTGACAAGAGATGACTGGAGCAAAAGGTTTTAAAAAAAAAAAGAATGATTTCTGCCCTCTCCTCTGTGATTAAATAATTCCCTGTAACTAAATAGTTCCCCATAATTCCCTTAGTTCCAGTGTAAATCACCAGCTGTCCCCTATGCCTGGAATGCTCTCCATCTCCACCTCAGCCTCCTGGTTTCCCTGGCCTCCTTCAAGACAGCTCAAATGCCATCTTCTGAAGAATGCCATTCCTCATCTCTCCTCTCCCATCCGTAGACCAGTGCCTTGCATCAGAGATTACTTCCCATTTACACTGTATATACGCATGTGCACACTCACACATATGTATATATGTACATATATATATATGAACACACATAAGCATTTGCATGATAGCTATTTCTCCATTAAAATGTAAGTTCTTGAGGGCAGGGACATTGTTTTTGCATTTTTTTTTTATCCCCAGCTTTTACTTAGCACCCTACCTGGTACATAATTCACTTAATAAGTGCTTGGTAACTGACTATTGACAGGGCAGCAGTTGCTACCTGGCACTGAGATGCCAGACCCCTTCCCTGGTACCACTTGGAATTTTTTTTCTTCCCTCCTTCTTAATTGTTATTTCTTCAAATCCAGTCAAGAAGCATTCATTAAACAACTTCTGTATGTCAAGGACTCTGCTGAAACCTGGGGATAAAAGGAAAGGCGAAAACACAGTCTCTGCCCTCAGGGAGTTTATAATCTAAAGAGGAAATCAACATGCAAACAACTCTGTACAAAAAAAAAAGATTTAGACAGGATAAATTGATAATAATCACAGAAGAAAAGATCTAGTACTAAGGAAGTTCTGGAAAGGGACCTGAACGAAACCAGGAAACCTTGTATGGTAAAAGTATTCTGGTCAGTGGTGTCAAACTCAAACAGAAAGTGGTCCCTGTAAGCAGCATATTAACTTAGAAAACCACAACTTAACATTATCTATGTTGTATTGTGTTTTTATTTGTTTTGTAAAACATTCTCCAGTTATATTCTGAACTAGTACAGCCACACTGTGGTGTTTTGTGGGCTTGTGTCCTTTGGACACCTCTGATTAATGGTGTCAAATTCAAACAGAAAAGGGGCCAGCAAGCTATATGATACAGAAGGATCCCTATGGGGCATATTGACTTAGTTTTAAAATGTGATATTACTTATGTTGTATTTTTATTTATTTTATTAAAATTTCCCTTATATTTTTAAGCTGGTTCAGGCCCCACTCACAGGGCTGTGTGATTGACACCTCTGCTCTAGGTCCTCCCAAAATTTACAAGTGGAAAATAATCACAATCCCTTCTTCTTAACTTATGTTACAGCTCTTATAATAAGCCAGGGATGACATGCCTGCAGGTTGACTAATATTGGTCCATCTTTGTTGTTAGTCAGGTTCCCTTGGTCAGCTGTGCAAACTCCTGAAGATGGCCTGAAACTCTTCAACGAAGCATCCCACTGGGTCTTTTTGAAGCTGGAGAAAAAACACTTTTAACCTTTTCCATTGATCTTTCCAGCCTATCATCCTCTCCTCTTTCCTTCTCTCCTTCCTTCCCATGCAGGCCAGGCATTGCAGATTCCTGAGATAGCAGGAAGAAGACTGAATAAGGAGAGAAAGAGCACAGTCAGATTCTGCTCCCTCAATAGCCACGACAGCAAATGCTCATGTTTCCATCATGTATACAATAAAGACGTCAGACTAGATATTCTCTAAAGTCCCTTCAAGCTCTAGGTCCCATGATCCTTTGAGGCTCTGATTCTATCTAGCCCCTGGGTTCCTAACCTAGGATCTGTGGATCCCCAAATCCCATAGTCAGATTTCAGTGGGTTTTGTGAACCTGGATGGGAAAAAAATTAAATCTTTATTTCATTATCATTGGTTTCCTTTGTTATCCTATTTTATGCATTTAAAAACATGATTCTGAGCTGGGGTTCATTGGCTTCCCCAGACTGTCTAGGAAGGTGTGGGTGGGGGTGACATGTCTAGAAAGAGGTTAAGAAGGGACCATCTGATCTAGACAGATGGTCCGCATTCTTTAGGCAACACGTATCTATTAAACTCCTACTGGCCACTGCTATGCTTGTTGCTGTGAAGGAAGGAAACAATCATTTATTAAGTGCCTACTATGTGCCAGGTTCTTTACAAATATGATCTCTTTTGATCCTGACAATTCAGAGAGGTAATTGTTATTATAATGCCCATTTTGCAGCTTAGGAAACTGAGGCAGGCAGAGGTTATATAACTTGCTCTCAGTAAGAATCAGAGGACAGATTTGAATTCAGGCCCAGAACTCCTATCCACAGCCCAGCCTGGCAACCTTGCTCCCATGATCCTTCCTCTCAAGGGAGGTACAATCTAGAATTACAGATTTTAATACCAGAAAGACTTTCAGAAAAACATTTGGTCCAATTCCCTGCTTTTAGGCTGGTAAGGGAGTTATCCCTATCTTACAGTTGTGATGATTAAGACCCCAGAAGAGGTTAAGAGACTTGACTAAGGTAACGTGGATCCAGGATCAGACTTCAAGTATGCTGTCTCCTGGCAAACTATCTTCCCATTAAGCCAGGGGCTTCCAGTCAAAATAACTAGACATGTATAAATGAACACTAGGTTGCCCTGTCAGTAAATCTGAATTCTGGTGAAACCTAGAAAGTCCTTCTCAGAATTATGTTTTTAAATAATGGAAGGAAATATTAAATTTCAATTACAGATTGGGGAAAATTAAGATGTTATTTCTTTGCTATCCAAGTGTATGGGTCCACGGAGGAGTCTGTTTCCCTTAGTTTAAGAACCCCTGGACTAAATCATCTTTATGGGCCCTTCCAGCCCCACAAATATAACTCCATAAATCACTTCACTTGTCCCAATCCGGTCTCAGGACTGATCTCTGCGGGATTTTTAAATTTTTAATTTAAAATTTTAGGTTTCTTTTGCTTTTACATCCTTGTATTTCCCCATGTCCATCCCTCATAGCAAAGAATAAAATCAAGGGGAAAACCAATTCAAAACTAACCAACATAGCAACCAAATCGATTTAAATGCAGTGCTCTATAAGGCATGTTTTCCCACCCCTGCAAAAGGAGGGTGTTATCTGTCATCTCTTCTTTGGGCTAAGAGGTAGGTCTCTTTCAAATGGGATAGCCTGAGGTGTTTATTCGGCCCATTGGGAAGGACGACATTCCAGGTGGAGGTCACTTCTTAAACACTGGGAGAGAGAGGTTTGAAAGGCAGGAAGAAGGCGTGTAAGTAGCCCTCCTGGCCTGAGGCGGCAGCATGGTCCCGAGCCTAGCTAAGGGAGGCGGCCGCTCTGGGCTCGGGACGCCGGGGCTGCCTCATCTCGGCGCCCTGGGACAGCTAATGTTACAATGTAGCAGGCGCGGCGGCGGCGGCGGCGGCAGCGGCAGCGGCAGCGGCAGCAGCTGTGCCAGCAGCAAACAGCGGTAGCGGCTGCCTCGGCAGCACTAGCAGCCCGCGGACCTGGGGCTGGGGGAACCAGCAACAGCAGCAGCAGCAGCAGCGCCGGGGTCTGGGGGCTGCGGGCCATGCTCGGGTGAGTCTGCAGGACGGCTGCTGGAGGGGGGATGTGGGGAAGATTTTTGCCCCTCTCTTTGCCCCACCCCTTTCCTCCTCCCTTCTTCCCCCCTCCTTCCTCCCTCTCCCCTCATTCTCCCCTCCCTCTTCCCTTTTCCTCCTCCTTCCTGGATGCTGGCGGCCCGCCCAGTCTGGGACCCCTGTGGTCAAAGCTCTGGAGGGGTCTCACCGCACCCCACCTTCTTCCCTTGGCTGAAGGCCCCCGGAGTCGGGGTGCAGGAGTGGGCAGGCACAGGAAAAAGACCAAGAGAGGGGCTCTGGTGTCCTGGCACCCTCATCTTGTTAACAGGCTTCAGGCTTGGAGCTGGGGTTTACCTTGGGACTGGCGATGCACTGGGCATGGAGAGGTGGAGAATATTATCAGAATGTTGTCGTGGGCAGCCTGACAAGGGAAGGGGGTTTGCAGTGCAGGAGACACAGGGAGGGAATTATCAGCCACCCCACTCCTTCAGTCCTGAACCCTGGCTTGTAAAGGCTCGAGGCTTAATGACATTACCATATTTTGGTAACATCGAAGGTTTTAAAAAACACCTTCTTTACTAGATTGCAAGATAGTGATGGAGTATTATCATCCCTACTTTACAGTTGTGGAAACTGAGGCTTAGTGATTAGTCTTTGGTTTCACAGCTAGAGGCCCCAGGTCTTGAGGTTAGCAGCCTTTTTCTACTTTTTGTGAAACTCAGCTTTTCATTGTGCCCCACCCCCTCTCATCTTCTCCTTTGTCTGTACCCATCCCGGAGCAGGGGGAGCTCCCTGAACTTCAGGTCCTAATACTTCTTACCTTTGGTACCTAAGAGAGTGAGCATCTCAGAGCCCTGAGCTTCTTCAGACTCCTGAAAAGTAGAAACTTCCTATGTGTTGGTGGATGGTGATGTAGTGCAGGAAATCTGATCCTCTGAATACATCAGGCTAAGGCCCTGCCCACTTTTGAGTCAGGAGATGACAGAGCATCCTGGGAATAGATAGCATAACAATTTTTAGCAATAATGTTTTGGTCAGAAAACCACTTTGAAAGCCCTGTGATATGTGGAGCTGAATTTGGGCACCTCCAACCTTGGGTTACAGGTTTAATGAATGAATGAGAGGCATTGTTTGAATGCTCTGATGAGCAGGAGGTGTTACTGTCATGATAACATGCCACGTTGGTATGTACCAATAGAGGCCCTGCTTGGAATTTACTTGTTTTGGTTCAGGGACCGGAAGGACAAGAGAGGGGACGTCTCATGGCATCTCTGAAGTCACCCTTTGCCTTTGTGTTCTTGCCCAGCATGTTTTGTCGGGTCCCACTGGCAACTTAACTAATAGCATGATTTTTTTTAAACTGCCAAGTCATTCCCCCCCACCCCCAGAGGCAAAGATGAAGATGAGAGGAAGGTCAGGTTTGGGTTTCCTTGTGGGAGTGGGGAAAGAACATAGTGTGCTTAGCATGAAGTCGGCACTTAAGAAATACTTTTGATTCACTTGGTTTTGTTTTTCCTTTGTGTACTATCCAAGAGCATTGGACCCAAAGGATCTCTTGAAAATCCCTTCTCTTGGAGGGACCTGAGTTTGAATATTAGCTGTGTGTGACCACAGTAAAGTCATTAAGCTCTCTGGGCTATGGTTTGTTTTCTCATCTGAAAAATAAGAGGGTTGGATTAGGTGGTCTCTAAGGTTACTTCCAGTTTTAAATTTTATAAATATGAAATAAAAATATCCCCCCCCAAGTCTCCCCTTGCCACCTTTATCCTCTGACTCTCTCCCAAACCTGGAAATCTCTCCCTCCCTGTCTCTACTTCTGACTCCCTGGCTTCTTTCAAATCTCAGCTAAAATCCCACCTCCTACAGGAAGCCTCTCCTAGGCCCCACACTGCTACTGTCTTCCCTCTGAGATTATCTCCAATTTTTCCTGCTTTTATCATGTTTGGGCATGATTGTTTACATGTTGTCTTCCCCATTAGCCTATAAACTCCTTGAGGGCAGGAAATGTCTTTTGCTTTTCTTTGCACCCCAAGCTCTTAGCCCAGTGCTTGACATACAGTAGGTGCTTAATCAGCGCTTATTGATTGACAAGGTTCAAGAGAAAAGTTTAGATCAAAAGGAGTAAATCTTGAGCATAGTCATACCACATATCCCTTTAGCTTCATGTCATCTTCTGTACACAGAGCGGATTTACCACCCTCACAAGATCGTAACCTGGCTGGTCCTCACATTAGGCAGGGCTACCCAGGATTTTAGAGTACTGTCATTTTGGGACACCTGAGGGAGGGAATGCTCAGGCATAGCAGTTGGCATGGCAGGAATGAATGAAATAATGCATGAAAACACATTTATTAAGCTCTTAACATGTGCCAGGTATAGTGCTGGATACTGGGGAGCTAGGCATACAAAAACAGAATGGAAGGCAGTCTCTGCCTTCAAGGAACTTATATTTTAATGGGGGAGAACATTGTTGTTTGTCCTTCACCCTTGGGGAGAATATACACACTGTACTGGGGACTGATGGTCCAGGAGGGAGATTTTGGTTCTGAAAACTGCTGAGTGAAGTCACAGGGAAAGTAGATTGTCACTTGTCTTTTAGGAGCAATGACAGTTAATTTGATTGTGGTTCCAGAGGTAGGAAAGGATGGGTTGGGAAAAAAAGGGGTCCAGGATGGAGGCTGATAAGTTGGCTACAGAATACCATGAACTAAGCATACTACATTTATGGCCCAGTGGACCAAGTGCTGGGCTTCCAGTGAGGAAGACTCGAGTTTATATCCACCTCAGATGTTCAGTGGCTGTGTGACCCTGGGCAGGTCAATCGATTTGTCTCAGTTTCACCATCTGTAAAATAGGAATGATCATAGCATCTACCTCCCAGGATCAAGTAAGACAATGTTAGTAAAGTTATTGTAATCATTATTATATAATGAGTGGTTGAAGCAGCAGACCCCAGTTGATGCCATGGGGTCCCCAGGTAGATGTTCCAGGCATAAAGGGTTGAGTCTTCCTGTGCTCTGATTTCTGGTCTGAGGGCACAGGTGCTGGTGAGGGAACTGGCCAGTGGAAATGATTTATCAGTAGAAGTGAAATTAATAGAGGAAAAATCAGTCCCCCAGCCTCTGTTAGGCAATAACTGGGCTCTAGTCACTGGCTTTCCAGTGCAGTCTGTGATCTGCACATGTGGAGTGAAGATGCCGCTGAAGGATCTACCTTAGTGGACAAGCAGAAAGCGAGGATCTTGTCCAGGCCCTGGTGCTAGCTGTGTGATGGCGGGGGAGTCA
The DNA here is from genome assembly GCF_011100635.1 of Trichosurus vulpecula. Taxonomy (NCBI): domain Eukaryota; kingdom Metazoa; phylum Chordata; class Mammalia; order Diprotodontia; family Phalangeridae; genus Trichosurus; species Trichosurus vulpecula. The sequence goes on from NC_050575.1 coordinate 391,838,790, forward strand.
CTTAGCATCTCTGGGTTGTACCCCCTCCTCCCATTTCTTTCATTAAAAAGCCATCCTAGATCTCTGAGGTGTCCGTTTTCTGACTATAAAAATTCTGTAATTGATTGTGACTTGGGCTGTTAAAGAATGAAGGCATTTGATTCGTTTCTGACTGATGTGATAAGCCACAAATATTTTCTTTCCTCTATTTTAGGCAGTATTTGAGAGGTCATGTCCCATCCACCTTAGGCAAGAGATGTCCAACAATGAGGCAATAGGTTTGTTAGTTGTTCACAAATATTCAGTTGCAGTATGTGTAAGAGTGAAAAAACTGGAAACCACCTTTTTGTTCTGTTATTAGGAGAATGGCTGAATAAACAGGTACTTAATACCACATGCTAAAATACAGGTATGAATGGAACTTGTCAAAATGGCAGTGGTGGAGAATGCAAGCACATTTTGGAAAAACATCTATTGCTGTTCAGTCTTTTCGGTTGCGTCCCACTCTTTATGACTCCATTCGGGGTCTCCTGGCAAACATACTGGAGTGGTTTGCCATTTCCTTCTCCAGCCCATTTACAGATGAGCAAACTGAGGCAAACAAAGTTAAGTGACTTGCCCAGGGTTACACAGCTAGTAAATATCTGAGGCTAGATTTGAACTTGGGAAGGTTAGTCTTCCTGATTCCAGGCCCTGCACTCTATCCACTGTACTATGTAGCTGCCCCTATAGATAAACTTCTATAAAGCAATGAGAAATGAAGGTAATGGTCTTAGGAGAATATACACATTGTTGGCCACATATAATTTTTTTTTTCAAAACAACGTCAGCAACAGAGATTTAAGTACATAGGCGAAGAAGAGAGGGGAAAGGGACACAGCAAATAATTACTTTGTGAAAGTTTTAAAGTTCTTTTTTGTTCTTTCCAATGTAAATATTTTAGATTTTGTGCCTTTCCTTGGGATTCTGTTCCTTATTTTGTTTGTGTGTGTTGAAATTATTGTTAAATGACTAATATGGAGATATATTTTGCATGACTGCACATGTATAACCTATATCAAATTGCTTGCCTTCTCAGTGAGGGGGGAGGGAAAGGAGAGAGAGACTTTGGAACTTGAAATTTTTAAAATGAATGTTTAAAATTGTTTTTACATGTAATTGGGGAAAAACAAAGTGCTAAATAAATGAAAAAATAAAAATATTAAGGTAAAAAAAGAAATTATTGTTAAGCTTATTATAATAACAGTTAATATTTTTTTTACAAAAAAGTTGGGATAGTGAATCTTATCTAGGTCAGAAAGAGAGTCAGAGAATAAGTGATTGTCCCTGAGGGAACATTTGAAATGAACAGAGTTTTTCCAGCTGTGTTCTCTAGCTGGGACTGAGCAGGGTGATGTAAGGGCTTCTTGTGACCCCTCTTGGCTAGGTTAGAGCTCTGGGGAGAAGGCAGGCTTGCTGTTTCTCAGGCTGTGGATTCAAATCCCTGAGCTGCCGGCTTAGTTCCAGAGGACTGATCTGTTGTCATCAATGCTTTTGCTTAGGGTCCTAGCAACTTTCGAGTCATCGAATGAATGGAGGGTAGCAAGAGCTGCTCTGCATCCTTGTTGATTTCAGCTTTTAACTGTGCACTGTCACTGACTGCCCTCCTTGCCTTCCCTCTGTTGCTCATCTCCAGTTTATTTTGTCTATATCTTATTTGTAGCTTGTTTGCATGTTGGCTCTCCCACTAGAATGTGAGCTTCTTGAGGGCAGGGACTGTCTTTTGCCTTTCTCTGTATCTCCAGTGCTTAGCACAGTACCTGGAATATAGTAGGTACTTAATAAATGCTTGTTGGCTTTACTTTTATTCAGAAGCCAGCAGCTCTGGGGATGGAGTTTCTTGTGCTGGCTGAAATTCCAGGATTGGGGGAAAGAAGAGAGAAGGCACAGGCTATTTTTTTGAGTTGTTCTCTGAAGGTGTCTCATCCTGAGATTCCCCCAGGGGAAGTGAAAGGGGGGAGGAGTGGTTTTGGGAGCTGCAGCCTGTACCTTCACAGCTCAGAGAGGGAACTTGGGACATTTGGGGTGAAGTGAAGCTTTGGAAGCTGGTTTCATACTTTGTGCAAAGCCAGGAGCTCTGAAGGACTTTTTCCTTCATGGCTGCCTTGGTGTGGTCTCCACAGGCTGGACTGCTATGGAATATGATGAGAAGCTGGCTCGCTTTCGACAAGCCCACCTCAACCCCTTCAACAAGCAGCTGCCTGGTAGGCAGCATGAGCAGACGGCTGACAAGGATCCTGAGGACCTCTCTCCTGAAGGTGAGTACTCTGTGCTTGAAGGGGAGAAGAGCCCACAGAGAGACAGCAGAGGACAGTGGAAAGAACCCTGGATTTGAAGTGAGAACACGTGGGTTCAAATCTTGGCTCAGCTTTAGCGACGTGGGCTGAGTCACTTCATCTCCCCAAGCTTCAGTTTCTTCATCTGTAAAATGGGAAGGTTGGACTCAGTGGCCTCTAAAGTCCCTTCCAGATCTGAATCTGTGACTCCTATGGGACTACATCACCTACTCCCTTCTCTACCTGCGGCTGCTCTGGTCCATTGTCCAGGTTAGCTTTTTCTGCTAACACTGATTCCAACTCCCAGCCTGTGACCCAGAAGGAACATCTTTGGGTCACTAGAGCAAGATGACACCTCATCTCCTCTTTCGTTAGATCTAGAATGCTCTCCCTCTTTACCCAGGATAGAACTGATGGGCTATTGGGGTCCAGGTCCCACCACCCCATCAGAACTCCTTGTTTCCTAAGTAAAGCCAGGAAAACAATACAAGTAATAACTATGACGGTATAAAAAAAAGAACAAAAAAACCCCAGCTGAACATTATGATTGTAATACCCAAGTTTGGCCCCCAAAAGAGTTGAGAAAGTGTACCTCCCTTCTGTCATTACAGAAGGGGAGGGTGGAGTGTTAGAAATACTGCCAGATGCAGCTTTGTTCAACTGCTCCCCCCCCACCCTTTCTTTTTTATATTTGTTATAAGTGATGGCTGGGCAGGTAGGTGGATGTATTCTGAAACTGAAGTGATATAAAAAGGTAGCAATAAAAATAAGATTTTTATTCATTCAATTTTTTTTTAGAACAAAACAATTCCTAGCTTCCTTCAAGGTTCAGCTCAAGGACTGCTTCCTATAGGAAGGCTTCTCTCCTGATCTCTACTTAGTAGCTGTATGACCTTGGGCAAGTCACTTAACCTCTGGCTTTCCTCAAGTATAAAATGGAGTTCGTAATAGCACCTCCCTCCCAGGGTTGTTGTGAGGATCAAAGCAGACATTTGTAAAGCATTTCCGCGGTGCCCGATGCATTGTAAGAACTATATAAATGCTAGTTATTATCCAGCAAAGAAAACCCTGATAGACTTTGTACATATTTTGCATTTACTTCTCTTTACATGCTATTTTGAACTAATAGAATGTAAGCTTCTTGAGAGCAGGGCCTGGTCTTTCTTTTGTCTTCGCACCTCTGGTACCTGGTGAAGTGTCGGGCATATTGTCGATGCGTTGAATTGAACCTCTGGGCTGTTGACCCTTAAATTCACAGCAGTGACTGTCCAGTCTGGCCTATCACAGCCTCTTCACCAGAAGGAAAAGAGTAAAGAGGGAAAAATGTCAATGCCATGGGTGGAAGTGGTTGGATTTGGAGGTTCTTTGGGGATTTGTTATCTCTGTTTGCTGGTTCCTCATTAAGAACAAGTGATCGGTAGTTCACTTTGCTTTTGTGAGAGCTGGTTAGAGAAGGGCAGTCAGCTGTCCTTGGGAGAAACAGTGCCCAGGAGGGCCCCTTCCCTCTGGGAGGACACAGCTGGGCCAGTTTTTATCTTCAGGATTCCTGCAGAACAGGTCTGGGAAGGAACAGAGCAAATATCTTCTCACAGAGAAGCAATGACGGGTGCTGGGAGAAAAGTTAATTCTTGTAGGGTTCCTGCCTGGGGAGAAGGAGGCAGAAGAAGAGGAAGACCTGCTTAGAGCCCCAAGAAGGCATTCACCACTCAAAATGGCAAAACCAGTGAAATCAGGGGTCTTTGTCCTTCCTCCTGCTACCTACCTGCTGTCTCCTACCATCCCCTCCATGACCCTTGACTGAACCTGTATCTTATCTCTTTAGTACAGCAAACATTTATTAAGTACCTACTATGTGCTAGGGACTGTGCTGGGCACCAGGGGAACAAAGACACAATGAACACTGTTTTTATCCTCAAAGAACTTACATTCTATTGACTGTATGGTTCCCAAGATGATTAGATCATCTGACCAACCATTACAGGTAGGGTTATTAATGGGAGAAGGCTTTGAGGTAATGCCCTGGGCCCATTTCTCCCTCCCAAATAACATGCATTTTCATAGTTTTCTTTTTTTCTTTTCAATTATTAGCCATTTATTTTCTCTCCCTCATCTCCCCCTGGAGGCGGGGAGGGAGAAACCAAACCCTTGTAATAAATATGCATAGTCAAACAAAACAAAGTCCACATTGGCCATGTCCAAAAATGGGTGTCTTGTTCTGCATATTTAGTCCAGTCACTTTTCTGTCAAGAGGTGGGTAGCATTCTTCATCATCAGTCTTTTGGCATTATCTTGGATCATTTAAAAGCTATAGTTTGTAGGCTGCTGTCACTTGTATGGCAGGCCATGGTTTGTATCATGTCAAACTCTGGGCTGGGGAAGGGGAGAGAATTGCCTTTCCTCATAGATGTGTGTGTGTGTGTGCGTGCGTGCGCGCGCGCGCAGGATGTGCCCAGACACACCCTCATTGCCAGCAGCCGTCTTGTCATGGGGAGGCCACCCAGGATCTCAGGGGAAGGGAGGTCTTGCAGTCCTTGGGGACACTTGGCTGCTACTGCGGCTGCTGCCACCACTTCCTTTCTCTGTTTCCTACTTGCCTATGGTCTGCAGCCTTCTTGAGGCTCTTGTGGGGAAGAGGAAGGAAGCATGGCTTGGTTGTTTTGGGGCCCTCCACACAAATGAAAATTTTTAAAAGATCTATTTCCGATCATTGGTCCTTGACCTATATACTCCTTGTTGTCATTCAGTCACATCTGACTCTTCGTACTCTTGTGGACAAATACAGTCCATGGGGTTTTCTTGGTGAAGTTACTGGCATGGTTTGCCACTTCCTTCTCCAGTACACTACTTATACTTCATGGCAAAATGAATGACTAAGGGATTAAGGTCCATTGGAAAGATGCTTTTTTTTTAAGCTAAGACCATAAGGCTGAAAAGATTGTTCTGTATTTTAGAGGAGAGAAGGATTTAATGGAAAGGAACCCTTGGGAAAGTTTTTATTTTTTAAATAAAGTTTAGTTGCCAATTTAAATAAAGTTAAGATTTTAGTTTCTTTAGCGTGTTTGTTAATAAAAATAATGTCCTTTATGATTGATTGAATATTCAACCCATGTTTGACTTTTTAAAAATCTGTAATTCCCTGGGGGCATACCCTGATGAAGCATGGCATGCATTTCTATGCCCTTTCTTGTTTCCTTACAGTAGTCTTCAGCCCACTTCTACTTGCCAACATGAGAGTAGGGTTCTGCTTCTCTACTCTCATGTCCAGTGCTCTTCCTGACTTTACCCTTGGGGACTTGGCCAAATATTGCCAAGTTGAATATAGGGAACTAAGCTATAAAAGCAGACAGTCAGAAAATGTTTGGAAGTACGGGTAGGAAAGGAGTTCTCCTTGGTCCCGAGGGATCAGGAGCCTAGAGCTCAAAGCCCCAAACTCAGCTAAAATGCAGGTTTTAGATGCAGTGCATGCTCTGGGCTTGGGGACTGAAATAGGCATCCCTTGATAAAGAGGCTTGGGATTTTAATGAGTGAGGAGAGAAAGCAGTTAAAAAAACCCCAAGGTCAATTGTTTTGGTTTCTCCCTCTTCCTCATTTTCCCCTTCTCTGTGACCCATTACAGACTCACCAGTGGATCAGCCCCATCAGGAACCAGAGTTCAAGTGTACTGAACGCATGATGGACCTGGGCTTAGCTGAAGACCACTTTTCTCGTCCTGTGGTACGTGCCCCTGGGTGGTAAAATCTGCCTGCTGAAAACTCACTTGGGCTCCTGTCTGCGTGGGAGAGGAGAAGGATTGGAGTTTCTTCCTCCCTCTCCCCCAAACAAAGGCTCTTGCCACCCATCCAGGTGTGGCCAAATTCTCAGTGTCTGCTGTCTCTGGTCCTTTCATGTGTTGTCCCTGGTCCAGGAATTCTTAACCTGAGGGGATCCATGAACTTGCTTTTTTTATACACCTATTTCAATATAATTGGTTTCCTTTGTAAACATGGGTATTTTGTTTTATGAATGAAAAACATTATTCTGAGAAAGGGTCCATAGTGTTCTGCAGACTGCCAAAGGAATACAACACACAAAGAGGCAAAGAACCCCTACTCTGGCCTATCGCAATTTCATTTCTCCTTCTAGGCCACCTTCAGCCTTCACACTTTCCCAGCAGCCTCTTCCTTGACCTGAGTGGATCACGTTCCCCTTCCTTCCCCTCCTCCTGACTAGACTGTGAGGGTAGGAGCCCTGGGTCCTAGTCTAAACCCTGCCACCAGGCCCGATCTCCATGCCTTTTCACAGGCCATCCCTCACACCTGAAATGCACTCCCTTCTTACTTTCATCCCTGTCCTCCTTTGATGGCCCATATGAAGTTCCCCCTCTCACAAGAGGCCATTCCTGATCCACCCTATTGTATTCATGCTCTACTCCCTATGAATTTTTATGTCTATTTTTCTGTGTCCATGTTGGCCCTCCTCCCCTCCTCGTAGACTCTAAGCTCCTTGAGGACAGAGGACTTCTATCGCCAGTGCCTGGCACATAGTAGCAGGCATTTAATAAACGTTTGTTGAATTGGATTTAGCTCACTGCCTGACCTTCAGCAAGTCCCTTTCCTTCACTGGGCCTCATCTCCTCTATAAAGGGAGGCCGTTTGGTTGGATCACCAAAACAAATGTAATCCTTCTTCTATACAATAGCCCTTCACATATTTGCTTTCCTGTTCCCCCCCACCCCCCGGCCAAGACTTGTTTTCTCCAAGCTCAACATCCTCATTTCCTCCAACTGACCCTTGAATAGCAACAATCCTGGGCCCCTTGCCACCCTGGTTGTCCTTCTCTGAATGTTCTCCAGTGTGTTGGTGTCCTCCCTGAAATGTGGTGCCCAGAACTGAATGCAGTGTTCCAGCTGTGCTCTAATGGGGGACCATCACCTGACTTTTCCTCTGAGCTCTTATGACACTAAGGCTCTCTCTTGCCAGTTATAGGCACTAGAACATATGGCTTTGGCCAGTAGGTCTTGTGAATATGTTGAACTACCAGAGATTATTGGGTTTGGGAATCAAAATTTGGTTTAACAGAGTAGGGAAAGGGCCTGCCTAGCCCCAAGGCCCTGACAGCCAATAATCCATAACCCCAGTCACTGTTAGAGGGTGCTCTGGGTTTGGGTGCCAAGGCAAGGGCTTGCTGATGAGTTCAGAAGATGCATATGCAGGGGCTGGTGTGATAGAGGAGCCTCTAACCCTGAGCCCTGTCTGGGCAGGGTCTGTTCCTGGCTTCAGACATTGAGCAGCTTCGTCAGGCCATTGAGGAGTGCAAGCAGGTGATCTTGGAGCTGCCAGAACATTCGGAGAAGCAGAAGGATGCTGTCGTGAGGCTGATTCACCTCCGGCTGAAGCTCCAGGAGCTGAAGGTGTGTGCTCACCCCTGCCTCTTCCTTTATAGCCACAGTGCAAAGTCCAAAGGGGCAAATCTAGAGGGTGGCCGCCAGCTTTATCTGCTTGGTACATTCTTTGGCACAGAACTGGGAGAGACCTCAGGTTGCATCTAGTCCGACCTGAACCTAACAGTAATCCCCTTTGCAACATGCCTGCAGCATGGCTGGCTAGCCTTCTCTAGAAGAGTTGAAGGGAGAACTTCCACTCTGATTTTGGACCGTTCTCATTGTGAAGTTTTATCCTGTCATAAAGCCTCCTAGATCTACCTTTCTGTAACTTCCACCCCTTCATCCTAGTTGGATCCTCTGGGATCCAGGAGAACAGGTATAATCCCTTCTCCACATACCAGCCCTTCAAATACTTGCCACTCAGTTCCCCATTAAGACTTCTCTTCTCCAGGATAAACGTCCTCATTTCTTCCAGTTGGTGCCTATATGGAATTGTCCTCAGCCTCTTTGCTCCCCTGGATATACTCCTTAAAATGTTGGTGTTCTCCCTAAAATGGGCACCCACAGCTGAATGTATTATCCTAGATATGATCTGACAGGAACTATCACCTCATTTCTTTTTTTCCCACTTAATAGTATTTTCTTACTTTTATAAGATTTTGAGTTCCAAATTTTTCTCCCCTCCTCTCTCCCCAAGATGGCAAGCAATCTGATACAGGTTATACATGTACAACCATATTGATCTTATTTCCCTATTAGTTATGTTGTAAAAGAAGAAACAGAACAAAAGGGAAAAAACATGAGAAAGAAAAAACAAAAGTAAAAATGTATGTTTTGATCTGCATTCAGACTCCATAGTTCTGTTTCTGGATGTGAATAGCATTTTCTGTCATGAATCTTTTGGAATAGTATTAAATCATTGTATTGCTGAGAAGAAATAAGTCTATCATAGTTTATCATCACACAGTGTGGCTGTTACTGTGTACAATGTTTTCCTGGTTCTGCTCACTTCACTCAGCATCAGTTCATGTAAGTCTTTCTAGGTTTTTCTGAAATCTGCCTGCTCATCATTTCTTATAGCACAACAGTATTCCATTACATTCATATACCACAACTTGTTCAGCCATTCCCCAGTCGATGGGCATCCCCTCAACTTCCAATACTTTGCCACCACAAAAAGAGCTGCTATAAATATTTTTGTACATGCATCACCTCCTTCTTCTAGGTAACCTGTCCTTTTATCCATAGCTGATAATCATAATATGGTTATTAGTTATTTATAGTTCCAGGAGCTCAAGGCAAATTGCTGTTCTATCAGGAAAGATCTCCAGGCAGTTCAGGGTTCTTGGGAAACATGCTATGCAGAGTTCCTTATCCAAAGCAAACTAGCCACTTTTCAGGTACCCTAGTCCCAGCCTACTGAGTGAACATCCATGGAAACATGGAGAGAGTGGTAACTAGAATATAGCCTTATGGTTTGCACTCATCTTTCCTTTAAGTGTGAGAAACATGAGCTGAGAAGTCAGTTTGTGGTAGGAGGAGGGGAGAAGAGGAATCCTCAGAGAATCTCTTCTTTCTGCCCCTTAATACACCTATATGCCTTGGCCCCATGCTATAGGATCCCAATGAAGATGAACCCAATATCCGTGTCCTCCTTGAGCACCGGTTCTACAAGGAAAAGAGCAAAAGTGTCAAGCAGACCTGTGACAAATGTAGCACTATCATCTGGGGCCTGATCCAGACGTGGTACACCTGCACAGGTTAGTCACCAGGACCTTGGGCCCTTCTGGGTCTGAGAAAAGAAACAGTGGAGTGGGAGTTGAGGCTTCATGGGGTCCATGCTCGTTCTTACCTCTTGTCTTCTACAGGTTGCTACTATCGCTGTCATAGCAAGTGCCTGAACCTCATCTCTAAGCCCTGTGTACGCTCAAAGGTCAGTCACCAGGCAGAGTATGAACTGAATATTTGTCCGGAGACTGGCCTGGATAGTCAAGATTATCGCTGTGCTGAATGCCGGGCACCAGTGTCTCTACGTGAGTGTTCTCCATATGCCTATCCCACTGATTGCTCCAGCCTTGGTATATCTGGATGGAGGAGGAGGAGAGAGTAGGGAAACAGATGTGCACATGAAGGCCTCTTAATCATTGACCGAGTATAAGATGTATGGAGGGCCACTGCACTAGGTGATTGTGATACAAAGATCGAAGACGTGGGCTTTGCTTTCAAGAGGCTTATGATATAGTTTGGAAAATAGGACAGGGACCTAAGAAGATCATTAATACCATGAGAGGGAAGTTTACTGCCAGATTCATGGTATGAAAATGTATATTATAGGAATTCTGGGGAAGGAGTGATCCTTGAGGGCTGGGTCAGTCAAGGAAGGCTTTGATGAAGAGATGGAGACTTGAGTTGGGCTTTGAGGGAAGAACAGGACTTATAGAATGAAGAGAGAGGGATAGGGTATTCTAGGTAGGAAGAGGCATGAGCAAGTGTGTATGGCACAGGGAATCAGTTTGGCTCTAGTATAGATGGGATTATCCTGGGGGAGACTGAGGTACAGTCACTAGGAAATAAGGTTGGACAGGCAACATGGTATAAAACTGGACTCCTTGTATTTTCAGTATAATTTGGTTTTCTTTATAAGTCTATGTATTTCATATATTTAAAAACTTGATTCTGAGAAAGAGTGCAGTGGCTTCCCCAGACCAGGTACATGACACTAAAAATGTTAAGAACCCCTGGGATAAGGAACAATGGACAGGGAGTCAAGAGACCTAGGTTTGAGTCTCAGCATTTTTGACTGTCTTCGCTATTAGCTGGAGAGAGCTGAATGAGGATCTGAGGTTAGCACTTTCTTGATTCGAGCATAGTGTTTAGGACCTGGCCTTCTTTAAAAAAAATCCTTCTTCTTGCTTTGAGATATTGTTTTATATTATTTACTTTTATTTATATTTTGTTTTTGTTTTGTTCCTCCTAGGGGGAGTGCCTAGTGAGGCTCGGCAGTGTGACTACACTGGTCAGTATTACTGCAGTAACTGCCACTGGAATGACCTGGCCGTCATTCCTGCCCGAGTCATCCATAATTGGGACTTTGAGCCTCGGAAGGTGAGGCGGCTCACCTGAACACCGGGACCACTTCCCCAAGTCCCACCTTGCCTTTCCCTTGTAGGTGGGGCTGTTTGAATTGGAGAGAAGAATGGGGGTGGGGGATGGGAGGTGGGGAGTCACTCTCTTATTGGACCCAGGTCAAGGGAAGATAGCCCAGGGAGGCAATTATTGGGCGGTAAGGGTGGTGTCTTTCCCTAGGTATCTCGATGCAGCATGCGCTATCTCACATTGATGGTGTCCCGGCCAGTGCTCAAACTACGGGAGATCAACCCGCTCTTATTCAACTATGTGGAGGAGCTGGTGGAGATCCGGGTAAGCTCAGAAGGGCAAGCCCCAGGAAAGGCTCTTGGATTGGGTGCCCCCTGATTCTGGATCTCTTCACGTTTGGTGTTTGTTCATTCAACAAGCATTTATGGTCCAGGAAGTGTGCTAGGGACAAAATGACAGATATGGAACAACAATTTTTATCTTCTAGGGACTGAAATGCTATTGTAAGGAAACAATATGTTACAATCTATAAGAACAAAATGTATACATGTATGTATACAAAGTAAATGTGGAGTGATGGGGCAGGGGTGGGGGGTGGGGGTGGGGGGAGGCAAAAGCCAAAGAGTAGGAAGTTACACAAAGAGCTTGAGCTGAGCTTTGGAAGAGCGAGCGATTCTAGGAGGTAGAGGGGAGGAGTGGGCGTTCCAGGCATGGGAAGGGGTTCTGTGTGGAATCTCTTGTACAAGGAGCATCAATCTGGTTGGCATGTAGAGTATGTGAAGGAAAACTGTGTGTAAATCACCTGGAAAGCTAGTCTGGAGCCAGATTGCGAAGGACTTACGAGTCAAACAGATAATAGCTGACTTGTATATAGTGCTTGGATGGCTAGGTGGTGCAGTGCATAGAGTGCCTAGCCTGGAGTAAGAGAGACTCAAGTTCAAATCCAGCCTCAGACACTAGCCGTGTGACCCTGGGCAAGTCACTTAACCCTGTTTACCTCAGTTTCCTCATCTGTAAAATGAGCTGGAAAAGGAAATGGCAAGTGTCTTTGCCAAGAAAACCCTAGATAAGATGACAAAGATTTAGACACAACTGAAACAACTGAACAACAACAAAATATAGTAAAAATATAACACCTACTGTGTGCCGGGCGCTGTGTTAAATGCTTAACGATTATTCTCTCATTTGATCCTCACAACGACCCTGAGAGGTAAGTACTAGTATTGTTCCCACTGTAGATGAAGAATTGAGGCAAACAGAGGGTAAGTGATTTATCCGGGGTCACACAGTAAGTGTCTGAGGTCAGATTTGAACTCATCCTGATGTCCTATTCACTGCGCCGCCTAGCTGCCTGCTCCCAGGTGTTTGTATTGTCTTCTAGATGCCCAGGACGTTTCTGAGTAGTGGAATGACACGATCAGCTCTGTGCTTTAAGAATATCACTTTGGGTAAATTAGAGCTCAGATGGGAAAGAGAGCATTTAGGGGGTTACTGTGATAGTCTAGGCTAGTCGTATTGAGGCCCCGAATTAGGGTGATGGCTGTGTGAGTGGAGAGGAGAGTGATATAGAGGGTGTATGCAAGAGAAGCAGAATTAGTAAGACAAAACCTGGTTAGATGTGGATATAAGTGAGAGTAATGTGTCAGATCTGGGGGCGGCTGTGCCCTCAATAGAGCAAATACTGCTAGGAGCTGATCTCTAGGGCAGCACGTCTCAAACTTTTTGATCTCAGAGCACCTTTAGACTCAAAAATTATTTAGAATTTTTCCCCAAAAAGATTTTGTTTATGTGGGTTATATCTATTGTCATTTACTATATTTGAAATTAAAACATCTTAGTTTTATTATAAAAATAGTTTGAACTTCATAGACCCACTGAAAGAATCTCCAAACAGTCCCTAGACCATACTTTGAGAACTGCATAGGTATTTTTTGGGGGGGGGGCGGGGTGTGCTGTCCCTATAATTCCATTGGTTTAGGGGAGAGGTGCCAAAAGCAATTAGCAAAACTCTAGAGTCTGGCCTGAACCAGAAGATAATGTAGTTGGGAAGTGTTTAACAAAATAAATTGAAGTACGACACAACATAGAAAATGTTAATTTGTGGTTTTCTAAGTCAAATATGCTGCCTGAAAGGATCCATTTCTATTTCAGTTTGATACAATTGGTATAGGGAACTTCCAGTGAGGACACTTCCTATACCAATGTATATTGGTACCTTCTCTGCACTTATATCTTAGGGAGTTGCCTGATACATTAAGAGATTAAACAGCTTATCCAGGTCACTCTGCCAGTGTGTGTGTAAATGGAACCTAGGTCTTCCTGATTCTGAGGTCAGCCCTTTGTCCACTACCCCATGCTGCCTCTCTAAGGCATGAACAAGTGTGAGAAACAGTAGCCAAAAATGAAGTGTGTGTGCCAAAATCTAGACTATATCACCTTTTCCTAGGGCTCTGATGTTGGCTGCTGGTGGGGGTTCATCTTTTCTACCTTTTCTGCAGAAACTGCGCCAGGATATTCTGCTCATGAAGCCATATTTCATCACTTGCAAAGAGGCCATGGAAGCTCGTCTACTGTTACAGGTCAGGCCACTTCTGGGAAAGCACATGGGAAGGGAGAAGACCGCATAGGACAGAACATGCGTGTATGCAGACATGCTCAGGGATGTAGCCTGTTTGCATTAACTTGATTCATCACACTGGGGATATTAATACCCCTAAATCAACTGATTTCTGCTCATTTAAGGCTACTGTGACATCTAGACCAAATGAGCCCAGGTAAATATGGTTGTACTAAGGCCCCTTAGAGTCTCCACTCTTCCCCCTTTAGCCAACTCTCAACTCTTAAGGAGGTTGAGAGAGCACTGGGTAAGTTTGCCTAGGGTTGGACCGGGCTGTGCAAGCAATGGATGTCAGTCAGTAGGATGGATGTGACCTGTGAGTAGTCGGACTCCCAGTCCAGAGCAGCTCTGGCCTTACAGCTCCAGGACCGGCAGCACTTTGTGGAGAACGATGAGATGTACTCCCTGCAGGACCTAGTGGACATCAACATTGGCCGCCTCAGCTGCTCTCTGACAGAGATCCATACTCTCTTCGCCAAACACATCAAGCTAGACTGTGAGGTGAGGCGTGGTCAGGGCAGGGGAGAGTGGCCTCCTGCCTTTTGGGGTTTTATTACTCCTCTGACCTGACACAACAAGCCACTTGAACCCGAGCTCTGTGGGTCAGAGTTAATGTTCTCTACTAAACAAATTTGAGGAAGGCAGATTTGGCCAATTCCTGGTTCCTTCTTAGCCTATGAGAGCTAGAAGAGGGTGGTTGGAGAGAGAGGGCAGGGCAGGTGTCCAGGCTAGAATTTGTGGCAGGTGAGTAAACTCATCAGATCCCATGGATTGATTCACTCTGTCTGTACAGACTTCCACATCTATCTGTCCAGCCCCAGTTCCTCCTGAACTTGAGCATTACTGGTAGCCTAATGGATATCTCTATTTGGATGTCTCATTGGCCTCTCAGACTCAACATGTCCAAAACAAAACTCATCATGTTTTCCTCAGCACTCTCCAAAAACCTCCTCCTAATTAGCCATTTCTGTGGAGGGCACCACCATCCTTCCAGTGATGTAAATTCACAACCTTGGAGTCATCATTGACTCTTCATTCTCTCATATCCAGTCAATTGCAAAGTCTCTTGACTCTACCGCTACCATCTCTATTATATGCCATTCTCTTAACTCATATAGCCATTATCCTAGTTCAGACCCTCATTACTTGTGGCCTGAGCTATTTCTGTAGCCTGATAACTGATCTCCCTATTTCTAGTTTATCAGTTTTTCAGCCGTCCCCTACATGGTTGCCAAATTAATATTCTAAAATTCATGTCTGATTGTGTCATATTCTTCTCCTCAAAAATCATCAGTTGCTTACCATTGCCACTAAAAATAAAAAGACAGGCTCTCCAACCTGGTATTTAAAGACTTCCACAATCTTGGCTCTCATCTACCCATTTGAGACTAGTTCATACTTCTCCCTCCCATACATTCGATGTTTTGGCCAAACTGGCCTTCTAGCTCTTTGCAAGACAAGCCATCTCTTACCCCATGTTTTTGCCTGGGCTGTTGCTCATGCCTAGAATACGCCTGGACTACACCTTCCTCACCTCTGACTCTTACAATCCCGTTTCCTTCAAGGCTCAGGTCAGGTGCCACTTTTAAAGGTGTGTGGGGGGTGTCTTTCCTGAGCCCCCAGTTGGTGGTGTGGATATTCCTTTATATTTACATATCTTTGTACGTATATCCTCCCCACTCCTGATAGAATAGAAGCTCCCTGAGGGCAAGGCTTGTTTCTCTTTTTCCTTTTTTGGTATCCTTGGTACTTAACATAGCTCTTAACACATAGTAGGTGCATAATAAGTGCTTGTGCAATTGAATAAAAGAGGTTAGCAGGCTGAGGAAACTCTGTCCTGAGCAAGGATGAGGTTCCTGGTGGGGCTGCCCCATTCTACATCTGTCTCAGTTACTGTCTCTTCCATCCCTAGCGGTGTCAGGCCAAAGGCTTTGTATGTGAACTCTGCAAAGAGGGTGATGTACTTTTCCCCTTCGACAGCCACACATCAGTATGCACAGACTGCTCTGCTGTCTTCCACAGGTAAGAAACTTCCTGGCCTCTTGTTGTCCTAGTCTGTACTGCTTCTTTACTTCTTCCTTGGGCCTGACACTCAGGCCTGGAATAGTGGGACCTTATGGTTTGTGGTCTCAGTCCACCAAACTGTTTGCATCTAGGTTTTCTCCTACTGGAGCCTATAATAGGACTTGTTCACTCTCAGAATCCTGTAGTTCTGCCTTCATGGACTCTGTGTGAGGGGGAGGGGTTGGGGAGGAAAGGAAGGTGATCTAACATAGAGGTACAAACACACACACACACACACACACACACACACACAGCTAGCTTCCATGCTGCCAGATGCACAATGCCTTTGAAATCATGGCAAGTGCCATGGTTTTTAGAGTCAAAGAACCTGGGCTCCTGTCCCTATTAGCTCACAGCTCTATGCTCTTGAGTAAGTCCCCATACCTCAGTTTCATCATTCATCATCAATAATATTTGTATTAATTACCTCAGAGGGTTGGCATGTATAAAGCATTTGGTAATACTGGTAATAAAAAGTTCTCTATATGTTATTTATTAATAATAACTATCATTGTTACCAAGAAATATTGGGCTGGACAGAGAGTTAATTGTCATTTGGCATTCTTTCAGTTTCCTGCAGGATGGGATTTTCCTGGCTGAGAGTTCAAGGGTCACTGGTGATTAAAGAACCAGCACGACCAGGCCCTGGCTCAGGGGCAGAGTAGGAATGCTAATGCCCACGTTACTATTGGGTCATCAGGCTAAGTAATTCATGTCTTCTAAGCAGCTGTTTTGCTAAGTGTGGGAGCTAGTACTGAGGGTAATGAGAGCAGCCCAGGAAAACTGCTCTGGGGGATGATGCCACTCTCTGCCCCCTTGGTCCACCCAAAGCAGTGCCATCTCTCTGGCTTGCTTTTCTCCTTAAAGGGCACTGTTAATGCTAAGTGCTATATAACATAGGGTGCTACAATAAATCTGCTCTATGTGGCAAAGGCATTAGATCTGCCAGGTACCCATGGCCCTGCTGTCCCACATGTTTCCTTTTGAGGATCCCCAGGCTGACCTGAATACCTCTCTCCTCTCCTCTTGTATTACTCAGGGATTGCTACTATGACAACTCTACCACGTGCCCCAAATGTGCCCGGCTGAACTTGCGGAAACAGTCCCTCTTCCAGGAGCCCAGTCCAGAAGCTGAGGCCTAGAACGCTGGCACTCCTGCCCCGGTGCCCTGCCAACACACCAGCCACTGCCAGCACCAAAGACCAGGTGTCGCAATACTAAGGAGACTCCCTAGTGATTCAGGTTGTCGCTATGCTGCTGGCTCTTCTCCCTCCTGTGGGGCTGGAGACGTGAACCGAATGAACAAGGACAGTCATGTAAAAACACAGAGGACAGGGTTCTTTCGGAATGAAGAAGTGAGGGGGTTCTTGGCTACCATGTTGTGCAGCTGATGCCATCCCAGCTATTAGGGCAGGGCCTGTGGTATGATGTGGTTTTGAGCAGAAGCATCCACATTAGTCTCGGCCTCCGTGTTGGTAGGAATGGGGTGTGGGGAAAGTGTCCTCATCTCCCCAAGGAAGCAGAGCCCAGCTTCTCTTTGAGACGCAGGATGCAGTGACCAGAGACCTATTTGGCTTCTCTTCCTGTTGGGTGTGTGTGTAGCTGTGTATAGACCAGGCCCTGCCTCTGGAATGGGAGGTAACAAGTTAGCTACCAGCATGGACACTGAGAGGGTAATCGATAATACCCAAATAATAGGGGCTAATCAGACCCTCAAACCTTGAGGTTGTGAGGAATTGCTTTCCTGAAATTGTCCATTGTTCCCTGAAAGGAAGGAAGGGGTTTTATCTAGTATCCCTCACACCACCTCCCTCCCTGGGACCTCTAGCCTTTTGGAGGCTGCTAGTTTTATTGGCTAAGGCTGTTAATTATCATCTAATATTGCCCTGCTCCCATGTCCTTGCTAGGGTCACCTAGCCAAGTGGGAAATTTCCTTCTCATTCTTCTAAGTCCTTTTTTGAGGGAAGGGGAAGCACTATAGGGCTAACAGGCACTGCCTGTCTTCTATTTTTGCTTATTCCATCTAGCCCTTGCCTCTGCCCATACCTCTGCTGAGGGCAGAGGAAATAGGTGCTTCTCTTGCTGGGTGGCATGACAGCTATTCTTCCTTCTTTGGCTCAGTTTTACTTGTGTCTTTGGTTCCCAGTTAGGCCACCATATGGGCAAGAGAAGAGCAGCACCCTGAGAAGGGGTGCCTTGGACCCCAGACAATATAAATGCTGGGAGCTGCTCTGTGTACTGCGTGAAGCCTGACAAAAAGTTTGTTAGGGGAGAAAGAGAGATAGAAGGCAACCTTCACACTTCTCTGGACCAAATTGCCAGCCAGGAACCTTGCTTTTGCCACTCTTGTTTCCCATGGAGGAAGACTTTGGGGCTGGGGAATGCAGGGCTGGAAACCACAAGGCCTTTCGGGAATATTTGGCACTTGTCTTTTTGTTTACATGTAGAGCTGGGACATGCTGGTCCCACTTCTAGCCTCACAGAAGGCCCGAGTCTGGTAGTAGCTGCTTAATTCCCCTCCACAAAAGATAATGGGGATAAGACAAGGTAGAGGATGGGGATGGAAAATTTCAATAAGGAACATTTGTATTGGGTAGCCATTTTTCATTGTGGAATTAATTAGAGGCTGTATCTGTTCTAGGACCTTTATCTCTCATCCGTCCTCTTCACCAGGCTTTCTCATTCCTTGGGCCTGGGGCACAGAGCAGGCACATCCTGGATTATTTTTTCTGTCTGTAGAAAAGCCTCTGGTGGAGACTGTAGCTGAGTATCTGATCCCTACAGTAAGGGGGGAGGGGTCCCAAATACTTGGTGGAGGAAGAAGAAAACTACAGTGTGTCTTGAAAAGGAGAGCCATGCCCTACTTCATTCAGGTCAGTCCCTGAATACCCTCATTATATCATTGATCCGGAAAGTATTGACTTTTGTATCAGAGAGGTAAATATCAGGGTCAAAGGAGGAATGTGGAAGAAAGATATACAAGTTTTTGTGGTATCCTCTATCTGTAGTGAACTGGGTTGGAGTAGCATGTGGAATATCTGCATCTGGCTACAGTCTGCTTTTCTAGCAGGGTATCTTCATGACCTTTGCTCCCCTTTTCCTTCTCTGCACACATTACCGTGCTTGAGCTGGCCTTGTGCTTTGGTTCTCGATTGCATATAGTACGTAAAGTCAGAAAAGTAGCTGTAGGACAGGATGGATTGTGGCTCCCTCCTGACATCCATCTCCCTTCCTGATGAGAGCAGAAGAGGGGATTCTTTGCGTAGGCAGAGGGCAAGGTGGCTCCTTGGCCCAAACTGCAAATTGGACAAAAGGAACATGGCCGTTAAGTCTCTGAAACTCAATGAATCCTCCTCCATTTATATTCTGTTCGCCACTGGGGTATGTCATGTAAGAACACAGTTATGTTCATCTGCTCAAATTCTGTAGCTTTGGGCAGGTACCTTTATCCATATGTCTCAATTTGCCCCATTTGGAAAATGGGGATAGTAATACTGACCTACCTCATGGTGGGACTGTGAGAAAGTTAATGTTGGTAAAGCACTTTAGCAGACAAAGCGTGCAATGTGAGTGCTAAATGTTATTTTATTGGACCTCATTCTTCCCTAACCTCTTTTGCAATAGAAAAGGGGAAGGAAGAATCAGCAGACTACTTTAAAATGCCCCTTGATCTTTTCTCCATTCCCCAAATCCCCAGTTCTTTTCTGTATTACACTTCTGATCATAGAATTTCTGATTAACTCTGCAATAAGGGTCATGTATGTTATTGGGATTTTCTTGCCATGTAATACATAGAAAAGATTACCACAAAAATCAAACAAACCACTTCGCACAAAAATACCAGTAGGTTAGCAACTGTTGGAAAGAGTTTACTCTCCTGCCTCCTTTGCTATTCCTCCTGGTGGAATAAGCCCTATTTTTGACAGAGATCAAGCAGAATACTTCTTTGATCTTCCCCAGTGTCCCAAAGACCATATTTACAAAGGAAAAAATGAGCAAGGGGCCAGTTGGTACATGTAACATTACACTGTGCTCTCCCTGTAGGCAGATGGGAAATGCCTCCAAAGCAAACAAAGGGGGTTAGGCCTTGTGGGAATGTCTGCCTTTGGAAAGCACAAAGCCAGATTGCTCTATGGCAAGCAAAGTGCCCAAAAACTTGCCTGAGAAATGGATTCAGCAGTTGTATTGATTATCCAAATTACTGTATTATTAAATAATTTTAAAGTGTACTGTGTGTGATAAACCTCCCTATCCTATCAACGTGACTCTGTGTGTGTGTGTGTGTGTGTGTGTACACCTTTGAAGGTATATTGAGTGAGAGGATGGAGTGATTTTGATAGGTGACAGAGCTCATGGCTTTTAAGCAATGGTTAAGATATGCCCATAAGTCAAGGAGCTGTTTTTTTCAGCATCAACCACAAGACTCAGCAACCAGGGCCTAGGCCTCTGTGCAAATCAAAGCAGATCTGAGGGTGAGTCAGTCCAATTCATGGTGATCACTCCAAGCTTAACTACAGCCACTGCTTGGTCTGATATAGCAAATCACTGAGGATCTGTCCATGCATTACACTGCACCAAAACATAGCCAGACATTAGTCCATTGGGACCAATCCCCTGTGCTTGAATTGAAACCTGGCAAGAGTAGAAACTGTTTACACCCCTCCACACCTCAAGGTACATACAACAGAATATAAAGTTAGAAATAAGCTTCTGGGCAGCTGACTTCTAAAATCTAAGCATAACTGCTCCAACTCTAGGAGTATCAGGAACTATCTTTAGTGTGTTAGGTATCCTTTAAAAACACAAATTTAAGGGGAATTTCTAGAATTAAAATTTAATATTTATAAGTCACAAAATGAAAATACCATAACTAAAAATAACAAACTCTGGCTTGCCCTGCCAAGTGAGACATCAAGTCGTGGGAAAGAGACATGAAGACATTATGATCCTTTTCTAAATCATGAAAATCTCTCTTGTTGCTATTTCATTTTCCTTGATCACTTTACTAAGAAAATTTCTGTCTCCCTCCAAAAGCATCCTAAGATAGTTGCTGTGAACGCCGTTTCTTCTCATTGTACAAGTCTCTGTAACAGCTTATTGTGTCATTAACTCCTCTTGAAACTTTAAATTTCCTTTCACTGTTGGGATCATTATTTGCAAGGATTTGCATGCCTGCCTCAAAATGGGAAAAAGCTTCAGACAATTCTTTTGTGGTCAGTTGTCGGAGGATGGGTGGAGCATCTTCATTCTCTTCCTTTTCTTCTGCAGCTCGCTCTTGTTCCAATTGCGTAAGTTCCTCATTGGACAAGTCTTCATCATGGGACTGTAGCAACTGGCCAACATCTGCTTCTACAAGTTCTTCAAAGCCCATGTCATTTGCAAGGGCCACAATGTCTTGCTGAATCTGTGTAATAGTTTCTATTTGAGAAACATCATGAACATGCACACACTCAGGCCATATCTTCTTCCACACACTATTCATCAGTGATGGCTCAAGTTCATCCCATGCTTCAGCAATGTTATCCACCGCATTCATGATGTTGTAGTTTCTCCAAAATTCCCTAATTGTACTCTTATCCTCTCCATCAGCTCCTCCTATAAGATGTTGAAAAGTCTTCCTCAGATAATGAGCCTTGAAGGTGGAGATTACACCTTGACCCATGGGTTGGATGGCGTCAGCTTTGTTTTCAATGAAGTATTCGACTCTTACATTATCACAGAGATCACTTAAATTTACAGGGTGACATGGGGCATTCTCTAGGATGAGTAATGCTTTGTTGGCAAGATTATTTTGGGCACAGTACTTTTCAACGGCAGGGCAAAAAAAGTATGTAAACCATTCGTGAAAGATGCTCCTTGTTACCCAGGCCTTTTTGTTGGAGCGCCAAATCACAGGTAGATTTGGCTTGGAGTAGCCCTTCATAGCCTTGGGATTTTCGGAATGATACACCAGTAGAGGCTTCAACTTAAAGTCACCGGCAGCATTGCTTCCTAGAAGAAGCATTAGGCGATCTTTGGCCGATCTAAACCCTGGGGCAGCATTCTCTTCCACAGAAATAAATGTCTTTTCAGGCATACGCTTCCAATAAAGTCCGGTCTCTCCAATGTTAAAAACGTGGTGAGGTGTGTACCCACCCTTCTGGATGATGCTTTTCAGCACTTCCGAATACTTAAGCTCACCAGCTACAGCTGCTCCGGCAGCTTCATTACTCACCTTGAAGCTGGGCAAGCCATGTCTTTCTTTAAACCTTACAAACCACCCTCGACTGGCACTAAACGTTTCCATTTGCGAGCCTTCCCCTTGTTCTCGCTGCAAATCATCAAACAGACTTTTTGCCTTTTCTTGGATGATCATAGTGCTCATAGGCTCGTTCCGCCGGTTCTGATCTTCAATCCACGAGCTTAGCAGGCGCTCCATGTTCTCCATCACTGCGCTTCGATGCCTGGTCAGCTGAGAGACCCTGGAAGGCGAAGCGGCTTTGGAGCTCGCCTTTATTTTCTCTCTGTTGCCTCGAATTGTGGCCACGGTGGAGATGGCCAGCCCCAAGGCTTTCGCAATCTGGCTGAGCTTCTCACCCTCTTCAAACCGCCTCAGCACTTCCAACTTCACGTCTAAGGTGATTGCCTTGCGCTCCCTTTTCGCGCATCTGATGCTAGTCACACTCAGAGGCCTCTTCCCAGGCATCTTCGCTCCAAAAGTATGATAAGAATCTCGATCTTCGCTTAGTGGCTGAGGGCCTCTTCCGCTTGGGGTGGAGGACGGCAGCCTCCTTCCTCCGTCCTAGGCACAGGAGAGCCCGCCAAGCTCGAGGCCCTCACTGGCCACCAGTAGGGTACAGCCCCAGCTTTACTCATTCCCCGGCCCAGGACCTTCGAGGGTGGCTCAATTCTCAGCTCAGCCCTGCTGCACAAAGAGAAACATGGATGGGGGTGGGGTGGGGAGTATTTTAGGGGGGTGGTGCTGTGAGCCAAGAGGAACTCAAAATTCCGTTAAGTGCGTGGGAGCCGGGGCCCAGGGCGAACGGGTTGCCCGCTTTGATTCGTTCTATCACAATCAAGCTCCTGACTCGTATCTGAAAGGGGAGGTAAGCCCGTTCCGGGATTGGAGCACAGGCGAGGCGGAAAACTTCGATTCAATGGGAGGACCCCGGAAGTAGGCGTCTGGGAAGATGCCTGCGCTCGGCACCATCCAATGCCGCGTGCGCAGATGGAGGGACCGAAGCCGACGGGCTTTGTCACGCCACGCATCTGAGCCAGACGCGGCGTCTATTTCCTGGCTTTCTTTCAAAGACAGGTTCCGCCGTAGACACCTAAACTGGGGGCCTGGCGGGCTCGCTACGCATGAGCCATGAGGGGCCGTCAGGGGGTGTGGCGCGACTATGAGCGCTTCGCTCCTGCGCCGGCGCGCGTGTGCCCGGGCGGCGCGAGGTCAAGGGGTGGGGCATGTCGCACAGGCTGCTGGCGGCGGTGGGGAGCCGGACGGCGGCTCTGCCACTGGCCGCGCTATGGAGATGCGGCTGGGGCGCCGGGGACCACGGCACGGCCAGAGTGGGCCTGAGGGCTCTGCCCACCACCCGGCAGGTGAGCGGGGGAGCCGGCGCCGGCCTGTTTCCGGCCGGTGCCGAGGGCGGTGTTTCTTGCCTCAGCGCCTTGATGACGCCATCGGGGCGCGCCGGATGCGCGGGGGACGCAGGAGGGGTCGCGCAGGACGGGGCGGGCTCCTGACGCTGCCTGGCAGCCGGGACTGCGCCGGCGTTGAAATTTGGAATCTAGACCTGGAAGGGTCCTTGCAACTCATTTCCCCCACCCCCAGCTCTTCCTCCTCCTTCTCCTTCCCTCGGGTCGTGTTCACCCGGCCTTGACTTAAAGATGCATCGTGTGGCAGCCTCCTCTCCCTTATTTGACTCTTCGTATCTAGCCGTTTTCACACGCTCTCCCCCATTAGACTGGGAGCTCCCGGACAGCGGGGACCTCTCTGCTTTTCCCTGTATCCCCAGCGCCTGACACAAAGTAGGCGCTTAAATCCTTACCGACTGATTGGCACTGATTCCTCCCCTCCCCCCGCCCATGCACCCGTGCTGTCAGCCCCATGCTAGGCGCCCGAGAGCCAGAGTGCATAGGAGATAAGCAAGGTCCTTGTTCTGTAGGACGTGGATAGGGAGGCTGTGACATGCACGCAGCCAAGTCAGTACATGTGACTGAACTTTCTTCTGGCTGTAAGTTACGAAACCAAGTGCACGGGAGTGCGAAGGGCCAGAAGCGAAGCTGAGGAGGCACTCTGTTGGAGGCACAGGAGAATGTATGAAATTTTCACAGAAACATAGAATGTCAGGTGGAAGCAATCGTTCAACCCTCCCCCTCTCACCTAGAGATGCACAAGGGGAAGGTGACTCAGCTCACGAGGCAGAAACGAACATCATAAAAGAGCTAGTTTCTGCCTATTGGCTGGCCGTACTAAATGGATTGTTTTTTCACACACTGCTTTTTCCCTCTCCATTCTCATGCACCTGAAACCCCTCAGCCAGGAAAGCCAACTCTCTTTAATGAGCACATACTGTGTGTCAGGTACTGTGCTAAGTACTGACGTTGCAAAGAAAGGAAAAAAAAACCCACCTGTTTGGCTTTTCAAGGAGTTCAGACTGTGCAAACAACTGTGTACAAACAGGATATATAGAAGGCAAATTTTGATAGTCTCAGAGAGAAACCACTGGTATGGAGGGGAAAGAGAAGAGGGCCCAGAACAGAATCTTGAGAGACACCCACAATTAGTAGATAGACATGATGAGTGTGACGTAGATGAAACCAGTAAAGGAGACTAAAGAGGAGCAGTCAGAGCTAGAAACAGGAGAGAGCAGTGTCCGGAAAACCTAGAAAGAAAAGAGTATCAAGGAGAAAAAGATCATTGACGGTGTCAAAGGCTGCAGAGGGTCAAGAATGATAAAGATTAAAATAAAGCTATTGGAAATAGAAAATTAAGAGATCACTGGTAACTTTGCAGAAAGCAGTTTTATCTCATGATGGGGTTAAAAACCAAATTGAAGAAAGTGAGAGGAAAGGAAGTGGAAGCATCTGTTGTAGATGACTTTTTTAGGGGCTTAGCCACTAAAGGCAGATAGGACAATAATTAGCAGGTATGGATGGATAAAGTGAGAATTTTTTGAAGGGGGGTGGTTGTAGGCAGTAGACAGGGAGAGCATAAGGTAAGAGAGAGTGGGGGTGATAGCGGAGGAAGTCTGCTGGATATAACAGGATGGAATGGGATCATTTGTGCTTCTGGAGTGGTTTGGCTTGGCAAGGAGAAGGGCCGTTTCATGTGAGATGGGTTGAGGAAGGAAGTGGCAGGAAGCGTCTGAATGAAGTAAAATGAGGAAAAGGGAGGAGTGTAGAAGGGAAGGCAGTGGATGGGGGAGTAATCTAAGTCAGAGGCTTGGCAGGGCAAGATCTTTGATAGAAAAAGGAGGCAAGAAATTTGAGAGATGTCATTGTAGAGTTGAACTCATTCACCAGGGAGTCAGGTTGGGAAAGGGAAGAGCCAGTATTGTGATGGCCTGGGGAAGAACTGAGGGTTATAGAAATTGGAGGTCATAGTAAGGACGAAGACTAAGTTTTGGGTTGCAAGGCTTAGGGAGAGGTAGAATGAAGAATTTCAGTTACTAACACGTAAGAGGCATACTCATGGGTGATAGTAAGATCAAAGATAGGACCATTTCTGTGTAGCTGGGATGGGATGGAAATGAATAATGTTGAGAAATTGTGAGATTAATGCATTTGAGGGGAGTATCAACACGTATATCAAAATCCTCTATTATGAAGGCAGGCGTTGGGGAGGAGAGAAAGACTATGAACCAGGCATTGAACTTATGGAGAAAGGAAGGAGACTGTCTTGGAGATTGGTAGACAGCAGCCACCAGAATCTTGACTAGGTGATGAATATGTATTGAATGAAAGAAGAGAGAGAAAAATAGCCAACGAAACACTTAAGCCACTGTCATAATATTAGCTGACACAGTAATGCTTTAAAATTTGCAGCATCCTACACTATTTCATTTGAGCCTTTGAACAGTTAGTCTGTAAGGTATGTTCTACTTATTATCCCCATTTTGCAAATGTATAGTGGTACTCACAGAGGTCAGTGACTTCATTGTGTTCACAAAACCTTTTAAGTGTCAGAGACAGGCTTTGAACCTGCAGCTTCCTGACTTAAACCCAGCATTCCATTCACTCTGCCACACCCCTTCTCCTTTTGTGGGCTGGGTCTTGGAGGGAGGGAGCCCATCCTAGCTCTCAAGGAGCTTAAATATTTGCTATTCAAGACTATTAGAGAGGATAAAATGGATATGAGTTTGAAGAGATTGAATGAAGGGAAAATTGCCTCCAGTTGAGTGATGATGTTTAGATCAAGAGAATACCTAGAACAGGTGTGGGGAACTTGCAGCCTTGAAGTCACATGTGACCCTCTAGGTCCTCCAGTGCAGCTCTTTGAATCCAAACTCCACAGAATCCAATTCAGTCAAAGGGTCACCCTTGGGGACCTAGAAGGCCACATGTGGCCTCAAGGCCGCAGGTTCCCCACTCCTAACATAGAATAGCCCTGGAGGTGAGGGGTAGTGGAAGAAATGGAGTGCTTGGAATCACAGCTTTGGAGCTGGAAGGGACCTCCAAGGGCATCTGTTATTTTAGGGATGATGAAACTACAGTTAAGAGAAGCCCAGTGACTTGCCCCAGGTCACACATGGAGCCACTAGTGTGGCAGAGGCCTGGCTTAAACCCAGCTCCTCTGGCTCCAAACCAGTGGCTTTTCCCAGTATGCTGTACAGTCTGCATTCAGATCCCAGCTTTGTTACTTACTTGGGGTCACCAAAAGGCAAGTGACTTAATTTATTTGAGCCTCAGTTTCCTCATATGTAAAGTGTCAATGGACAAGATGGTCTCCAAGTGCACTGCCAACTCTAAAATCCTGTGATCTGATGCTTTTAGAGATTGCCAAGCCCAGTTCCCTCATTTGACAGTTAAGAAGACTAATGTCCCCAAAGTTAAGGAATTTGTCAAAGATCATGGAGCTGGATTATGGGGATGATGATAACAGCAACAACTACTTACATTTTATTTAGCACTTTGTTCCAGGCACTGTGTTAAGTGATTTACAATCACTAGCTCCTTTGATCCTCACAACAACCCTGGGAGGAAGGTGCTATAGCTGTCATCCCTGTTTTACAGTTGAGGAAATTGAGGTAAACAAATTGAGTGACTTTCCCAGTCACACAGCTATTAAGTGTCAGAAGCTGGACTCTGACTCAGGTCTTCCTGATTCTAGGCCCAGTGCCACTGAGCTGCCGTGTGGCATCTGAACTGGACTTTGAAGCCTGGGTAGGAGGTCCACAGTTGAGATCAGGGTTGGACGATAGGGAGACATTTCTCATGTAAGACAGGAGTATGAACCACAGCATAAAGTGGGAGGGTGAGAGAAGTCAGATGATGACTGGCTAGAGTATAGAGAATACTAGAGGGTGTAGAATATGATGAGACAGCTGGAACATGAAGTGCCTTGAACTGAGCCCCATGTCATCTTCTGTAATGGTCTCTTAATCCTCTGCTTCTCTCAGTCTCTCAAACATGTAGAGTGTCTTTCTCTGCCACTTTAGTAGCCAAAAGTATAGAGTGAGCTCATAAAATTGTAGAATTTAGAACCACCAGAGACTTGAGAGATGATCTAATCCAACCCCTTCTTTCATTTTGCCATTGGGGAAACTGAGATCTATAGTGGATGTTTCAATGATAATACCACAACTGGCATTCAAACCTAGGCCTCTGGCTACAAATCTGCTCTTCTTTCCCCTTCACTACAATGCTGTTCCCACTTTAAAAATGTTTGCTGTCTCTTTGGAAAGACTTTTTTTGATTTTGTTTTGTTTTTAATTTTGTGGTGGACTGCATCTGTGGCATTTTATTTTTTAGATTGGGGAAACCCATTGAACAGCATGGTGTAATGGTAAGAGTGCTGGCCTGGAGTCAAAGGAGACTTTAGTTTGAATCCTACCTCTTATGCCTACTGGCTTTGTGACCATTAGCAAGTGCTGTCCTCTGAGACTCCATTTCCTTTTCTGTAAAAAAAGAGGTTTTAAGACCTATACAGTTCTGCTTCATAGAATTGTGAGGACTCTGAGTTAATGTAGGGATAGGACTTGGTAAGTCTTTAGGTATTCTCTGAATGTTAACAGCTGTTGTTGTTATTTTGCTTAGTACTCCAGTTTCTACACTAATTTTGGTAGTTTGATCCTTGAACGTTACTATGATTTTGGGATCATCTCTGGTCCATCTTCCCTTCTGTTTCACATAGATTATTTGATTGCCTCTGAGCAGGGTTCCTACAGGCTTAATTTAACCTCACGTCACGTGGGTTCCTGTTAGCTATGGATGGCTTTTTAAAAAAATATTTTCTTTTTTTTTCTTATTAAATGTAAAAGCAATTTTTAACATTTGTTTTTTAAAATGCTCTCCTTCTCTCCCCACTTGCCTTCTTGAGAAGGCAAGCTGTTTGATACAGGTCATACATGTGTAGTTGTGCAAAACATATTTCCATGTTAGTCATGTGAAAGAAAACACAGACCAAAAAAAAAAAAACACCAAGCCACGATAAACATAAAGTGATAGGATACTTTGATCTGCATTCAGACTCCATCAGTTCTTTCTCTGGAGGTGGATAGCATTTTTCATCATGAGTCCTTTGGAATTGTCTTGGATCATTGTGTTGCTGAGAATAGCTAAGTCATTCACAGTTGATCAATGTATAATATTGCTGTTACTATGTACAATGTTCTGGTTCTGTTCATTTTACTTTGCATCAGTTCAGTAAGTCTTCCCAAGTTTTTCTGAGGGCATCCTGCTTGTCATATCTTAGAGTACAGTAGTATTCCATCACAATCATATGCCATACTTTGTCCAGCCATTCCCCAGTTGATGGGCCTTTCTAACTTTACTTTTAAATTTTTACTTTAATCCTACTTTGGGCCCCAGCAGTGGCCAGAGCCCTTCAGAAAGTCAGCAAACACAATGTGAGGGCATTTGAGAGAACCTAGTTACTAATGAGGAATGAAGTATCATAACTTTCATATCTAATTTGTAGGTATCATTCACCAGAAACTTTCTTACCCTTGACCAATAAAGGTATGTGTTTGTATGCCTGTGTGGGTGTCTATCTCTAGATATATGTACATTTCTAGATAGACAAACCTGTGTCTTTGGTACAGGAAGCTCCTAGGGAGGAAACTCCCTCTGATAGTATAGATTCACAACAGTTCTGTAACTTAAGAGTCTTCCAGAGTTTCCCAGGGTGCTGAGCAGTTACATGAGTTTGCCGGCTAGATGGTATCAGGTAGAACTGGAACCTAGGTCTTCGTAATTCCTGGGCTAACTCTCTCTATAATCCCATGCCTTAGAGCTAGAAAGTCCAGAGTTCAAGTCCCACTTTTGATACCTACTAACTCTCTGGCTCTGGGTACATTATCAAATCTCTCAGGGCCTTATGGTGGAGTTGCTGATACGTGTTGGCGGGAGAGGGGTTCCTTCGAAACTATCAAAGTCACAGGTCCAGTAAAAAAAACAAACAAAAAAAACCATACACCCACTATCATGTCCTGAGTTTTTTGTTGTGGTACTATTTACCATCATAGAATTTGACCTGGAGTAACTGTTCATATGCTTCTATGACTGTTGTGCTTGGATTTAATATTATAAGAAATAAATAAAAAACAATTCCTACTGCTTTAAAGTATGCAATAAAAACAGAAGCATTTTTCTCTCTGGGCTGAACCTCTCTGTCAAGAATAAATGAAGCCTGTGTAACCTCTATTTTTGCTTTTCTTGACTGGGGGGGGGGGAGGGGGGGGGAGGAGTTATTTTCTAGATTGCCTAAAGCTGAATCCTAATGCCTTTTGGTATTTTCATCCTATCTGGCTTCAGTCTTTCTCAGAAAGGTATATTGTTGTGACAGTAATAGTCCAATAGCCAGGAATGCCTGAAGCAAGCAGTATTTAGATTTTCTGCCACCAACAGCAGGGGTTATAAAAATTTTCCATATATTACTGTGGTGAATCTAGTTTATATTTTCCCTGTCAGAATGACTTTTTTCACATTATGTAAACAGAAGGATGAAGATTGTAGGTTTAAACCTCAACCCTTATCTTTGTCCCCTTAGGGATCCATAACCCTCAAAGTGAGAAAGTGCTCTAATATGTTGCTGGTGCAGAGGATACTGATTATCTTTAATGTTTTCATGTCTGCAGGGAATCCATTTTCAGCAGCTGGTTCTGCAGGGAAGACTGACATCATTTTCCCAGTGGCTGTATTCGAAAGCTCCCAAAGGTACATACTTTTCTTCAGAAGTTCTCTAGAAGTATATATATATATATATTTTTTTTTTTACAGGAATTCAAAGAACAACTTTGTCATTGACTGAGAGTGAGTTGGGGATAGGTGGCTCACCTCCTTAGTACAGTAGGGGAGGCGGATGACACTGTAGAAGAGAGCGAAACTTTTTCAGAAGGAAGTTGATTCATGAGTCCTCTTAAGCTGTTTGAAGTAATAGGGTCAGAATCCTGTTTACTTTTATCAGAGAGCTGAGTGTGTTTGTTTGAGCAGAGTCAAAGTAGAGGTTCTATGCAGTCTAGACTTATGGAGAAGTTGGTGTTAAGAAAACAAAGCTGGAAAATAGATCCATTTTTGGTAGAAGTAGAAGGAGGGCAGCTGGCAGGTCTTTGGTTGTGTAAAGTGAGGGACAGGACGGCCAGAAAGCATGCTATACAGCCTGCAGGCTAGCGAGCTGGTGGGCCCTTCTGCTGGGATTCCTGTCTTCCTGAGATGGGCAGCTGGCATCCTGCTTCCTAGGAAATACGAGTCTAAACGTTGATTCTGGCAAACGAGAGGGGAAAGAGTGGGAAAGGCCCAGCTTCTATCCCAGTTTCTCTCTCCTGAGTTGATGTTACATAAAGACTTTTG
This sequence comes from Trichosurus vulpecula, assembly GCF_011100635.1. Taxonomy (NCBI): domain Eukaryota; kingdom Metazoa; phylum Chordata; class Mammalia; order Diprotodontia; family Phalangeridae; genus Trichosurus; species Trichosurus vulpecula. The sequence continues at coordinate 391,869,217 of NC_050575.1, forward strand.
AAAGGTTGTGTGATTGATAACATTAAAGGCCTAGAACCTAATCATTTTGTCTCTAAGGCTTTGAGAAGTATTTTAAGAGAAATGGAAGAAGCGCGGACAAAGAAGAATCAGCACCTCCAAAGAAAGGTAAAGGAACCCTCCCAAACTGCCATGGTTTGCATCTAAGCATTTTTTAAATTAAATAACTCTTATTGGGATCATTCATGATGACCTACTGATCATAACCCAAGAAAAACAGATTTAGATTGGGACTTCTCTTTTTTACCCTTCCATGGGCTCTGCCCCTCATCTCTGGCTGTCTAAGGCCATCACTTCATTCCTTTGTTTTGGTCTACCAACAGTACTATTCTAGTCTTAAGCCTTGAAAGAGGCTACTAAATTACATTCTCTAATGCAGTCAGCTGTGCACCTCATTTGTGATCCAAACAGATTTCCAGAGCTGAATAATGAGGATAGTTCACATTGTATGTCACCACAGCCTTCTTCTCCTCCCAAGGCAGCTCTGGTGCAGTGGGAAGAAACCTGGGCTGGCTTCTGGCTCCAGGAGAACTGGTTTCAAGTCCTGCCTGTCTGCTTGCTGACTGGCCTCTTTGGGCAGTTGAGTTCACATCTTGTTTTTTCTTCTGTAAAATGTCCATTGATATCTTTGCACTTCATACTTCATAGGAACATTCTGGGTGTTCTGTGAACCTCCTAGTCTTAGGTAACTGAAAACTAACTCACCTGTCTTCTTGTTTATTGTTTAACATCTTGTTCAGAAAATTGAGAACATACCAAGACAGTCTGCATTTGTCAGTGCTGACCTAGGATGCTACTGGCATTAGTTAATAGCAGAGAAACTCTGCTATCATTTTCATTTGGTGGCACTGTTTTCTGCCTGCTGAGACATGCAGAAAGGTTGTCCTTTGTGCTGGGCCTCTCTTGGTATTCTGTAAAATTTAAAAAAAGCAACATCATTTGATTAGTAAGATGTTAATAATTCATTCTTGCTTCAAGTATTCTTCCTTTGTATCATCTTGAGATATAAAATGGTGGTGGGATGAGAAGGGAAGAGAATGAGCATTTATGTTGTACCTACTGTGTGCCAGGCACTGCACTAAGTAAGCACTTTTACAAATATTATGTCATTCCTATAAAAACATGAATAAGTATGATTATCCTACAAAAGGAAAGAATTTTCATTAGGAGCATAGTAAACTTTGGTGATCTTGATATAGAAGTACAAAGATTACTTCTTAGGTTGAGATTTTTCTGTAAATTTTTAGTTTTTTAAACTCTGACTTGCCCTTGGAAGGAAATAAGAAGCCCGTAAGGACTTCAACCACAGATATGTGCGGTTTACAAAAACTTGGATAACTATCGCAAGCTCATATCTGAGAGAAGACATCATACCATCATATATAGTCTTTGATTAGAAGAAATGATGAAATAAAGCTCCATGAATCTGTAAAAGAGAAACATCAACAGTGAGAGGTGGGAGCAGAGCCACCACAGAGAAGCACCAGTATCCACACCAGTGTCCAGAAGAGCACCTACGCTAGCTAACGTCTCCAGTAGCTCCTGGTACTTTAAGGTTTATGACCTGCAGTTACTGTCATGAATATATGACTCCTGACCATTGAGGACCTACTGCTGATGCTGGTACAGATCCTTCCTCTGCAGCCCTAAAGTCACATTGTAAACTGACCAAGAAGTTCAGCAGGTGGACCTGACAGAGGCATCTGAAACTGCTGTTCAACAGTTAACTCTTTTCTAAAAAATACACATTAGAGACAGGGCCCAGGGTAGCACTAGGGAAGGATGTTTTCTTGAGGGTAGCAAGAGAAAGACTTCATGTGGTGCAAACAGATACAGATGGTTTATGTGACATCAAGTGGGTCTTTGCCCCAATGGATCTCACTTCTTGGACACTCTTGAATCCTTGATTCAGTGTGGATTCAATGATGATCAAGTTAGAGGTCAAGTGAGTAATCTTGTTATGTTTGTTTTGTTCTTGTGTCCCTTTCTAGGAGGCTTCAAATATTTTATTGATCCATCAGTGTCTGTGGATCCGCTATTAATTTTCACTAATTCACCCTGTCAGTCACATCATAGTCTAGTGACTAAGTCTTGTTAGTCTCTTTCTTACTGACTTGCTCTACTTTAGTTCTCATTACTATTTTGATGAAAGTTGAATTTCCTGCCCAGCCCTTGGCATATTTTTTTTTTGTCTGTTATTCTCTGTCTTCCCCCTCCCTATAATTACCAGTTTCTGAATATAATAGTGGTTACTATTTCTGGAAGTCATTTGCTGGTTTTCTCAAGCCAGACTTTGTTTTCTCCTAGATACTGATGAATCAAAGGATCATGGATTTGGAGGAAATGGTGGCAAGAGAGGAGGGAAGAAGGATGATTTTGCATGGTGGAAACGGATACAGAAGGTGTGTGGAGTTACCCTGATGTACATCAGGTTAATCCAAACCTAAATATGCGACCGTATGCAACCATAGCCTCTACTGAACTCTTTTCTCAAGTCACAGTTAACCATGGAATTTGAAATTTTGGACAGCCTAATTCTTAAATCTCCTTAGGTTTGCTGCATTAGTAATCATATACCTTGTTCAAAGAGCTTCCGTAGTTGATTTAAAAAAAAACACCAAGTCTAATAAAAACATCCCAGTAGAATGGAACCTGTATACAAATTTTAAACTCTAAAATCAAGCTTTTATAATGGAATGCAGCTGTTGTTTACTTAGAAAACAGAGACGGTAAAACAGACTAGTTAATGTTAGAATGTGGAAAGTTTGGGGGCAAGTCCAGGGATAAAGCCCAGAGAAAAAGAAAGCTATTTTCATGCTTCTCTAGATTTTGAGAAAATCCTTTCATTTGTGTGAAATTCATTGGTTTCTCTTCACAGGGAGAGTTCCCTTGGGACAACAAAGAGTTCCGTAATCTGGCTGTCATGGGAGCAGGCTTCGCTTTGGGATTTTTCTACCTCTATTTTCGAGATTCTGGAAAAGAAATCACTTGGAAGCATTTTGTACAGTATTACTTGGCCAGAGGACTGGTGAGGAAAAAAATATTGTGTATGTGACAAGGAGAGAGACAGCAAAATTAACCTATGTATTTGCATGATTTCCATATACATTTTCTTTTTGATTGAGGGTGACTAAGGAAATCATCTGGTACCTTTTTTCTGGAGCCTTGCATTGGAGATGTGGAAGGATCGCTCCTTCTGGATATGGGCAGCTGAAGCATCTCTTTTGACCTATTTGTGGTCATATCAAATCTTTCTCCCATTTGGTGTGGAGTGAATGGAGAATGATCATTTTTCCTTACTGCTCCAGCTTACTTTCCTTACTTGTAATTCTCTCATCCTCTACTACTATTACATGCCTCATTGTGACATGAAGGGGACAGTCTCCAAGGGCTAGATCAGCAGCTTTGGTAGGTGCTGCTAAAGTGGAAAGGTTTCATAGAAGGGTTCAGATAAACTATGTCTGTCACCTAAGAACGTACTTAGCTAAGCAGGAAGCACATGGCCGAAAAGCTGGCCCCTTAGTGATGAAATTTTTCAGACCATCAGCTGACCTGTACTGGTGAATTAGCAGTGTTCATATCCTGCTGGAAGTGCTGAAATGAGTGGTAGTTTTAGAGCAGAATTGGGTGGGGCCAGTTGACTTGTTATGTTGCTACTAGGAGTGTCCACTCTTAATATGAGCTTCTTCTCCTTTTGTCCATACTCCTAGAAAGATGCCTTTCATAGGTGATCGCTAGGAGCATTACCAGAAACTAGCACAATTTTGGTTTATCCAGATAGATTTTGTTTTATGCTGCATGACATCTAATACCTTTGTCAAAAGTCAGGGCATTATTTGGGACTTGTTTTTCAACAAACAGCCCTTCCACTTTAGAAACAACTGAATTCACAGAATTTACTAGTCCACTTATTTTCATTTCTCCATGCTAGAAAGAGGAGGTAAGAGAGAGGGTGGTGTGCCCAGTAGGCGGTGGCTCCCTAGAGCTAGAGATAGATGTATTAGAGGGTTTTGAACTAGAGCTGGGCTCTCTTCTTCTCAACCTACTCTGGGCCTAAGAAGTTTATAAACATAAAAGCTGAGGTACCAAAGCCCCAAAGGATAATGCTTAGCCCAGCTAGATGGGTACCTCCTTGGCAAGATTTTCCCTTGAAAAGTAGTACAAGATACACATTTTATGTATCTTTACATAGCTCATTGCTTGTCTCTTTTATTCCTTAAGGGGTATGAATTTCATTTGTGTCAGTATTGGTCTTAAGTACCAGGTGATGCTGAAATTGGATAATAGTGGTATTTAATGGGCACTGTGCCAATTCACATTTAGGAAAGAGTAATCCTCAGTTTTCCATCTGACCTCAAAAGAACATTCGCTAAAGGACAGTAGAATTTTGAAGAGTTGAGGTGCCTCCAGTATGATTGTTTCCTTTTGATAAGGAAATCTCCAAATGCTTGTCTTTAAATGAGAGAATTTAGATATAAGTTCTATCTGGGCCCTTAATTGTCAGAGTACCAGTACCAGCATACTCCTATTTTTATCACTATTCTAGGAAAGAATTGCCTCTTTCAGTTATTGGATCAGAATCTGAACAGAGAAGGTGGAAGGGCCAGGAACATTTGGGGCCTTGAAGATGCTAGACGCGGGAATTCTATTCCCATGGTATAGTTTTGCTTTCTCTGTCCCAAGTGATCCTCAGAGTAGTTGTTTAGCACAGCTGACAATAATGCACCCATTCTAGAGACTCAGCCTGCCCCTAAACTCCAGGGAATATCCTGTTTCATTCAAGTGTGTATAGTTTCTTCCCCAATTAAATTCTGCGCAGCTCTCTGCTCTGACTTAAAATCTTCAATTGAAATAAGATGTTTATTCTCCCTTTGGGGGAGTATAAAAATATCTTCCCCCCTGCAGTATGCAGATCATATTACTTATAGGTAATGTTAAGCACTGGCTTTAGGATCTCTTATATAACAGCAAAGTTTAATGTGGCATGGGGAACTATAAAATGTGGGTGTGAATGCAGTACCCTTTCTAGACCATGTAGTAAGCTGAAGCAGGCTTACTAAGACCTCTAGACTCATTGCATCAGGAAGCTTATTTGTACATCTCACCTCAAGATGTATACAATGTGGGGCAGCATATTCCAGTGGCATCAGTCAGTCTTGATACTTTTCAGGTATCAGTTAGACAGAGACGTACTTATATTGGTATACTAACCTGTAACATTCAAACAATTCAGCAGAATTTTTATGTAACAGTATATTGTGCTAGAGCAGGGGTGAGGAACCTGTGGCCTCAAGGCTACATGTGGTCCTCTAGGTCCTCAAGTGCAACCCTTTGACTGTATCCAAATTTCCTCAAGGGACTTGTTCTGTGAAGTTTGGATTCAGTCAGAGACGCACTTGAAGACCTAGAGGGCTACATGTGGCTTTGAGACCTCAGGTTCCCCACCCCTGTCAGCTAGAGAAAGCATGACAGGCCTCTTGGGCTGTTATATACAGTAAGGAAGAGGAGATAATTGTGAGGATAAAGCAGAAGCACCATATTATTGTCTTGTTAACCCTAAGCACTATCAAAATAACATCCTGATTTAGCATATAAGTTAAAAACAAATGCTGTTACATTGCATTTGGGGTGGAAAGAGCTATGAATGTGAATAGATCATGGTATTATTTGAAGTTGTAGGTAATTTTGAATTAGAAATACTTGCTTTCATCTTGGTTGAACCCCAAGATAAGACCTAAATCAGTTATTTCAGGTTCTGTAGATTTTATAGTTAGAAATTCTAAGGCCTTCCCCAATATTTCTATTTCTGTATTTTTCTTCAAAATATTTAAACCAGTGTGGTCCCACCAAGAATGTATTAGAATGCTGGTTTCCCCGCAGCCTTGCCTACTTTGGATTTTATCTTTTTTTTTTCTTTTTCTATTTTTGCTAATTATTGTTGTCCAGTTGAGTCTGGCGCTTCATGACCCCATTTGGATTTTTCTTGGCAAAGATACTACAGTGGTTTGCCTTTTCCTTCTCCAGCTCATTTGACAGATGAGGGACTGAGGCAAGCAGGGTTAAGTGACTTGCTCAGAGTCATATTTATGAGCAGTAAGTGCCTGAGGCCAGATTTGAACTCAGGAAGGGGAATCTTCCTCACTCCAGGCCCAGTGATCTATCTGCTATGACACCCAGCTGCCTCTGCTAATTGGAGTATAAGATGGTAACTTAGGTGGCCTTGATTTCCTCTTATTTCTTTTTTTTTATTTCTTCTTATTTCTGTAATTATTAGGGCATCTCAGATTCCCTTGTGTTCTGTCTCTCTGTGTACATGTTATAGTCCCCCTGTAGAAAGAATGTAAAGTCCTTAATGTCACAGACTGTTTAGTTTTCGTCTTTGTGTTCTCAAGACTTAGCCCACAATTGCATATTAAGAGAGAAAGCAGACACCTTTCTTCTCCCATTATTCCTATCATTATTAATGAAGCAGGTGACAAACACATGAATCTGCCATTCATTATCTTCATCCATTCATCCCATTAATGGTAGTGGATCTGTGGAACATGCCTAACTTTCTAGGATCATAAGTGCATTTAAAGTGGTTTATGGTCAGTGTGACAGGGGTATATACTCTATATTCTCATTCATTTGGAATTTGAGACCCTTATTTCCTTGGCATTCAGCTGAACAAGAATGTTAATTTCTCCTCTAGAATTGGTTCCTATTTTTAAAAATGTAAATAGATTAACACCCCAGGCTAGCAGTGCCCAAGTGAGGAAAAGGAACAGCTAGGTCAGGTACTGAGGAGAATTAAACAACCTCTCAGAGAAAGTTGGCGGACTCAGGGCCTCTGTGGTATGATCCTAGGCAGAATGCCCAGACTCCACTGCTGAATGTCCTGTGTTCTAGCGGCCGGGCTTTCCTTTGTCAGGAGAGGATCTTGCGTAGAGCTGGTTGTCTCTGTTTCCCTAGGTGGACCGACTTGAAGTTGTGAACAAACAGTTTGTGCGTGTGATTCCTACACCTGGGGCATCTTCTGAGGTGAGATATGGACTCAAAACTGATTTTTCCAGACATATTTCAGTAACTGGGTCTTCTTCAGGAGTCCTCCGTAATGACTCTAACCATATTTTCATTGTGTTAATTCAGCTGTAAGGACTACTGTCAGCAAACTGGGAGCAATCAGAAGCAGAAGCATAGGAATGCTAAAGATAACAGGCAAACTGGGGGGTTATTTGCAACCATCACATATTGTGATGTTAGAACAAGGTTGCCCACAGCCTAAAGGAGGAGGGCAGAAAGATCTTCTGGCTTATTGAAATAGTAACCACCTGAGACTAGACCAAGGTTGAGTTCCCCTACATTGTCAGGCTTAGCGATGACATCAAATGACCATGGGCAAGGAGCGTTAGTGTATAAGGGTCACCTCTCAGAGAGATGGGCTGAGTTGCTTCATTGTAGTGCTTTGTGCAGCTCCATTAGATCTTAGTGTCTTGGTCTCTGCAGAAATCCGTGTGGTTTAACATCGGCAGTGTTGACACGTTTGAGAGAAATTTGGAATCTGCCCAGTGGGAATTGGGAATTGAAGCTGCCAATCAGGCAGCAGTGATTTATACTACCGAGAGTGATGGGTAAGTAGAAGAAAGGGGCCCCTGAGACTTACATAGATAGGTATCGTGTTCATCTTGGGCATCTGGTTCTTTTTAGAAGGCTTAACCTACCATGCTGCTTCCTTCCACTGTTTAAGCACTAGCTAATATTTAAAATGCCCATGTGAAGAGGGTGAATTTATTCTTTTTCATTTGGAAAAACCAAAGCAGAAAATTTTCAAGCCGAATAACCTTATAAAAGGAATTAGCAACAGAGCCCTCCTTTGGGGCCAGCTCATGTCACCTCTCTCTGAAATTCATCCCATGGTGATTTCTCTCTTTCACCTTCTGTGGTACTTGTTAGCACTTTTTGATAGCCTTGTACTGTCATTTTTTTTTAATCATTACCATTTTATTGTTTAACTCTCTTCCTGTATTGTGGCTTGTCTCACCAACTGAATGAACTATGAGCTCTTTAAGGGAAGAGACTTTGTTTACCACTTCTTTGTGTATCCTACAGTTCAGAATACAATGCAGTGCCTCTGGTAGGTACTTAATAAATATTCATTATATGAGTGGATGGACAAACATGGAAAAATTCTTTCTAATTGCTGTTGAGCTTACAGTGTTTATCCAACAACATTGACTGGCCTTAATAATGTATTAATTCCTTTTACAAACAGAAATGAGACAGCGTTATCCTGGGTGCTTTGTTTTAATACCTTATTTGCCCAAATAAGGGATACAGTTGTTTTCTTAGACCATTCCCATTCCCCCCGTAAACAGAAACTTTATTGTCATTAATGAGTGAGAAGGCAAAAACTGTGGGATTGACTCTGGAACTGAAATTGTAAAATATTAGGGTTTGGGGGGTGATGAGGATGATGCAGTAAATCCTCTCTAGCTTCCATGGAGGCCTGAACAGGAAGCCAAAGTGTCTAAAGCTTCTAGGGAGTATTAAGAATGAGACATGGCAGAATCAAGGAAAATAGGATCGGCACCTTGACTATCAAGTCTTTTCTAAAACAGGAATTTGCCATGTAACATGTAGCATAATAAAATATTTAGCCAGACTGCTTTTTAGCAGTTCTTAAATTAAAGGTCTGAAGGTAATGCTTTGTTTCTTTTCTCTCAATAATGGTGATGTTTGTGGTGTTTCCTTGTACTTTTGCAGCTCTTTCTTGAAAAGCCTGATTCCCACTCTGCTTCTGATTGGGATTTTCCTCTATGCTGTGAGGCGAGGCCCAATGGGAGCAGGACGGGGAGGACGAGGAGGAGGCCTCTTCAGTGTTGGAGAAACAACTGCCAAAATCCTGAAGAACAACATCGATGTACGGTTTGCTGATGTGGCAGGTTGTGAAGAAGCCAAGCTAGAAATCATGGAGTTTGTGAACTTCCTCAAGAACCCCAAACAATATCAGGATCTTGGAGCCAAGATCCCCAAGGTGCTGCTTCAGGAGTGTTTTGGTGTGTCAGCTCCTAGATCAGGGTTCTTCTCAGAAGTGGGGGCTGAGAGATCTTTGACAGCTTGCTCTCAGTAGAAAAAAGTCAGAGGTGGTCTGTCTGGTTTAATATATTGTTAGCTCTTCTGTGCTATAAAATGTCAACAGTCTGACAGAGGTCTTTTGTGGCCCAGTGTGGGAAATCCTATCAGTCTGCCATGTGAATTGGGACTGCTTGTGATTTTGCTTATTCTAATGCATTTTAAATCATCATTCATATTTTAGGGCCTATAGTTTTGCCATAATTATATAGATAACATAGCAGTACATATGTACAGGATAGCACACATTAATCCATACTTCCTGTGGAGAACTGGACCTCACAGTTCTTTTTTTTAATCAGCACCTCTCTGATTTTGAATGTAACCTAGAGCCAAGCAGGCAGAGAGTATGGGAAGTTCCCCGAACTATGAAGTAAGGAGGGCTTTTAAAGCAAAGTACTTCCTTCCACACCTTTCAGGGAAGATGGGATCCTGAGAAAGAGAGCAGGCCTGCTTTGGAAGAGGTGAGATAGATGGGTGTTTTGTATTAGCATGAAAGTCAGTGCTCTTCCTTCACATGGAGTCATCCTGAGGAGAGAGCAGCCAAGTGGAGTTTAGGGGAGGGAAGTTGTGGTGCCTCCAGATCCTCTAGCTTCAGGCCTCCTCAGTGAGGCTGCTGTGCTTGCTAGGAAGTAGTGTAAGTTTCCAGAACACCAGATCAAGCCATATTCAAATTTAAATACATCGATAAATTCCAAAGGTTAATTATTAATTTATCTCCACTGTCACCTCATCCAGGAACACATAAGTTGATTCTGTGTTAGAATATTATTATATTTGCTTGATTTCTCTTTTGGTTATATGGGCTTATTCTAAACCTTTTAAAGTATGGAAGTTATGGGGAACAGTATGGATAGAATTTACCATTGTCTGCTATATTGCCTCATCCCACCTGAGATACTCTCATTCTGTCCTCTGGACTGTGACCCGCCTCTGGTGAATGGTAGCTGCTCCACCCAAGACTATGTACTTGCTACTTCTATGTTGTAAATCCACAGATGGTATGATAAATGCCAATGCCATGTTAGATCAGTTTACATGGTTATGGGTATGGGGGTGTGTGTGTGTGTGTGTGTGCGCGCGTGTGCGCGTACACATGCACATGTAGATATGAAATCATGATTTGTGTTATATAGAAATTTATGGTATTGATCCATTTAATCTAAATATGTATACATACATACATATACATAGATATAGGTATAGATGAGTGATTACCAACCCCCTACGAATTGCAGTAGCTGGTCACTGTTTGATTTGTGAGGCATTCCCCACAGTCACCCCATTCTCCACCTCCCTGTGACCCCAAACCACCACAATTAATAGGTTAGATGACACTTGTTTAAATTAGGTGGGTTGGTTTGTTTGTTTTTGCCAGGGATGGATTTTAGTAATTCTACTTAAGATAACCGGAGGTGCTCTCAGGTGTTGAAAAAACAGGGCTGGCAATCACTGTACAAACAATAACATAGGAATAATGAACTCATTCTTACCTTTGTTCATTTTCAGTAATAGTTACAGTAGTAATAGCAGTTGCTAGTATTTTTTTTGCTAGCATATATACAGTGTTTTGAGGATTGCGAAGTCCTTGATATTTGTTTCATTTCTCCTCGCAACAACCCCAGGAGTCTGGTGCTATTATCCCCATTTTACATATGAGGAAACTGAGGCTGAGAGAGAATAGGTGACTTGCTCAGGGTCACACAGCTACTAAGTGTCTAAGCACAGATTTGAGCTCACGTCTTCCCGACTCCAGCACTCCATCTACAACCCACTCCATCTACAACACAGCCTTTGCTTAAAGCTTCATAGTAATAGAGTAACTCTTGTGAGAAATTGTATCCGTGATTTAGAGCTTTGTTATCTGAATGCACTTTGTAGCATTGGATGTGATTCCTACTGGCCAGTCTTCCTCAGTGAGATGCCCTTCTGTTATGCCTCTAGAACTTAATACCACCCTCCTGTTTCAGGGGGCTATGCTCACCGGTCCTCCTGGTACTGGGAAAACGCTCCTCGCCAAAGCAACTGCAGGGGAGGCCGATGTTCCTTTTATCACCGTGAATGGCTCTGAGTTCCTGGAGATGTTCGTGGGAGTTGGGCCTGCAAGGGTAAGTTGCTTAGACAGTGCCATCATCTATACAAGGTTGTGATACCACTTTTGCTGGACACAAGCTCCTTCCTGCCTGTAGGCTCTCCACCTGAGGGCTGCCCATCCATAAAAGCCCTGAGGATGAATGAAATACTGCCTCTGGTCCTGGAGAAATCATTAACCTTGCCACCGTTTCTCTTTGTCAACATCTAAGGAGTTGTAGCTTCATGCTCACTTGTGGGGTCTGGAATTTCAGAAAGGGTCAGGGGTCAGCAGGCCCTGGAGTCCTTGCAGGTTGAGAAGATACAAGGAATCCCCTTCAAAGCAATGACGGAATCGGTGATCTTGTTTTAGGTTAGGGACATGTTTGCAATGGCGCGAAAAAATGCTCCCTGTATCCTATTCATCGATGAGATTGATGCGATCGGGAGAAAGCGAGGTCGTGGCAATTTGGGAGGGCAAAGTGAACAGGAAAACACCTTGAATCAGTTGCTTGTTGAAATGGATGGTGAGTTACTATGTGCTTATCTGTGATTTTGGTCTTTGCTCTCTGGATTTCATATTGTTAGCACATGTTCAAGTCAGAGGAAATCCTTGGGGTGTAGATGGCCCACCTTGTTTCACTTCAAGATTTTCCTAGAAAAGTCATCCCTAGTGACTTCTTTTTCTAAGGACAAATGCTTTTAGTCAAGTGTAGTAGAACAAGATGCTTTCATTCGTTGTCACTGACAGTGGCCATGTCAGTTTGCATGCACATGGAACATTCTTAGCATTTGATGGAATTAGGGGAATTGGGATGGGCGTGGGAGGGGAGCCCTCCTAAAGGTTCTCTGAATAGGAACAGCCCAAGAATGCCTTACCTTACTGAATGGAAAGGGAGAGCAAGAAGGCAGCTAGGTGCCTTAGTGGATAGAGCACACTTGACTTCAAATCCTTAATAGTTGTATGACCCTGGGCAAGTAACTCACTCTCACTGAGTCTCGTTTTGCTTGTCTGTAAAGTGAAGGGTTGGATTTAATGGCCTCTAGGGCCCTTTCCAGCTCTGAGGAAGGAGCTGGGGACAGAGAGAACTCATACACATACTTCTTCTTCCTCCTCATTTGTCTTTCCCTAATTCTGGAGGACTGGGTGGAACTTAGAGAATCTCGGGCTGGTGAGTCTTGATAAATGGTGCAAACAGAAATTGGCAGCCTTGCAAACCAGCCCTGGGAACTCGCAGAACTGCATTTCCATTATGACCAGGGCCCTGGGCAAAGCTGCCCAGTTGGCCAAGCTTGGCCTTTTGAGTCTTTGTTTGTCTAGCAGTGGAATTAAGGCTTAGCCCTACCACAGTGCTAGGAAAATGAGGGGGATGAAAACCTTTAGGATGGATGAAACACATCGAGATCTAGGGTTGACCCAGACTGGACATGGAAGTCAGAATTGCTCCTCAGCAGGTGTGGGTTAAGGTTAAAGTCCTGCAAGGACCCTAGGAAGTCTCATGAGAGCTCCCCACTGTGAGTGACCTCTTCTTTGTACACTGTGATGCCCTGGTGCTTGAGACAGGCTCTCGACTTCTCCCTGACAATGCAGAGTTCAGGGCCCAGTGCTTTCCACCATCCCATGATCTTTTGTGTGTCTGTGGATCAACCACTCCAGGCCAAACCCCCAGCAATTGGTGTTAGAATTGACATTTCTCTTTTGCTTTTAGGATTTAATTCCAGCACCAATGTTGTGGTACTTGCAGGGACCAACCGTCCAGACATCCTTGACCCAGCACTAATGAGACCAGGACGCTTTGACCGTCAGATTTACATTGGTAATGATAATGCCATGCCTGTCTGAAAAATGTGACTTTAGTCTGCACCTTTCTTTTCTAGGTTTGACTGGAATCATTAATTTTGTAGTAAGGGGTCTCCTTTTAGGAGATCTCAATGCTGTCAATTTAGGAGTTTTACAGTAGAGAAATAAGCATGGTGAATTTGAGGGCCTCTATCCCCTGCCAGGCCTCCTTTTGGTCAGTATTATCTTCTGTTTGTTCTCCGCCTGAGAGTCATTGGTGAAATTTTGATTCCATGCTGATACTCTCCTATACTTCTTTTTTTTTCCCCTTCTTCCACAGTTAAGTGGTGTATGCTCTGATAACATAAACTAATAGGTAAATCTGTTGATTTAACAAAAACTTATTTAGTGCATCTCTAAGGCAAATATAAATGATTTTTTATTAGCCACTAATTTTAATTAGAGGAGAGAAACAGAATTGTTTTTAGATCCATCTACTTAAAATAGAAATTGTATATTAGGATGAAGTTGTTATTCATTATAACCAGTGGCATGCCGGTAAATGTTTAGCAAATAGCTCGCTTGGAAAAAAAGTATACACCCGTATTCATACCTAAGTATAGGTTAGCACACAGTTCACAGATCATAATGAAATATACAGTACTCTCTAGTGTAAATGCCGTAAAGCCAACAGATTCTTGCCAGAAATTTTCGTTAATCTTTGCCAGAATTCTTTGTGTCCATGGCCAGCCTTTGATTATGAGTTCATCCCTGATTCATCAAATGGAATTGCCTCTCAATCCACTAACTCTATTTCCAATAAATATTTCATCATTTAAGCCTATCATATGATCTGCTGTATGACTATTTCTCATCCTTGTACAAATTGTATCCATTGAACTGAAACCTCTCAACTTCATCAAAGGTGCAATGTGCACCCAAAGCAATGTGGCTATCTTTTTTTAGCCTTTCATATATTTGAGAGATTGGAACATTGTTTGATTCTACATTATTATCTCCAAAATCCTGAAAATAATCCAAATCAAATTTCATGTTTTAAAATTTCACTTAAATGATACAATTTTTTTTCACCAGCTGTTCAAGGTGAAGTTAGTTCTTCATAAAGCCAAGTAGATGGTTCTAAAAAATTAATACATGCTTTCATCATTATTTCTAAATGATAGAAGTCGATGTGTTAAATTATATTTTCTAGTCTGTTTCTAAGAAAAGCATTAAATTTATTATTTTGTTAAATTTCTTTAAACTTATCCTACTTACTCATATTTTCAACTTGAGGCAGCTACATGGCCCAATAGATAGAGCCCTTGGCCTAGAGTCAGCAACACCTAAGTTCAAATTCAGCTTCAGATATTTGCTAGTTTTGTGACCCGGGGCTTCCATTTCCTATAGCACCTACATCTGAGGGTTGTCATAAGGATCAAGGAAGATAATATGAGTAAAGTGTAAAGCACAGTGGGTGGAATGGGATGGTAGGCACTGAAATGCTTGTTTCCTTCCTTCCACTTGAGAGTCAGCTTTTCAGTACCAATCCTCAAATTTTCCAAACCTCTTATGGTGGGTTTGAGTACTTTTACCCTTTCTGAATATTAGTTGATTTTGACTGCATTGCAGTTGAAAAGTGATAAAAATCCTTCAGGAAAGTCAATCATTACAGCAAGGTGTTACAGGAAATTAATGTAAGCTGATCTCCTTGCCAGACCAGAATGAGAAGAAGAATGAGAAAAATGAAAACATAATACAGAATATGACCAACTTATAGCAGCTTGTGAACTACATGCCAGACACTTCAGTCCCAGGACTCAATCAGTTTTAATCATTTCAATTTCAGATTCTTTAGCATGTCTATGGTTCAGTTTGATTTTTATTAGATTGGTGAGAAAAAGAATAAATTTTATACAAAAGTTTTAATAATCATCTTGATTTATTTCAGTTATTGAATTGTCAAGATATAATTGCAACTGATGATTTAAACAGCACCAAAGTGCTGATTTTAGGAAAGTTTTCTAACAATTTCATGGCTGCTCCAGACTTTCTTTCTAGCACTGTATTAGCACCATCAGAACAAAGTGCAATTAAAGTTTGCTTTCAGATAATTCATTATTAAAGCCACAATCATTTAAAGTAATCAATAATGTATTGAAAATACACTCTGCTGTAGTTGACACCAGCTCTTTTAAAGCAACAAATAACATTACAGGTGCAGAGCAGATTAAACTGTGCACTGGCTCTGTTTAACAACTGATTCCAAATTTCTGAAAATTTAATAATCGGCTGCCAGTACAAGCTGGCTCCAGCACGCTGATGATTATAACGAATCAAAAAACTGCCAGAGACAAAAATAGTTATTGGTCGCTAGCTCTGTAAAAGTCACTGTGAAGTCTCATCCCCTCTCCTCCCCACCTGGTGAGCCGCCCTCTACCCCCAAGGAGATTTTCAAAGAAAAAATTGATTCAAGTCAATTAATACATCAGAAAAAACTGGTGTTCCACATAGCGCCCCCCACCTGTGGCTCGGGTGCTGCCGAGGAGCAGAGGGAAGTCTTTGTGCCAAGCTGGTTCTTTATAATTTTGCACCCTTTGGCTTCTCCTGTTTTTTGCCCATTATTTCCCATTCAATTTTTGTGGTCATTGTGGAGGTTATTTTCCTGACCCTGCTGACTTGCCTTCTCCTTAGCTCACATAAGTCTTTCAGGACTTTTGTATATCCATCCATATCATTTCTTTCAGAACAATGTTACTCCATTACATTTGTGCACCACAGTTTTATCCATTCCCCAGCCAATAGGCAGTGACTTGTTTCTTTGCTACCAAAAAAAGTTCTGCTCTCAATTTTTATGTGTATGTAGCCTTTCTTTTTGACATTAACTTCCTAGAAGCACGTGCCTAACAGTGGAATCATTGGGTCAAAGAGTATGAACATTTTAGTCACTTGATCTTCATAAGTCCAAAATGGGTATATCGGCCCACAGTTCTGCCTGCGGGACATTAGTGTTTCAGGCACTCCCATCTTTTTTAATCTTTGCCCAATTTGCTGGAAGGTTGTTTAGATTTTCATTTCTCTCATCATTAGTGATTTGGGGCGTTCTTTCATGTGGCTGTTAATAGTTTGCAGTTCTTTTGACCATTTCTATTGGGGATTGACTTTTGGTCTCAATATGCATTTGATAATTTTTTTAATTTATCTTACTAATAGTTTCATTGTCTCAGAAGGTGAATACAGAGGAATGGTTGTTCTGCATTTAATTCTTTTTTAAAACTCAATGTTATTTTGTGCTCCAAATCCTTTCCTACCTATCTCCCCCCATTGAAAAAAAGCATGAAAAACAAAATCCGTTATAAACATGTATAGACAAGCAAAACAATTTCCCAGCTTAGCTACGTCCAAAAGAAAAATTCTGCTTTTAATTATAATTCTGACCAGAAGGGGAAGGTCTGGTTGGTGAAGTGGAAGCAACAAAAACCTTGAAGAAAAGAGATTATATGAGCTGTTAGAATTTAGCGTAGCCAAACAAAGGCATACTAGGCAGAGTTAGACTTTTATTCTGAATTTTCAGAAAGGATGTTTTTTTAATTGTAAAAAATAATAGGTATGACCTCATGGCCAGACTCTCAAAGAAGTGGAACTTAACAGGTAGGAGTTATAAGGGAGTAGATTACAGATTTCAGCAAAACAAAAAGTAATTTTCTAGCCATGTTTTCTGTAGATGAAATGGACTGCCTTGTGATACTTAATTTGTTCCTGTTTGGGTGAAGAATTAACCTCCAAGGACCCTTCCAACTCTTGGGATTCATGCTTCACACTGCTGCTCCCTTGTTGTGGCTCCAAGAATTGAAAGTTGATTTTATGTTCATATAGTTAGTATCTGCCTTGCTTCTGTACCCTAAGGACAATGGAGGCCTTTTTAGCCGAATTGCAGCAGAAACTCTCTTCCTTTTAGAGTCTGAGCTCTCTAAGAGCAGGAACTGCTTTTCTGTTTCTATCCCGAGTGCTTTGCAACTAGTAATCACTTAAGTCTTTTCCATTAATTCATTCATATCCCTGATGCACTACATCACCAGGCTTCCACTGTAATGTTTATAAAGCGGTATCCTCATTGCACTGTACCTGAAGCCCCCTAAAGCAAGGAGAACCAACACAGCCCTGACCTTTGTGAAATGTATTCCATTTTTAATTCCGTCTCTTACTTGTCTTGCAGGGCCCCCTGACATAAAAGGTAGATGCTCTATCTTTAAAGTCCACCTTCGTCCACTGAAATTGGATGAAAATATTGGCAGAGATGCCCTGGCTAGGAAACTAGCAGCTCTGACTCCAGGATTCACTGGTGAGTATCTGAGAATATCTGGTACTAGAATAGGAGAAAATTTTTTTTATAGTGTGCTTTTGTATTTAGGGGACAGGGAGGAGAGGGGTACAAGTTGTGTCAATATTGTCAGTAACCATATACCTTGGTCTTTAGAGTTGAGTCAGTTAAGCAATTTAAAAGGCCCCAGAGACAATCTTACTTAGTAGTTTTTAAAGTGAATTCATAAGGATTTGGAATTGTTTTTAATTGTCTTGAAGTTAGGTCTTTACTACAGAGAACAAAACTTAGGGATGAAGTTCTAAGGAGAAAAAAAATTTATCTTTATTTTGCAGGTTTTACTTTGGCTACAAACTCTCTTCTGGGCTTTCTCTCCTTTTTAAAATTAGCACCCAGCAGAGTGTGTGTGTGTGTGTGTGTGTGTGTGTGTGTGTGTGTGTGTGAGCACGAACCCTCACTGGGCATGAAAATAGTCCCTTTTTCGGGAATTTAAACCCCAGCAATGTGTGTCTTTCTGCCCTGTCACTCCTCCTGTTCAGGTGTCCATAATGGCTTCCATGGTCTTCTTCTCTCCCACTCCCCATCAGTATAGAGAATCATCTTTTTCCTCTCCCCTGTTCCCATCCCCACTGTAACACACCTGCCCTAGAAGTAGGAAGGAGTGATTTGTGTGCTGTCACCATCTACTCTTTCTTTAGAACTTCACCCTCTCTTTCTGTTAGGGAGTGGGCCAGAACCCATTAGGATAAGTAGCCATACTCCGGGGGAGGGAGGAGATAGTTGCTATTTGGGGACCTGATCTTTGTTGTTAGGTAAATTCACATGTAGGGATTTATATTTGTCTGCTGCACAGAGAGGAGTGCAGAGCTCTCGCAAAGAGACTTGGCTGCTCTGATGAAGGCTCTGATCCAGTTTGTGCCAAGAATATACTTTCTCGCCTTCCTTCTCCTCCCTCTCCCAGACTTCAGATGCCCACTTAAATACCAAAATTAAGACATAGCAATAAGTTACCAAGATTTTTTGTTTTCTTTGATTGAGGTTAGAAACTGAGCAGCGACTGTGGGTGATTTGGCATTGCTCCCTGTTCCAGCTTCAAAGCTGCCATTCCCACTGCTCTGGTCAGGGGTTTTCATAGTGATGCTTTACCATCTTCTGAAGAATCCAGAACTCTTTGTCCCTGGAGCAGGAGATCCAGCTAACCAGACTGTCTACCTGATTTTGATCCCTGTTTGAATTAGTCCTACCGTTGTGTTGAAAAAAGAGCCACCGGCATGTTGTGGATATCTGCCAGGGTGCATAGGATAGATGTAAAATGGATCTATGCTAATGAGTATAAATCTCTTAGAAAGCAAAGTTTGTTACTCTCTGAACTACAGAAAACAGCACATCTTCAGGAGCTATCACAGTCATCAAGAAATTGGAAGCTTCTCATCATACTTTCCCAATATGAGTCCTTTTCCATTCCATAAAGTCCTGAATGTTACTTCCATGCTCTCAGTGCCATGAAATTTAGCCTTGGTGGAGCCTCTCTCACCCCACCACTCGCTTGCTTTTTGCTCTTGAGTGTCCCAAAGAAAGGTCTTTAAACTTGGCTAAAAATAATGTTGTTTGAAGCTGTTCCCATTTTCTTTCTAGTCCTTTGTTGCCGAGTTAGGCCTGGTGTCTGGAGGGGGGGCAGTACATACACATTTCTGGAGCCTTTTTACTGTAACCAAATTGGTCTTCGGTTGCCAAGAGCTCCTGGTTGCTACCACTTGTGCCCCTGGGAACCAGCCTCTGGGCTTTCTGTCTGAGGGTCTGCTTTCCCTGGCTTAGGTGCTGATATTTCTAACGTCTGTAATGAAGCCGCCCTGATTGCTGCTCGTCATCTGAATGCTTTTGTTCAAGAAAAGCACTTTGAACAGGCCATCGAGAGGGTCATTGGAGGTGAGCCCTGGCCCGGATGGAAAGGGTGACATCTGCTCCCTTTTCAGAGACGGTGGGAACATGGGGTCCATAACTTACTTGGGCTCCCAAGCAGGGTGTTAGGAATATTCTTGCAGGCTTTGCTTCCACTTCCAAATAGAGCTTAGAGAAGGTAGGGCAGGGCCCTGATTTTCCTCTAAGAAACCATGGAGGGAGAGGGCAGAACTGAAGATGAATATGGTTCCCTAGGAGGAGCTTAATAAGAAACTGCAGGGAGTTGCGCTTCAGGGCTTCTTCCTTCCAGGACTTTGTTACTAAAAGGCTAACTATTAATGCTCATCTCTAGTTGGGATATAGCTGCCTCCTTTTCTTCCTCTGGCCAGAACAGAGATGGGAAATAGGTGTGTTTGCATTGAGTAACTCTTATGAGCTGGATCTCTGCAGTCTATGCAGCGTAATGCTCAGTCACGGCTTCTCTGGGATACAGGAAACAGTGGGCTCTGGGGAGTCTCGTCCAAGGCCATGCATAATCAAGGGTTGGAGCAGATGGATTAGTCTGCAGAACTGTAATCAAAAATAGGTAAAGCAAGAGAAATTTCCCTTGGGAAGCAGAAGCAAAGGGACAGACAAACTGTGCTCTGTCTCTTTTTCTTTTCTGACAGAAAGTGGGGGTAGGGAGAGTAGAATTAAGGGGTTGAAGTCAGTATATGTTTAAGAGGAGCCCTCCATAACGCAGATATGAGAGCTAAAGGTTGTTCATTTTCAAACTTAATTGTGTATCTCAGCAGTTCTAATGAATTATTCTGTCACTAGCTATGCTAGTCTCTGGTGGATGTAATCATGTAATCATCAGTTATGAAATACAGACCACATTTTTCACCTTTGCTTTCTCTCTGTTAGTTGTTTACAAGCTGGGTTACAATGTCTTTTCCTGCCTCCTAATTCCAGTGTTACTTTTGTGGCAAAACTATATTCCCAGTAATAGATTACAGTGTTGTTCCTTGGCCTCTTTACAGCAAGTCCCAGTTAGCCCAGAACCACAGCTCTTTAAAGTAGGGCACCACGTGTGAATGGACAGTGACAGCCTGTAGTTTGAAGGGATTAGAAAGTGGCAAGTTTGGGAAACCTTAGGTGGGACAGAGATGCCGTGAGATCACCCATTTTCAGAATTAGATAGACAAGATTTCTTTATAAAAGGAGAAAGTGTTTCTTGCCACTTCTATTTTTTAAGCCCAAACATCTGCTTTTTCCCCTCTTATTGTTTAAGATAGAATTAAGAAGGGAATGAGGATTTGTGTGATTTGGGTCTTGAAGAACATCAGAGAGAATAAACAGGAGTAGAAGGATTAAGTTTGGCGAGCACATTAGGAGGGTTTTCTTTGCCAGTTCCTGACATGCTCCATTGGGAATACGGGAGGTAACCTGGTTTCCCAAATCAGCAGATGAGTCTACACACAGCTTGGGCTTTAATGTGTTTCTTTTCCCTGCCCCACACTTCCCCAGGCCTTGAGAAGAAGACTCAGGTTCTCCAGCCCAGTGAGAAGACAACTGTAGCCTATCATGAAGCCGGCCATGCCGTGGTGGGCTGGTTCTTGGAGCACGCGGATCCCTTACTGAAGGTCAGTGTGCCCTCCACTCAGCCCAGGGCAGTCTAATTAGTGGAATGATCATCACTGGCACTTTACACATGTTATCTTGCTTGACCCTCACAACAAACCTGTGAGATAGAGTGATTGTGCTGATTGTGCCCGTTTTACAGAGGAGGATACTGAGGCTGTGAGAGGATCACATAGCTAGTCAGTCTCTGAGGTAGGGTTGGACTCCAGTCCAGTGCCTTAAGTAATAGAAAGGAAGCCTTGTTATCCCTGCTGTCTTTTTCTCCATAGAATTTACTGGGTCATATCACAGGAGAGTTGGGATGTTCGTTCCAAAAGGTTACCTAGCATAGAGAAACCCCACAATATCTAAAATGATTGATTCCATACCTAATGTCTTCACTTGGCTGTGTTGCATACTACATCATTGTGAAAGGGGCGGTCCTTAACTCATGTGGAAGACTCGGCTGCCATGGCAGGTCCTAAATAAGTGATATTCCAGACCCACTCCGCATCGAACGCTCTTTATTGATGTGGGGAAGAGTCACACGCTCCCTTGTATTTTCCTAAGTGCTTTGACATCTGTTTGGCCACATGACCAGACTGCCTTGGATGTGGTGTGCTTTACAGGTGTCCATCATCCCCCGAGGAAAGGGGCTGGGCTATGCACAGTACCTGCCCAAGGAGCAGTACCTCTACACCCGGGAACAGCTCTTTGACCGCATGTGCATGATGTTAGGGGGGCGAGTGGCCGAGCAGCTGTTCTTTGGCCGAATCACCACAGGGGCTCAGGATGACCTGCGGAAGGTGACGCAGAGCGCCTATGCACAGGTAACAGCCCCTGGGGCCACGGAGAACCTATCAGTCCATCTGGGACAGCAGCTTTACTCTCCCTCTTCTTCTGCCCCCATTTAGATCGTCCAGTTTGGGATGAGTGAGAAGCTAGGCCAAGTGTCCTTTGATTTACCTCGGCAAGGGGAAGCCCTGGTGGAGAAGCCATACAGTGAAGCCACCGCCCAGCTCATCGATGAGGAAGTGCGCCGCCTGATTAACTCTGCCTATTCCAGAACTTTGGAGTTGCTGACCCAGTGTAGGGACCAGGTGGAAAAGGTAAATAAGAGACTAAAGTACTAGCAGGGAACAGCGGGAAGGAGTTACTCAGGTGCCAGACTCAGATTAGCATCGTTATCGCTCCCATCAAACTCTTATAATGCCCACTGGTTATGTTCCCACCAAAATGTCTGATGGAGCCTTTGAACATGTCTTCTTGGCATCAGGAGGCCCTGAAGTTGAATTCAGCTTCACACACTTACTAGATGGTGCTTCCGCTCTGGGGCCCTGGGAGTTACCGTTGGCAGCATGGCCTCTCCGGCGTAGGAGTCTAGAACAGCAACCATACCTGTGCCTCTTTAGAGATTTCCCTCTCCATCTTTTGAGGAGAGGTGAGAGCCCTGGTGGTTCCATTGTGCACTTAGCTTTACCAGTTTGGTTTCTGATCTTTGTAGGTAGGAAAGCGTCTCTTGGAGAAGGAAGTACTTGAAAAGTCAGACATGATTGAACTGCTGGGCCCCCGGCCTTTTGGAGAGAAATCTACTTACGAAGAGTTTGTGGAGGGCACGGGGAGCTTGGAAGAAGACACTTCGCTTCCACAGGGCTTGAAGGACTGGAACCGAGAACGGACAGAAGAAAGCTCTGAAGAGCAAGTCAAGGAAAGTACTGTGTAAACCAGCCAAGGCCTCCGAGCATTTGTCTCTTGTGCTTTGGGGGATGTCCCCACTCTCCTCACTATACCTCTGGGGCTGTGGCCTCTAGCACCTCTACCTGTC